>NT_176468.1:637221-735651 GCF_000188095.3 Bombus impatiens
CATATATGTATATATATATATACACATCTATATGTATATATATATATACACATCAGAAATATACACATACAGAAATTTTTAATGAATATATTATGTGCATTATATGGAACTAAAATTTCGTTAACACTGTAAACAGGCAGGACTATCGATATTATATCGGTAAACTTTGAAACCAATTTGAAAATGGATATGAAGGTTACAAGATATTTATTGGAAGCATACACTTTGTGAAGATCACCAAAATATTTGAAGTCGGTTATTTACTATATTAATAAGCCACAATATTTTGTGCGACTACCTTTAGCACTAATTATATGTTTAAGACTACTATTTATGCCGCGTGCGTGTGTGTATATATATATATATATATAGTGAGAGACGATTATTGTAATGTAATATTGTAAATGTAATTTAAGAAATTCCCAAATTGTACGAGATATTTGTTAAAATATCATTTTAGTGTATCAGAAACCAAAGACGTAAGGGAAACAACGTCAGAAGGAATACCGATAACCCCTGCTATCGATAATTCTTCGTAATTCACTATTGTTCTTTCAAAACACGTGACCCTTTATAAAACTATCACTGTCCTAGCATCGTTTAAATTTAGCCCTTTTTACTTTTATTATTCCTTTCATCTCATTCAAAAGAATAGAGAAAACGTATTTTAATTACAGAAGAAATCATCAAGTACAAAATATTATAGTTAAATTGTTATTATTATTATAGTTAAATTATTATTATAGTTAAATATTATAGTTATATCAAATATATTTTGCAATGCATCTACCAAAAAAATTAAAATAGAATAAATTTCACAATAAAGGTATTTCGTTAAATAATATTTGTACACTTCAGACACATTTTTCATAATTTAAAATTTCCTCGTTTCTACGCCTATGTGCGAGAGGTCATTAACATGCACGTGTTTTCCTTCGGTTCTTTTTTTCACGAAATGAGTTCTAAAACAAGAGCAAATTAACAGAAAGGGTCTAGCGTCAATCGACAGTGATGAATAATACGTCTCTAGAAAATTTATAGCTCTTTCTCAAAATAAACATATTCACTTTTCATTGACCATTAGAGTTTAAAAATGAGCTTAAACATGTACCATAAGGTTATTCAAACTGAACTACCATCAACGAGAAAAGAGAGACAATTGTGCAATATAATTTACATAATTCTCATTGTTCCTAAATATCCTCTGCCTAGTACAAACCAATAATAACTATGTATATATGACGAAAATATGAATATCACTAAATGAAAGATTATCTTAATCTGATGATCAATAATCATTAAATTAGGTATATTTGTGCATTTAAGGGAAATTCAAATAAGTAAAAATACTTAGAACGCAATAAACTATACAAAACTATACAAAATAGCAAAAAATTACTAGAACATTGCTAAGTATAAGTGTCACAATACTTATAAATAAATTTCTATTTAGATTCTATTCTTTCAGTACACAAAAATACTTATCTGTTCAGCAGTTTAGTAGTTATTTAACATTTACAGACATAACAGGATAATAATAGAAAATAATAATAACAAGCTAGCGAACGACGTTTTACGAGTGTGAAAATTTTGAAATAAAGAGAGATGTATTGAAATAAATTAAACAGGGCAGGTAACATGGTTTCATCATCCAGAGAGAAACTAATCACGTGCTACAAGCAAATATCCTTAATACAAATAATGTATTTCTATCTCAACACCAACGGAAAATGCGGAAAGTAAGGAAAGGTTAAATGGAGACTGTACATCGATTGAAAGGTGCATCTTCGAAGGAAGAAGCATGTCAAACGATACATTTATGCGTTCATGTATAATTGCTTGCAAAATGAGGGGCAAGGGTTACGACTAATTATGAGAAAAACGAAATCATTATTTCTTGGTAATAATAGGGCCGACAAAAGGAATAAGATTCGTCTGCTAGTTTAGGTCGTGTCTTCTGCTAGTTTTTCTCTCGTAAAAGTTATGTGTGGCTCACATGACCCTGCAATACATAGATTCGCGCAATTCGCGCGTTACATAACACAGAAGGCCCGGCTTTTGACTGAAGCGGCATCGTTAAAAACGCACATTAAAACGGATAGAACATGGTAACCTGATCGAATCATTATATAACATGATCGGCCGTACCCTGCTTAACCATGAGAAATAAGAAAATTGATGGTCGCCGGTTCTAAAATCATGAGTATACTAACCAGTACTGGCTCCTTTCTCATTGCCATTGAGCAGAGGGATTTTCATACTCCCATTTTCCGTGGTGGTCTCTATTTGTGTGACCAATGTCATTTTTCTTTGATAATTTTTATCAAGCTTTCACACGACTTTAGAAACAGGCACGTGCTTATTATTCACAATAACACGCGCGCACACTTCGTTGAAATTATACCGTAAAAACGATGTCCGACTCTTTTCACAAGGCAGCACACTAACTCTGAGGCACACCGAGCCGCTTTTCTGTATTGCACGTGCGTTTCGAACGAAGTACAAAGTCTAATACACACGATTGGTTGCCTTGTCTAGCGGTTTATCGAATCACCTCCTCTGATTGGTGCTTCTCGTCACGTGATCCACCCCTCGACGTTCTTTGAACGGTTATTATTTGTCCTTGCCGGTGTATCAAACAGTATGGTTCCTTTTGAAGTTGGACGTTATTAGAACGTTCCTTCGTTGGTAGAAATTGGTAGAAATGAAATCGTTTTTTGGCACCTAACAAAACGGAATTAAAATTACTAGAAGTCGGATTGCTAACCTTATGTGACTACTCATTTGAATAAGAAATTGTCTGGACCTTATTTAAGAAAGGTATTACAGGAGTACAAAAACATATTGAAAAAAGAAAATTAATTGAAGAAATTAATAAGGGATTAATTTGTTATTTAGTAAATTCGTATCAAACTACAGGAAACTGTAAGGTTAGGTGTCTTGATAGAATGTCGGCAGAGGAATCTTCAAATTTGCGTTTAGGACCTGATCCTAATGTCAGTTATCCGATACAAGTACAATATTGTGGAAATTGTTCTCTTCCCATCGAGGTAAGGCAATCTTAAACAATTGGTATCTGAAATTTATACTGTATGACAAAAAGTTAATACTTGGATTTTTTGAAAATGTAATTCCCATTTGCATCACAGTATTGTGAATATTATCCAGAATATGAAAAGTGTAAGCAGTGGCTAGAAAGGAATTTACCAACAGAATTTGAGAAAGTTAAATTAGGTAATTATAATTTCTATATTGTTATTCTAAATAGTAAGTTCTATTATCATACTATAAATTTTATTTACTTGTGAGCAGTAGAAGATGCTACTACAGAGGCAGGTGGGGGGGAAGATGAAAAGAAACGACAAAAACGTGGTGGCAAAGGCATGCTTAAGTGGAGGTGAAGATGAAAAGAAACGACAAAAACGTGGTGGCAAAGGCATGCTTAAGACAAAGAAAAAAGAAGATGTTCCAAAATTAGTGACCGTATCTAGAGCACCTAGAGGGAAAAAGAAATCTGTTACAGTTGTTACTGGTCTCAGCACTTTTGGTAATATAAAATGCTTATTCATAGCAATTCATTTTTTTTGCTAAACAAGATAGTTGCTTAGCTGTAAAATTAAAACTTTATGCATATTAATTTACAGACATAGATCTAAAAGTAGCTGCAAAGTTTTTTGGTAGTAAATTTGCATGTGGATCTAGTGTAACAGGAGACGATGAAATAGTTATACAAGGGGATGTAAAAGATGAACTATTTGAAGTAATTCCAGAAAAGTGGCCACAAGTAAGAACAATAATTGTTTTTTTGAATGATATTAAAAATACACAATCTATGATATTTAACAAATTTTTAGATTGATGAAGATTCCATAGATGACCTGGGGGATCATAAAAGATAATGAGCAAACCGAAAGTTTATTTGCACAATGTATTTAATATTATATCATTTCCATTTCTGTTTAATATAAATAAAATGTACATAAAGTATATAAAATGTTTTTAAGAACTTTGTACAGTTAAAGTAGTAAAACCATGCTATCCATCTTGTTCATCTTCACCTAAGAAATTTCCTACTACTTGAAGTAAAGAATTTACTTCATCATCGGTCAAACGGTCTTCGCTATCCTCTATAATCTAAAAAATATATATATACATAATTATATGTACTTTCAAATATTATATTTCTTATCACGCATTTTATATTACCAGTTGTATTTCAAGAGGTGTTTTAGGACACATATTTAAAAGAGTTAATTTCTCGCACTTTGTTAGTTTATAAGGTTCCAATGCTTGTAGAAGTCCTTTAATTTTTTCAGGTGTTTGCCTTTTACATGGAGTCTTTTCTAAATATCTTATAGTCTGATACGTTATACTTGCCAACTGATTTTGTTTCATTTTTTGTTTTTTATTTGATTTTATATTTTGCAGAATATTTAGAACCTCATAATTGCTTAAACAAGCTGAGCAATCTTTGAGCCTAACATAAAATTTATTCTGAAAGTTTTTAATAGCTACTCACTAAAACAATTATAAATACGAAAAGATAGTTACTCACACTTCCATATTAAATATTCAAACAATATTTAACTGTGATTCTCTCTTATATTTCCAAATTACAAATATATAGTAAGGTTAGGTGCTCATATTTATTGTTATTCTTCAGATACAAATATTTGATTCCAATATAAGTATATGTCGTGTGCATGACACGCGCTCAGGGACCACAGCTGACTATAGTTATATTTTAGATCTTGCAAGACTGTATATTGGTAAGTTGTAGCCCCCATACGTTACTCGATAGTTATAAAGATAAAAAGCAAAATATATTTACAGTGTTATTGATTAGTTACTATTATTTATTATTATTATTACACTTTCTGACATTTAGCGATTAAATATTACAATTTAATTAATAAAGGAAGACGTAAAGAGAAATATATAATAGCATTTAATTGCTCATAATTTAATTGTTCATAATTTTAACATTCTAAATAGACGTAAGATAAATTATAATTAACTATTTAGCAACGATTATCAAATTTTATTCTGGAAAATATTTAAAATATTTTATTTCAATTCTAAATATTTTTTTTTATTTCTTTTTATTAAATGATTTAATATGAAAATGATATTAATCGAAATATATATAAAATCTAATTTTAGCAACTCTAATTGCAAAATTATTTTCATTTAAAACTTTACAATTTCCTTTAAATTTTATAGAATATAAAATGAAAGATATATATATATATATATATATATATATATTTAATTTCATTATAAAATGTAGTACAAATTCAATTCCAAATATCAAACTTTATATAAAATTCTATTTATTAGCAGTACAAAATACTTAAAAGTACATATACATATAATACATACCATATAGAGTTGAAATAAGAATACAATTTTCGTTAAAAATTTGTACGATATCCTTATTTTTATGCATTTATATGAAATTTGCGAGTGCAAAATTCCATTCTTAAACAGAATGCATTTGAGATGAAAAGTTATATAAAATATCCAACTAATACTTGATAGGTAAAACAATTTTTACCGAGATCCTACTTTGTTAATTATATTCGCAGGAATATAAATTTGCATAAAAATCCGCAATCTACTCATGTTAAACCCTTTCAAATTTTATGGTAAGCCTCATATTCACTCACAAACAAATTTGAAGAAATTTTAAGTCGCGGGCCTCTAATACGATAGTCACATACCTGTGAACATTAACACGACCTCTGTACGGAATCGTCTGACATCTTGCAAAGGCAACTGTACGTCTGAGTGCGTACTCCGTAGTGTTTTGTATTTTGCAAGTATACACTACCATCAGTGTGGTGATTCGAGTTAATGATCGATGTGATTCATAAGGGTGGACAAAATGTAGACCGATGACCGAGGTTGATTAAGTCTTTGAAGAAGATCGTCGGAGAATAGGACCGATACCGAACAGAAAATCCTACGGACCGCAACTTTTCTTACAACACGTATCGATCTCTCTCTCCGCAGGCAATGCATCTTCCTAGCCTGTCGTGCTATGTTTATAAACTGTTGACCTTGCTTGTTAAAGATCGGTGAAAGATTCTCGATCGCCGAGAAATTACGATCAACAATGGAAATCGTCGGCGACTACGAGTACAACACGAAAGATCTGATAGGCCACGGCGCATTCGCCGTCGTCTTCAGAGGTAGACATCGTAAAGTGAGTTTTCTTGTTTTTTTTTCGATCATTGAAAATCGTGATCGTCAATGAAATTATAAAAAGGAGTGAATCAACGAAACTTTGATCATAATTGAAGACCACAGATAAAGAACATGATAAGCTTATTTGTTTTGATTTTATAATTTTGATGCTAGTTTCCTCTGTAAAACATGAAAAGTGTGATTTATTATGTTTCTCTCCCGTGATCTTCAATTACATGTGTTGGTGATTACATGTGTTCCTTTTTGTTTTGTGGAAACTAGATTTCACCATCACAATTGAAGACAACAGAAAAAGAACATGATAAGTCTATTTGCATTGATTTTATAATTTTGATGTTACTTTTCTCTGTAAAACATGAAAAGTGTGATTTATTATGTTTTCTTCAGTGATCTGCAATTATTATATGTGTTGGTGATTATATATGGTCCTTTTTGTTTTGTAGAAACCAAATTTTGTAGTGGCAATCAAAAGTATCACCAAAAAAAGTTTGGCAAAATCACAGAATCTACTTGGAAAAGAAATCAAGATTCTGAAGGTTTGTAATTTGTGCTATTGTATCTATATTTTGAGACACATTCAATGTTTGTATTTGACTTATATTATAAAAGAATTGCCTTTATTTAACTTATAAAGAAACATGATCTTTCTCATGTTATTCACCTGAAATAAAAAATTGTAAAGTAATCGTAAGATACTTATGTTTCTTACACTAATTATTAATAAGAACAATAATATTTACTATAAGGAAGTTTGAATGTTTAAAACTAATACATATATTTTTTAATAAGAATTATCTGTGGTTAAGAAACAGTTTAAATGTTTCATATTTCAATAACAACTGCATAATGAGTTTGGTTGCTGACTAAAACATTATGTTTCAGGAACTAACAGAATTACATCATGAAAATGTTGTTGCATTATTGGACTGCAAGGTTAGTACAATGAGAATTAGCACATAATACTTACGTTAGTAAGCATTAAATATCTTTACTTTCTTTGTAAATATTATATAATAGTATTGATGTTGGTTTAATTATGAACTTACTGTTTAGGAGTCTAATTATAATGTCTTCCTGGTTATGGAGTATTGTAATGGTGGGGATTTAGCTGATTATTTAAGTGGTATGTTTTCTATAAAAAAAAGTCTTATTAAAACATTGAAATGATATTTACACGAGCTAAAGATCAACTATATTTACTTTATTATTTCATTTTTCATTAATTAGCAAAAGGAACTCTTTCTGAAGATACTATCAGGGTGTTTCTAAAGCAATTAGCAGGTGCGATGAAAGCACTACATGCCAAAGGTGTAGTTCACAGAGATCTTAAACCACAAAATATTTTACTCAGTCATAATTGTGGTAAGGCTTGTCCACAGCCACATCAAATAACATTAAAAATTGGCAAGTATTTATTTCTTTATTTCTTTAATACGTATTGTACCACATGAAAAAAAAGTTTAAATTTATCTAAATTGAAGGGATAAGTAAAGAAAAAGGGTTCTAAATTATACTTTTCTGTTCCAGCGGATTTTGGGTTTGCTAGGTTCTTACAAGATGGTGTAATGGCTGCAACATTATGTGGTTCACCTATGTATATGGCACCAGAAGTTATAATGTCACTTCAGTATGATGCGAAAGCAGATCTCTGGTCTTTAGGAACAATAGTTTTTCAATGTCTTACTGGGAAAGCTCCATTTCAAGCTCACACACCTCAGGCTTTAAAACTGTTTTATGAGAAAAATGCAAATCTTGGACCTAAGTATGTTGTAATATACTTATGTGCTTTTGCTGAAAAGAGAAGCTTATATTCATTTTCTTTTTTGTTTTAATTGCTTATATTTTAGAATCCCACCCGGAACTTCACCTGAGTTATCAGATCTTTTAATGGGCTTATTAAGACGTAATGCTAGAGATCGTATGCCTTTTGATGAATTCTTTGGACATCCTTTCCTTCAAGGTTCCAGGGAAAGCCCTAGTCCAGTTCCTGCTGAACTTCCTGCTTCTCCAGGAACATTAGCGATTCAAGAAGGAGCTACGGCTGTTACAAGATCAGAGCCAGAAACAACCAGTCCGTGTTCCAGCCCTGAAGATGACTTTGTGCTTGTGCCAAGTGATCTCAGTAGTGACACAGACAATAATCCCAACACACAACAAGTAAAGTACGTAATTTAATAACATCTTATACAAAGAATTTCTATTTATCTTTTATTTTATTTATTATTATATGTGTTTTTAATATTGTTATTAATTGATTAGATATATCAAACAAACTAGTAGAGAGGCAGTGAGTCCACCACGACCATGCTTCCTTCCCATTTCTGAGCCAATTCCCGTTCCATCTCAAAGAAGTATTGCACAACCATCATCTCCTTCTACAAATGTACGATCGGGAAGTAGTGTTGTTCCTCGCTCACAACCTATAAGTATGAAACGCAGTGTGGATACTCATAGAAGTCATGCTCCTGATATTGGCTCTCTTAGTCCACCCAGTGTTCAATTTGTCATTGGTACACCACCCAGTAGAAGGTATACTAATTTTTTATTGGTATAAATTATTTTATTTGTCGTATGTGTATCATCTTTTTTAACTGTGATTATTTTCAGATTAAGTGAAACACCTCCACCACCAAATACGTGGCAAGTTAGTCCTGTTGCAAGGCATTCACATACTTCCAGTGGGACGTCACCATTAAGGCGTTCGACTGGAAATAATAGTGCATCTTCGCCATTATTAACAGGACCGTTGGCAGTGTTAGGTTCTCCTACATCGAGAGCATTTCAGGATAATAACAACACATTGAGGCATTCGCCAGTTATTCCTTTTGGAACAAGAGCTGTTACACTTCCTGAAATATCTGGTACGCATTTTATATTATTTACAAATTGTTTGTGCTACAGCAGGAGAAATATTTTATGTTAAATTAGTCAATATCTTCACTCTCTTTTTTTTGGTACTATATTTACAGAGGCGGGTAGTTTCCAAAATCTCCTACCAGAAGTAAATCCTACGATAACAGATGATCGACCACTGACGTTCTTTGCACCTGAACTTCCAGAGGAGACGCTTTTGGAACGAGAACACAACGAA
Organism: Bombus impatiens; assembly: GCF_000188095.3. Taxonomy (NCBI): domain Eukaryota; kingdom Metazoa; phylum Arthropoda; class Insecta; order Hymenoptera; family Apidae; genus Bombus; species Bombus impatiens. Next base: position 646,523 of record NT_176468.1, read on the forward strand.
ATATTAGCGAAGTTAAACTTTGTTGTTGCATTATGCGAATGTGTATGTGAAGTAGCAAGAACAAGAGCAGGACCTTTAGGTGCGCCTTTGGGTGGTATCGAACAAGCAAGCACTGCTGCAACAAGGAGGAGAGCAGAACAAGTAATTTTACTTGTTAGAGCTCTTCAGTGGCTCAGTTCTGGACTAAATCTTGCAACTCAACAACTTAACGCTGGTCGGTTGCAGCCAACTACTACCGTTAAAGAAGGTAATTTTCGTCTATTAAAATTATGAATAATTATTGTATATTAAATATAATAATATATAGAGATGATTATATTTCAGTTGTGAATACAATGAACGAAAAATTCAGAACGTGCCTCTCAGAATGTAAACAGCTCAATAGTGCTGGGCTTCTTCATCAGACAGGAGCTACTGCAGATAAAATTCTTTACAACCATGCCATCCAAATGGTAAGTATCTGGGAAATTTCTTTTACTTTCTTTTTTTTTAACTAGGTAAAAATATACTTATGAAATAGATATATTTATAAAAAACTATATTTTTAACAGTGTCAATCAGCAGCACTGGACGAATTGTTTGGCAACCCTGCAGAATGTTTTCAGCGGTATCATACAGCACAGATATTGCTCCATTCTTTATCGCAACATGTCAGTCACAGTCAGGATAGAGCCCTCCTTATTAAATGTAATTTATATATTTTTTTTATTGTAGAATATATATTCCTATTTTTAATCAAGATATTAAAATGTATATATTTTATTTTAGATAAAGATGCTGTTGAAAAACGCTTATACGTACTTCAACAACAAGGTTACATTTATGCAACCGATCCTACATAGCGCTTGTGAAAAATGGCAGCAGAGTGCAGCGACCCGCCCAAACCCGTACCGTGCTCGATATCTCTTTTCTGTAAGATATTCTGCCCTATTCTGTATAAAAACTGTTAATTCATTAATCATTAAGACCTTGCTACAAAGATGACATTGTAGAAAGAAGCAAATTTAAGATAACATATATAGTAACTTTGTTAGATCTTACACAGAATAGGGTAGATTACCCGTGGAAGAGTACGAAAGTGATTCTGTACAAGTTTCTTTATATGATTTATTAATAATGTGAACAATGAAATTAAATTATATATATAATATAGATATTATATTATATATATATATTGTAATGTACGTATGGTTGATTAACTTTATGACTAACCTTTATTTCATATCAAACAATAAACATGTGTATACTAATAGCATTGTGCGTTCAATGCAAGGCATGTTTCTTATCAAATAAGATAATAGTGATATAGTAACTGTTAAAAAAACAAGAGTAAAGTATTGTTTTCATTAGGTGATCTATATTAATGTTGTTTGCTACAGAAGTATCACCAAGTATATTATTTTTTCTTTTCATCCACAGCTGGTTCAATACTTGGTTTGTTATCCTTATAAATTGTGTAATTCAATGCTGTAGCAAGAGTAGCCCATGCTAAATATGGAATAGTCAACCAACCAGCAAGTGAATTCACATGATAAAAACACATACCCATTGCTACAGTACTTCCCCATAATAAAACAATTTCATACAAAGCCTAAAAGCATAAAAGGAGATAAATGGAAAGGTAATTAAAATCTGTGATATATTTATTTCTATCAAAATACCCATTTTATCTTGTGTAATCCAAAGAACAGTGGTGTCCAAGACCAATTTAGTATTAAATTAGTTCCATAAATAGAAAGAGGTACTATTGCTTCCCTGAAACCACCACCATCTCTCCATACTAAATATGAAGAATACCCCATTGTGCAATAAAGGGTTGTCCATACTGGAGCGAATGCCCAGTTTGGTGGAGTCCAACATGGTCTTTTTAAAGACTGTTAAATATGATTCAAAACATTTATTATTTTATTAAAATTAACTTCATTTGAAAAGAATTTTAATGTAACCAATGGTCAAAAGTGAAGATACATTGTAGTATATTAAAAACGAATGAATCTCTCTGAAAAAGCGATGTAGGGATAAAAAGAGAACGCTACATACAGGCCTCTTGTGTTTTTCTCTAATAACGCTTACAATAAATATGAAAGCACAATACCGATCAACAAGAAGCGTTAATGTGCATATCTCATTAGACAAGGACAGAAGGAGCTCCTATGCAACGTTTTTTTCCTATTCCTATATCACATGTATTCACACGATAATATATGATTCGCGTGTTCTGTTCTTAGATAAGAATCTCTATCTTACAATATTCTTTAAGTTGCTGAATATATGAGATTTTTTCAAGCATTTAATATAATAAAATAAAACGGAGAAATATATAATTTATTTAGAAATAAATCCTTATTTCAACCGAGTAAAAATTGAACATAATCAATTTTAATTAATAGATACAGTAATCGGGACTTTTGTTATTTTATTAGAAATAATATTTAGAACTAGTATTTGTTAGTATATTACAAAGTTTTATACCACTCTCTATGTATATTTATTCATAAATTAAATTTATTGGCTAAAATTTTCTGACTCCATGTTCCACTACTGGATTTGAGTAGTTCTAACGATTAATCGATTTAATTACCTCATACCAGGGTTTGATATTTTTTCTAGTGATATAACTTCCAGCCCATCCTCCTATATTCGGATAAATAACAGCTGCCACAACCGGCCAAGATATTTTTACAGGCATTTTACTTAGAAGGAAATATTATTTGACTATTTTTCAAAATACCTGAACATAGATTGCAGAGAATAGAGAAAATGCGTTTATTACGTTTCGCGACTGACGTCTTTCTAGTGGTGTACTTACTGCTTACACTTACTTCGGAGAACTATCGGCACACCTACACACTTTTACTTGTTACATCCGTTATTACGTACATTGGTAACAATGATTGCGATGAATTTACATCGTCATGAATACTTATGCAATGTAATGCAATTAATATTATAAATAAAATTACAACTATCATATAAAATCATATATTTCTCATACATGAGATAAAAACATATACACACATTTAATAAAAATAACGTACTAACAATAATGAATGCAAAAAATAGCTTCATTACAGATAAGATATTTCATGATTTTTTTACGCAATAAATCGCTATTTTTTTTTTTATAAAATTTGGAATGTAAGTTGATATATGTATTCGCTATTAGCTATGAGATTGTTTTATTTTATTGATTTTCTGCATCAATAGAAATATAAGCACAAATATACGTACACGGTCATGTACACACGTATGATTGAAAATGTATTATTTTATTTAATATTAGGCGAGTTACATATTTTTATTTACATATATAATTTAATAAATATATTAAGAACAAAACAAATGAGTTTATATTACACAAATGTGCAAAATGTCATGCATGATAATTATAAGTGACTATTAGCTGTAACTAGCATAAGTATCCCATGAGTATACGGGTGTGTGCGTGAACATATATTGTTCTAATTAAATTGTCATAATAGTACATAATAACATGCACACATATAGGCGCATATGTACTCCTATGTGAATATAACATTACGTGTGAGACCATTTTTCTTTTTCTCTTGGTACACGTACAAGGTATATTTATGTTTTGACACAAACAAAATTTGTTTATGTATCATTTCTGAGAGAAATAAATTTAAATTTCAACATGAATTTAAATGTTAGCAAATATAAAATATAACATCCTCAAGGAACACTTTTTTAGAAGATAGAACGTGAACAAATTTTTTACTAAATTGCTACATAAAATTGCTGTTTTAAAAGTTATATTAATACACTTTAATTTTTTCTTAAATTAATAGTAAATACGCGTAATTTTGTTGATATCTAGAAAAGTAAACTTGATATGGAAAGGCATACAAAAAGAATACTTCCAAATAATTCATTTCTACATTACAAATTAGTACATATATTTTAAATGGGTCTTGTGTTAATGAGAGCGATAGAAAGACGACAATCCATGGAAGAGTTTTCCAGTGTTTTGTTTACTTTTGGTTGGTATTCTTTAGTCAGAGTTAATCGATATATTTATTTTATTTGCATTTCTTCATTATAGTTCTGCCTGACATTTGCATTTTTCTTATTCGTGAATATTCATTCCATATTTCATTAATCTTTTTATCATACTCGACTGATTAAAAAACTCTCGTTAATTTTATTTCACTCGCATTTCTGAGCTTTCATTTCCTTTTCCCCATTTACTTCCTTTTTTCGTTCAGTTTTGGAGAAAAATACTCCAGCAAAGTGATATTTAACGCGTTCTCTTAGTTTTTGACGAATTACCATGGTAGTTGTTATTGTATTACCTAGGAACAATACCAAGAACATACCACTAAGAACTGGAACATGCCATGTAGCTTCTGGATGGGATACTAATGTGTATAAGACATATGCATTGTATAACTGAAATACATATCCAACAAAAAGGAATGGCAATAAAAACGATAATCCACGCCACATCCATGAATGGAAACCTTCGATAGTAATATCCATATTATGCCTTTCACCTAATGCTTTCAACCGATACAAAACACCCCGCTGATAACAAAATTGCAGAGACTGTACTACACCTGCAAATAAAACATACTATATTTTATGTAAATAAAAGAAATTGTTGGATAAATTTTTGATAAATAACATACTGATGTAAACATTGAACCACATAAATTGTTGCCTAAATGCATACCATGGCCCTGTGTTAGGCCATACTAATAACAGACCAGATACTACAGTCGAAAAGAAATGGTGAAATCTCCACCAACCTTTTATTCTTGAACCATTTACTTTTAATATACTTTCCCTTATTGTCAATGTACAATAATACCAGACTAAAAGGAACATAAAACTAAGTTCCAAAGTTCTGCAACAGATATTACCAATAAGAGGTTGTTATAAATATACTTTCTGTTTCGATACAAAATAAATAATATATATTACCTGACATTAGTTACCAGATTTAACATAGATAAAATAAAACCAATTACAGAAAGGACTAATTTAAATTTTTCATATTCATCTTTATATTTGAATCTGAAAGATAAATGAGATGTTCAAATATACGTCCTATAATGTTTTGTCTGTTGGATAAATAACTATTACTGTCATCCTTACTTATCATTTTTGTTTAAAATGGAAACATTAACATTGCCTAAAATAATTTGAAGATATGTGCCATTTGGTTTTGGTAATGTTTGTTCTATTTCATGTAACTGCTGTTTTCTTTTAGCCATCTCTTTGCTTAAACTTTTTTGTGCTTCGCTCGCATGTAACCTAAAGTTAAATGAGAATATATTCAATTATTTGAAGAAAATTAATTGAAAAAGTATATACGTACTAAAACAATTACTTACTGTTTCAATGATTTTGATATTATACTCATCCGGTATTTTTGGTGAGAAATTCCTTTCAAACATTTTGCTTGAAGTTCACTTACTTCCTCTAATTTTGCAAGATATTCTTTGTTCAATGCCTGTTAACAAAATTGAAATATTGATGACGTTGAAACATTATTAATATCCAAAATACCTCACACAATATGGAGAAATATTGTTTGTTCCAAATGTATTGATTAAACAATGAACAGTAACGAAAAGAACAAAGAAATGTTTCGTGATAGTATTTCAAACACGTTTATGAATATATTTTCGAAAAAAGGGTTTTTTTAATTTCAGGAAATATTATATAAAAGTATTTTTATGCACCGGTTGCGATTATGGATAAATAAAAAATACACTTAACCTCATAGAAAATGGTCCAACGTTTAAACCACCGACAACATCAGTACCCAGGATTAACAAAAAATTATCTTACTTCTAATTCCTTGTACTCTTGTGCTAGGTCGTTCCAGTCTTTTAAACAGGATTCAACATCAGTATCCATCGCAGCAAAAAAAAAAGGGACGATGGCCAACGAGTAACGACTCACTAAAGTTTCAGGTACGCAATGATTTGCGGTGTTCTTATAGACCTGAGTCAAGCACTTCCTCGTGCATCTAAGTAGCGAAGGAGAGCTGTGGAAACAGTCTCTTATTAGTTGTGCTAATCTTCGAATATATGATGAATATGTATTTCATATTTAGCATAGAGAATTTAAATTTTGCAATGTAATTTGAACTTCATCCAATATTAAAATTTATTTATTTTTTATTATTAATTTTATTTTCAATGTATATTTATTTGGTACATTTCTTTCTTCTAAAGCATTTTAACAAGTTTTATCTTCTAGATTTTCGCAAACCCAATGGAAGATTTTGGAGAACAGTTTTGATAACGCTCATTGGTTTCTATAAATAGAAGATTAAAAGTTTTAATATTGCATCAAAATATTTAATTAGATTTTTCCAATTTATATTTGAATAGTAAAAAAAGTTGATTTTTATGGAATTTTATTTTTATGAAATAATGAATTAAATATAATTATAATTGCTAAATTTGCTGAAATATATTTGAGTTATTTGTCAGTAAAATTGGGCATTTCACTACTGTCCATCTTACATAATTCAAGTGATAACGATATCACATTCGTTAATTATATTTAATACACAATTTAAATTTGACTACAGCAGGAATTACTTAAATAGTATTAGCATATAAAAAAGGTGATAAAATCGATATATTTTTATTAATATGAATAATTAAGAAACATATAACGAATGAATATTGACAAATTTTGTAAGAAATAAAATTACAAATTTACATCTAATACATTCTATATATTCTGTAATATTCTCTGCATTTCGTATGTTAAATTGTAAGTATATAGTGTATAGCTACAAGCAGAAAGAATTATATAGCTATTAAAATTAACAATATCTTCTGAAAATATTGGAAAACATTGCTTCTCCGATACATAATTCTAGATTAGATCAAAATCAAATAAAGTTTTTTCCTCTTAATTAACAAATTATTAATAAAAATATAGACGCAGGTCATTTTTTCAAACTCTTTGACTATATAATGTTTACCTACGAAGGTTACTGTTTATACTTTTAGTAGAGTAATTAGGCATTTATTAATTTGAACTCGTATTTCAAATTTATCAATCGTAAAATGTCAGCTGATCGAGCCACTGTTCAGGTAAACTATCGGTAGAATCGCCATTTGCGAACAGTACCATACAGTCGGTGAATTTAACCCGCGTCCTGTTGTATCGTTGAACACGCGAATTTTTTCACGGTCGTTGACCAGACAGCTCCACCGATCTGCGAAGACAAAAGTGCTTTGCATTCTCTGGTAAACATGTTCCTTTATATTCATCGCACTTCATTTTGACTGTTCAACGTTGATCTTCTGACCCAACGCGTAAAAAGTATCACCTGCCTGGACGTTTCTTCATCCGTCGTGGAATACACGAATTTCAATGATAAGCACTTCTTCAGAGATGTGTTAATTAGCTTCAGAAATCAGTCGATGATTAAAATATAATAGAATTTTTAACAACAATAAATAAAATTTTCTTTCGCAAATTTTTTGGATGTATGATTACAACAGTATGTATAATTGTGGCATTGCATCATTAAGTATGCCTGAATGAGCATTACACTTTAATCACTTTCATGATGTTGTAATTATGTGCAAGATATCAAATAGTTTTCAATTTGTATTAACATATATGATATAAAACACAAACAAAATACGATACGCGTACTGCTTGATAAAAAATTTCAAATGAGGAATTTACAAAGACACGAGCGTACCATTTGAAATAAGATGAATTTTACCAGTGGCCTCTTTTTACAGTGGATCTATTTTGTTGTAGTATTCAAAAGTAGATATTCTATCTAGATGGAAAGTATCGAATGTATTATTTATAAATGCTATTGTCCTGTTCAAAATCTTCTCACCTTATTCAATTTTACATATGTAAATATCTTCTTCTTATCTACGTAAATTACGTTTTACTATGTTCTTAGATATATTATACACTTAAAACAGTCATTTACAAGTCTTTAATAACAAAACAACACGTGAAATGATGAACTTTGATACCGTTTTTTTATACTTAATAACATATTTATTAACTTACACAAATATTTATTACCGATAAAAGCCAATTTTTTCGCTAGTCATACGGTTAAACATTTCCGAAATGTTGAATGAAATTCTGAAATGCATTGAATATAGAAAATATTTGAAATTATTAAATTGTTGATTATTATTATGTATTAAAAACAGATATAGTATATATAATAATCATAACTTAGTACGAATAATACTAGTTACGAAATAGATATAATACATGATAGTATTATTAAATTTATTCCCATAATGAAATTTTATATAGCTTATAATACTTTATTCTTGGAACCTCGCACGTGGTCCCCACTCCATGTAAGAAGTTTCAGCAGGAGATTTAAATATCTTCGAAACTGTTAAACAGTGTGTAGTAGTCGGGCGTTATGGGCTCGGGGTAACCACGATCAGACCGCGAGGAAGTATCAGTGTTTGCCAACACATGAAAAACTGATTAGTAGTGCCACTCTCAAAAAGGAGTTGTAATCACGCAACTCTATTTGAAATAATTCTAACGGATTAGTTTCTATAAAAATAAAAAGATATATTAATATGATACTTTCAGACACGATTGTTTCACAATAATAAATATAAAAAGCTCAACGGCAATAATTAAAGATAAGTTTCAGTGAATGTAAAATTAGTGGACCTACAGAGAGCTAAAGAAATAATAGTGTTATATATAAAAACATTATTCTACAATAAGCACAAAACTGTTTGATCTATTTATTGTTCTTAATTACTTAATTGTTATAGTTATAGTGATTGTCTCAATTTGAACTTAATTGATCATACATAAGAATCGGAAGTACGAATTAAGAAAGATATTACATTTACGTCAGTATGCAACACAAACGTGCTTGTTCTAATACCAACAACCTCTCGGTACTATCAAACTGTAATCAGTTTAACACATACGCGGCATATATCATGTAAATTAATTGTGGATAAACATTAAGATAATAACAAAGTAGCCGAAGAAGTATTACAAACAGCGATTTACATTAATTACTTGTTATTATGTTAATCTGAGCGACACTGTAAATGATTTGAAAATAAGAACGTAGCAAATCACAAAATGAAGGAATTCTCGTGGATGAAAGTGGAAACCTGCAGCGGAGAGGTAAACGGCTTCTAGATAACGGTCATAGTAAACGGTATTCGATCTTCTTCTTCACGTGTATACCAGTGTTTCGTAATTGGCGTGTAACTTCAATATTTTCCTCGAATTCCGCTATCTTTACGATTCAATACTTTCTATTACCGTATCTAGTTTCGGTTACAACCGGAAACCGCAATAATTGTCAAGGTGCTCGGGAGAAAAGTAGAACTGAAAAATATTTACCAGAAGAGAATTATGATCGATCACGTTATCAGAAAAAATATACGAATCAGCGTTGATACAATGATCATAAAAACGATTCTGCTATCGCATTAAATTGTCAACCAGTGTTATCACCGGATTGATCTCGAGTTATTAAACATGACACCAGAGAAAGAAAAGAAGAGCTTCTTTAGTACTGTTAAACGACTTCTATTTCAATGAAGTCATTTCTGAGATTTCGAAGAAAGAACGATTCGTTCGACAAAATAAAAGTTTTAAATTTAAAACTCAACAACGTGTGTTCAATGTAAAATATATAACACCCTAAAATAGTATCGTGTCAGCGGTAATCATCGTTTCTTCGCATTAACGGTAAATAAGGAAGAATCATCGGTGAATTATGAAGATGAAAGTTGCGCAAAATGTTTTCAAAACCGGCAAATCTGTAAACGTTTCCAATAAAATTACCGCGTTGAAACAATGTGCATCTGGTTGCGATTGCACAGGCGCGTCGCAAGCATCGAGGATCGATGATCACTCCGATATCTCGAAATCTATAGATGGCGCGAATCAGTCGAACATAGAGATCAGCGAAAAATCGCGCGACAGAAATCTTGCTACTGTGGTGACAACGGCGTCCAAAAGAGTTATACGGAAAGCACCAGAACCACGGGGAATTCCTGTTTTTGGGACGCTTTTGTCGTTCATTCTTTCTGGCGGGCCAAAAAGGCAACATGAATACGTTCATAGAAGACACAAGGAATTGGGTCCAGTTTATAGGGAACGTTTAGGACCAGTTACAGCAGTTTTCGTAAATTCAGCCCATGAATATCGAAGAATTTTTAGACTAGAAGGTTCGGCGCCAAAACATTTCCTACCGGAAGCTTGGACACTTTACAACGAAATACGGAAATGTCGCCGCGGTTTATTGTTCATGTATAGTAACTTTAAGCATTTCTTTGGTTTAAAAATATCTGAAAAGTCATTTTTAATGTATAAATATGTACATCACAAATAAAACTCAGTTTTGATAATTATTGTACATAAATTGTACATATTGTACATACCACGTAATATGGTGGTATGTTAAGAACGTATATGAAGAAAATTCAAATTTTTTGGTTGAATTTTAAAATGAACATTTACATTTTTATAGGGATGGCGAGGAATGGATACACTTTCGTAAGATTTTAAATAAAGTAATGTTAGTACCGGATCCAACAAATTTAATGTTTGAGCCGTGTCAAGAGGTGGCCATTGGACTTAGGCAGAAATGGCAAAAACAGATTAAGACTGATGCTATCATAATGAACTTACAGGTTCAACTTTATCAATGGTCTATCGAGGGTAAAAATAACTTACTTTAATCGAAAATTCAAGGTAGAAAAGTATTTATAGAAGCTTGTTTTTTATTTTGCAGCAATGATGGCCACGTTAATGGGACCGTGTTGGCATTTTTATAAGAAACAGTTGTCTCGAGACTTCGAAATATTGGCGAAAACGTTGCACAAAATATTCGAATATTCAGCTAAATTATCCATTATACCAGCCAAACTAGCTATGAATTTACGCTTACCTGTTTGGAGGAAATTCATTGCATCTGCTGACACAGCTTTCGAAATTGTTCGAATACTGGTCCCGGAAATGACTAAATTAGGTGGCGACGGTTTGTTAAAGAAAATGATGGATGAAGGTATTCAAGCCGAAGACGCAATCTGCATCGTTACCGATTTCATTTTAGCAGCTGGTGATACGGTTAGCTCAACTGAAACCGACAGGATAATATTATTCATTTGAAATTTGAATTTAATGATTAATAAGAATAGAATAAAGAAAAGAATTCAAGAAAAATTTTAATTTAAAATTAAATTTCAATATGATTCATTTTACATACTTATTTTACATACATTGCTAGTATTTGAAAACTAATTTTATACTTTATGCTCAGACAGCAACCACCTTACAATGGATATTGTTACTGTTGTGTAATCATCCCGAAAAGCAAGAGGAACTATTTGAACAATTGAAGGATCTTCCACAGAGAGATATATTGCGCGTACCATTATTAAAAGGCGTAATCAAAGAATCTCTTCGACTATATCCTATAGCTCCATTTATATCTAGATATTTACCGGAAGACAGTGTGATTAGTAATTACTTTGTACCAAAAGGGGTAAATGAATTTATACTACGTGTTACTTATAATAAACATATCGATAAACAACAAAGAAGGTATTTAAAAATCACGTGATATTTTATTGTAGGAGCTACTCGTATTATCACTTTATTCGAGTGGTCGCGACGCTGCGAACTTTCCGCAACCAAATGAGTTCCTTCCGGAAAGGTGGATTAGAACGGAAAAAGGCACTTATCAAGGTGTAGTGCATCCATATGGTAGTTTACCATTCGCCTTAGGCATTAGAAGTTGCATTGGTCGAAAACTAGCAGAAATACAAATATTGCTTGCATTGGCAGAGGTGCGAAAATAATAAACTTAAGATATGTTAAGGTTTATTGAATTTATTTGATTTTATCTTAAAAATTGCAGTTGGTTAAATCATTCAAAATAGAATGTATAAATAAGGATCAGGTTAAATTAATTTTACACTTGATATCTGTACCGTCGGAGCCGATGAAGTTAAAGCTGCTGGAGAGAAACAAATAGATAATGTATCGAAGTCAAATATCATTTAAGGAAAGTATTTTTCATTTTCTATTTTTTGTTTATTTATTCCTTCGGAACAATGTATTGCCCATTTACATTTATATCGAATAAACTAAGATTGAAATATTTTCGTCATTATACATGCATATATGTTTGTGTATGTACGCGCACGCATGTAATTATTTACAATTATCAGCATTTAAATATATATTTATAATTAAATGATACTTATAAATTGTATATTTATATATCAATTCCATGTCTTAAAATATATTGACAATAAGTATGATCAAGGTATTGTACGAACTAAATGTTTCATTATGTAAAAGTCTCATTAAGTGCTTTCTACATAAAGAATCTTGATTAAATGATTAAATCATCATAATTATAACAGTTGCTCACGCCATCGCTAGTAAATGAGTGTTTCGATGTGGATAGTATAATAAAAAATAACAAAACATCGTTATTCATTCTGTAGTTTTGATTTACTTCTCCATAAATTTAAGCATGCCCGGTTTTAGTAACCGTATCGAAACACCCTGTATATATGAAATTAATTCGTCATTAACGTTGGCACAAAACGCTGTTGATGATTTTTCTTATTTCGTCTAGAAATTCCTGAAAACTTTCGGTGGTAGAAAAGTCTTTAAATGCTTGAACTTTTTCAGGCTTTGTCATCGGGGCTGTCAGAAACCTCTTCACGCAAGAGGATTTCAGTTCATGGCACGAATTCGCTTTCGCCCAGTTCCACGCTTTACTGAAGTTTTTATAATTTAACTGAGAAATAGAACTTTCTGTAAGAATATCTGATATATCAGCCATAAGAAATTTATCAGCCAATAGCACGGCATCTAGTAATGATTCGATAGTTCTATTTTCGAAAGTTGCTCCATTAGCAGCTAACAATAATGTGTTAAGAGCTTCTTTCGATGTGTTTCGTAATTTAACACGTTTCTTGCCGGATTCTGAAAAGTACCCTTCAAGCATGGCGGAAAATGCATCCGATTTTTGACACAGCGTTTGCCTACAAGCGTCGACAGTCGTACCATCGTCCAGTTCAAATGTAACCGTTGCAAGTTTGGGATGATTGTCATATACTCTTGGAAAATCAGTCGAAGCAGTGTCCGTGATTTGACACTTCTCTATAATCTCAGGTTGAATTTCAAGCGTGTTTGCCAGTCGACAAATTGAACAAATAGCGTTTTCGTGAAGAACATGTTGTTGGTCGGATAGAACGTGAAATATTAATTGAAGACCACCGTGATTGTTCAGTAGCGATTTTAGAATATATCGCGACTTGATTACGAATGGTATCGAAACTGCGATAATCAATTTATGAGCTTCCTCTCCGCGAAGCAGTATAGACGTAAGTTCACCTACTGCTCCGCCGGTTTCTGCTAAAACACATAACTGTCTCGTATATTGTTCCGAACCGTACAACGTTTCAGCTTCAAAAACGAAGCCTTGTTTTAACAATGGCATTAAATACGCTCCATTCCTATATACAAAATTTTTTATTAAATAATATAAGTCTTATAAAATGAGTTATTTTATTACTTACCTTATAATTCTAGTTAAAATTCTAGATGCTCTTGGGTTTTTCGCGTGTCTAATGTAAGCTGATAACGCTTCAATGGTTGCGGGATCGGCCAACCGATCAATTGGATCATTTGAATGACTTAATCGACTTAGTAATACTAATGTCCACACATTTGCATACTCGCACACATTCGACGATTTAGTTTCCTTTCCTTCGTTCTGAAACTCTTCTGTATCTATAGTTATTGATTTACAACTTTTTAATGACTCAACTTTTGCTTCGGGTTTTAAAAAATTAAGTGTAAGTTATTACTCCCAAGTGTTTTCAAGATGATTTTATAACAATTGTCACAAAGTACATGTATAAACTAATTTACCATCTTCTGTATCCATCATCTCTGCATCACTACAAACTGGACTGTAATTATCCTCGCCACTTTCGTCAGTTTCGATAGAATCATAAAAAGGTAATGGTGGTGTACTAGGAGGTGAAGACGAAACACTAGTAGCACTTCCTGGACTCCAGTCATCTCGATAATAGTCTGAACTAAATCTATAAATAAACAAATTTTTAATTTACGTTTTCTATAATATAGACATAAATTAAATTTTACAAACATACCTTCCTAAATTCGTCTTATTGTATTTTAATTCCGTTTGTTTACTAGGAGGAGAATCATTTTCTCTTTTCTTTGAAACGTTTGTTCTCTCGTTAGATACATCTTCAGTTACCATTTTTTTTAATCTAACAATTAAAACGTCAAGCAAACCATTTTTTACCATTATTGTAATGCTTGGATCATCATAAACAAATTGTGCTAAAGCATGTAATAACATGGGATGATATTTTTCATTCTTAGTATCTTTTAGTAAAGATAACATTAATTCTAAACCTGATGCCATCTTAATTTTCGCACGATTTACAGCTTCTCTACAGAACAAACATAAACTGACTAATGTTTCCTTAGATAATTCCAAACGATCTTTAATAAGGGCAATAAAACTTTCAATAGCACCGAAATTCCCTAAAATGGGACGATATTCTGCAATTTGGCAAAGATTGTACAAACACCTAATTGCCACTTTATTATTCATATCACAGCATTGCACAATACTCTTATAACCCTGTATGTCTTTTTCTCCTCGTAATTGTTCTCCAACTCGTGGATCCAATGTGGCCAAAAAAGTACATATGGCTTTTAAACAGGTTTCTATCAGCTCCATATACTTTTTATCTGATTTTTCTGATTTTTTTTTTGTCGATACTAATATATATGTAATTCTAAATATTACTCTAGACTCTAAGATTTCTTCTCTACTACCTTCATATGTACTCCAAATAATCCTATAAAAAACGTATACAAATTAATTAAAAATACCACTTAGTACAAGGATATTATTTTTTGTTATATATATTTATTTTGTAATACCTTATTGCTCTGATAGCCATTAAGTATGTGTACACATATGTATTTAATTGTAGAAGATTAATCAAAGCTTGAATTGCACCAGCTTCACATAATGATTTTGCATGCCAGTCACATTCAGATAAATTCCCGATTAGTCTGCAGGCACGACAGACTATACTACTACTTAGTTTGATATATTTTACTATAGAAACTACATAACTTGCTATTCTAGAGCCTCTGACCTAGAAAAAGATTTGTGCTGCATTATTATGAATAAGCGAATTCCATAGAAAAAATACTTTGTTTATAAGTATATAACAGATAAATTTTATCAACTGATTTTAAAGATGAAAATAGATATATCTGTACCTTTTCTCTTGCATCTGAATTCATGCAAGCATTCGCTAAAATACTCAGTGTCATGTTTAGTGCTTTTGTATTATGAAAATAACGAAGTAAATTTACTAAAACGTCTAATCCTCCATCTTTGACAAATTGCTTATAGCATCTTGAATCATCTTTAAGTCGTTCTAAACATGACAAAATCCCACCTTTTGACTCCAATTTTATGCATTTTACTAATTCTTGTAATATCGGGCTGTTTTGTCTCTCGTCCATAATAGGTATTTTTATAAATAAGTGGAAAAATTGATGAAAATTCGTTAATTTTCTAAAAGAAACATAACCTCTAAATTGTACAGCCACCGAGATTGACAGCTACACCCGTACAGCAACTTACAAAAATAAGTGAAAAAAGATTCAGTTTAATTAATAATTCTTCGTTATCAAAATATGTTTAAAAAACGATTATACAATATACATAATCATAATTTGATATCTAAATTTACAATTTTGTAAAGATAATTAATTAATTATTTTATAGAATTATTTTTTTAAATGTCCCGCCATTTGATTTTATTTTTGAATACGCACACTATAGCGCTACAATGCTTTCAATGGAGTTAGTAGATATTAGATATATATTATACAGGAAAAGCGAGGAACATAATTGAAGTAATCGTGAAGCATATTAATGATTCGAATAAGGTATTTGACAAGCATAATAATTATTAGTAAATGCTATTAATAACAATTATATATATATTTGAGTATTTATTTATAAGTGTTTTTTATCATCTGTTACTATATATACATGTTATTTTTTAAATTTATTTAATGTTTAATTGATCCCCTCATTTTAGTAATGGAAATATGTTTCAAAATGAATTTAAAGAGTATGTATATTATAATAAATACAATATTATAATTAAAAAAAATCGATGTAATATCAAAAAATTATTTTTGTTATTCATCTACATATGAAATATACTTTAATAGAAATTTTATCAATATTGATTTCAAAATAAACCAAATTTTCGTTGCACTTTTTAAGATGGAATTACTTTCCCCTATATTTTGTAGTTAAATTGCAAAGGTTTATACGAATTTACATTTTTATAAGGAAACGAAATCTAGGTAGATATTTATGTGTCACTCTTTAAATATTATAATGAATACTTTACCCTTTATATTGTGAATATTTTATGCATTATGTGCATTCTTATTGTATTATGCGCGTTTAAATTTCTTATAAATGCATATAAATATACATAAACAGCAATTCTAAATCATTACGTAAAGTTATCGTCATATATCGTTATAATATATCTATTACTTTTTTCCAGTGAATATCTCGAAAATTAAAATTCATCGCTAATGTAATGTTGCAACGGAGCGAAAATTTATTTATACCATCGTAAAAAAGTATAATTTTTATCTGTCAACGAAGAGCAAAATGCATAATTTTAGCTGCGTTTCGTAAGAAATGAATTTCTATTTTGCGTAAGCGCACCGTGAAAAGTATCATCATCCGTGAAGCGCACCTGCTGCGTCTAAGGAAGGGCAGTGTCTGTGAATAAAGTATAGCGGAGGCGTCAAAATGATAGGAGAGGGCATGGGGATCGGACCGTGAGCTACGCAGGAGATGTCGACAAGATGACAGCGGTTGTATGACGCTCGTTTCGTTGATTCTTCGGGTATAGCGTTATAGCGTGTACCGGAAAGGAAAATCGTTCACGAACGAAACGAACGACTTATGCCTCGTTACGGTGACACGTCCGTTTCAATAGAATCTCTGTGTCAAAACGAGATCGTGATCAGGCGTATTCGGGTGAGAGCCACGACCGCCGCCGCGCCCGTGCAATGTACACAGCGGCTTGAATCGTGTCCGAGATCATCACTGTCCCCGAGGAGTCCTCTCTTTAAAGGGCCTGGAGTAGAGTAATGAGCGTTTTCGGGGATTTCCAGCGTGTCTGGGTACAGAGATTCCCGGACAGCGCCTTGCCGGCAGCTTGGGAAGAAGACGTCAGGGCCAACCTAGTCAAGCATAAACAGAAGGTGAGAATCCAGTCAGGAATTCTGTTATTATCTTCTAATTGCAAAAGAATTTTCTTCGATGGAGTTTTCAAATATTTATATTAAGATTTTTCTGTAGATATATTTATTTAAATAAAAATTCGAAATATCAGACACATGGGATATCAAGGGATATGTTTTCTTGCATTTTGAATTAAGTAATTTAACATAGCTGGTTTTATTTTAAAAGCTATAATATATTATTTATGATTTATATATGATTCTAATTCTGTACTATTAATGGAAGTAAGACCAAACAGGAATATTATGTCTTGATATGATTATCTTGATGCCAATTATTTCTTAGAAATAAATAGTGGAAGAGTCAATATATTGAAAACTTTAAATAGGATTTATGTTTTTAAGGGGATTGTTTAATAAATTGTTAGTTCCTTATTACATAAAACTTTCCTCCTTGCTGAGGTATTGGGAGCTTTATTCTATGAGTCATCGTATTAATTTCTTACTTAACTGGGAAATTAAGCTAATTTATATTTAACCATAATTGATATTTTTAATGTGATCTACTATTTATGTTCATTATATTGGTTTCAAATAAATTTAAAAATTTTGTTTACCTTACATATAAAATTTCTCTATATATTATCTATTATTATCTATAAAGGAAATGAAGCCATTAAATATATTTAACTATTTGCTATACTAAGAACATCATTTCTCATTACTAAATTTCCTTATACAATATATTCTCACTGATTAATCACTCGCTATTTACTTCAATTTTGTTATGATCTACTAAGGACAAAAATTTATATTATGTATATTTTATAATGTAGCTACATAAAAAATAGTTAAACAGAATCATTATTATTTTCACAGGTGACTGCTTTGAGAGAAGAACTTGAAAAGGAAGAATTTTATGTGGAATATTTAGAAAGGTTATTGGCTGATGTTGAACGTCATAAGCAATTAGCAAATAGTAATATTACAACTACTCCTGAGAAACAACAATCCACAGAATCACAAAATCAACACAGTTGTTTAGCAACAGAGAATAATTTGGGAGATTCTACAAGCTCATCTAATGTTCAACATGTGGAATCGTTAGCTCCACCTCTTCCAGCGCGTGAAGATATAAGTAAATTTCAGGACAAGTGTGTTTCTGAACTAAGTTCTACTCTTAGTACAAGCAAAAGACCCAAAAGTGAAATACCAAGGAGTCCTGATAAAGTGCCTGAACTTAGAAGAAACAGTGACCCAGATGTGCCAAGTAACTATGTCACTGTAATTGAAGTGACAGGAAGCTCAAAGAAAGATAAAAATGAAGAATCTCTTAAAGAGGAAGATGAAAAAGGTATTATATTTTTTCTATATTATACTTTTATAATTTTATAATTTTAAAATTTTATTTAATAATTTTAATTGTATTCGTTTCATCTATATTAATAATTAAAAATAGATTTAGAAAATGCAGTTAATGAAGATGGAGAGGATGGTGATGCAGAGGCATCAGAGGAGGAACCTTATTATGATTCTGTAGCCTTAGATCAAACAGGAGAATATGTATATATTGATGCACGTGTTCCACCTGTTGGAAACAATAATGGCAGTAGAGCACCACCCAGAAGACCGCCCTCCTTACCTGATTCTCCAGGGAATCAGAGTAATTATGTCAACATTGATTATTTTATACAGTAAGTTATTTGTATCTGAACATTATTGGTTTTAAAATAATTTTACATTAAATATATATATTTACAAATATACATCTGTTTATTTACAGACATCGAGCGGCAATGGATAGTGAGGATGAAGAAGGTGCAAGTCCTGCACCACCAATCTTATTACGTGCTCTTAGCACGGATAACGAAACTGGTAGTAGTGATGCAGAGCCTTTAAGCCTAAGCGAAGGTAGCTTAGAATCTCCAACACCAACTACACCTCGTCGACAGGAGAAAAGTAAAGACCGTGAAGATGATAGAACGTCTATGATTAAATGCATCGTAAACTCGGTGGTAGAAAGTGAAACTATATATGTCGAATGTCTAAATGTAATGTTACAAGTATGTAATATATCTATCATTTTTCATAATATGCATAAATAACATTACTTTGATTAAAAAAGTATATGTTGTTTGTAGTACATGAAAGCCATCAGGGCAACATTAACAACATCGCAACCTGTTATTTCTGAAGATGAATTTGGTACGATGTTTTATAAAATTCCTGAATTACATGCACTACATCAAACATTTTTGGATGGTCTTAGAAAGAAACTAGACAAATGGGACAGTAAAACTACTATAGGTGAACAATTTAAAGTAAGAACTAAATATATTAATATATAAATATTGAGAAATTCACACATCCTGCCCTCTTATTAATATTCCATTATGGATTACAAATTAAGGTAATGGCCAGCAATATAGGATTATATGGAGCTTTTTTACATAATTACGCTCGCGCTACTGATACTGTACGGAGGTGTTCTGCACATTCGACTCAATTTGGTGAAATTACAAGAGATATAAGACTCAGAGGAGTTCCAAAAGGACCAGGTTTATCTCTTGAAGATCTTTTACATAAGCCAGTAGCGCGAGTACAAAAAAATGCGCTAGTGTTGCATGTAAGTATTGTATAGTTTATACTTTTGTTATATTAACCAAAGCTATATAGGTATAGATATACATCACAGATAAAACATTGATTGGATAAGTTGATAAAATGATGTGGAAATGTACTTCGTAAACGTTATCTTATCTCAATTCGCATTGATAATTGTGTCTTAACTGATTGTAGGATCTCCTTAAGCACACACCAGTGAATCATGCAGATCATGCGCCACTTTCAGAGGCTCTTGGTATGACTAGAAATTTCCTAGACGAATTTAATATTATTCAGACGAAGTCAATGTTTCCGGTAAATAAATTATATTTATAGCTACAATAATAATTAATTTAGTATTTTGTAAAACTATATTATTTTTAGAGTCATGATAGAGCACAACGGAGATTAGTAAAAAACTCGTTTGTGGTAGAACTGTCTGATGGTCATAGAAAGTTGAGACATCTTTTTCTTTTTAATGATGTAATTGCTTGTGCAAAGTATAAAGCTTCTGGCAGAGACAAATTTACATTTGAGTTGAAGTGGTATGTACCAGTGGCAGAGGCGGTAGTGACAGAAGATGGCATTGAACCTCGTGAGACTAGTCCAGCTAATGTTGTAGCTTTGAGGTACATATAAAAGTCTATCATTTACTCCTAATAATAATTTATATGTATAATAATAATAATTTATACACATTCAGATCACAAGCATGTACAGTACGTGATCAGATACTATGGGAAGAACGGAATGATGAAAAACGAATTAGACTCGGTGGTAGAGGTTCAGAAAAAAATAGGAAGAAACTTGCTGAGCTTGAAGCTCAATTAGTATTAGCATCCCCAAATTTAGTATTACGCGTTGCGCACAAAAGTCAACATCGAGTACAAAACTCGTACACATTCTTTCTATCCAGTGAATTTGAACGCTCTCAATGGGTTGAAGCGGTGGAGGCATTGCAACAGGTAATGCGTTCCCATATGTACCTAGATAAGTCAAAGGTGCGTAATTCACAGATTTCGAATAAATAAATAAGATAAAGATATGTAATAATGCACTTTATTTAAATTCAACACGAGGATGCAAGTAAAGATATTAGAAAAAAAATGATCATACTAATCTAATGAGAGAGAAATGAATGGCAAATGATCATTTTTTAGGGTGGACAACCTCCAGGACCATTACCTTTATCAATGTACGAATTACAGGCTTGGGTTACAGCTTGTCGTACTTACCTTCAAACAGATATGGGAAGTTATTTACTTAGATCAGGACGCGATGAAAGTTTATTATTAGGCGATCTTCATTTAACTTTACTTGGCTTGACACCACCTGGTTTAGATAGAGTAGGGGATCTTTATATTATTGTGGAAGTTGATAGTTATGGACACTATTTTAAACGTGCAAGAAGTCGAGTTGCGAGAGGCCAAGCTCCAACTTGGGGTAAAATTTTATTTTTATAAAACTTCGAAAGTTGAATAAATAAGTTTTTTTTAATTAATTACTTAATTTTCACTTATTTAAGGCGAAACATTCGTTGTGGAACTAGAGGGAAGTCAAAATGTTAGAATTTTGTTGTATGAAGAATGTGGAACGCGTTCTGTATTACGTGGCAAATGCATACAAAGATTAAGTAGATCTTGGCTTCAATCAGATCAAGTAGAAAGGTCATTAAATTTAGGCCCAGCTACATTAGATGTAGCTCTTCGTTTTGTCCCAAGTGAAGTGACATTAAGGCGGGTACCATCTGCTAAACCTCAAGGTTTATTTGGAGCTAAAATTCAACAAGTGTGCAAGTATGTTTTATGACTTTTGAACTACGAACTATGAACTCTTATTTAAATCTTTTGATTATATATTTTTATTAAAAATTTTTTCATCTGTATTAAATATAATTACATGTTTTTTATAGACGTGAAAAACGCGATGTTCCTTTTATTATAACCGCATGCGTTAGAGAAGTAGAAAGGAGAGGAGTCGGAGAAGTGGGATTATATCGCGTTTCTGGTTCAGCTTCTGATTTAACAAAATTACGCAAATCATTTGAAAGTAATTCGTACGAAGCAGAACAACTGCTTAAAGAGGTAGCCAATACATTACACAAAAGAATAAAATCCTTTCTTTTTAAAATACCTCATTATTCAAAGAGTTGTGTATTAATATGAATTTATTTTTATATTTTTAGGTTGACGTTCACTCTGTAACAGGTGTGCTCAAATTGTATCTCCGTGAAATGCCGGAAGCTCTCTTTACGGATGCTCTGTATCCCGCGTTTTTAGAAGCTTTCCAAACTGGCGAGTTATCAAAAGGTGCTGCTCTCAGAAGAGTATACGAAAGTCTACCAGCCGTGAATAAGGCAGTTATCGACTTTCTACTTACTCATTTGATACGAGTTAATAAACACGAGGCCCAAAATAAAATGTCTTTGCACAACCTAGCGACAGTATTCGGACCGACGCTTCTGCGTCCTGGTACGAATTCGCGATCTGATGCAAAAAGTCGAGATCCATTAGCTGCAGGGACCGTGGACGTGATGGCACAGGCCGGTATACTTTATTGTTTCTTGCAAATGCATATGCAACAGAACAATCAGTCACTCTAGTCGAGAGGTTCTTGTTGATACATCGTAGCGTCAGCTGCTTTTCGCGAGTCTCATTGGAAATTAGGCTCGCAGCAACTCACGTTGTAATGTAAAATTAACGATTTTTTATAATATATATTTTATTAGTTTTGTGACGTATCGTTTACACAACGCTGAATTAGACGCATAAGTAGATAGGCTTTGACAAAATCCTGAACGATGAAATTCCTCTTGTATTGGTATGCATACGAATAATGTAGCAAAGTGGACTTAAAGAACACTTATTGTACTTTAAGCTCCTTAATATATATTTTATACTTATATACCCGCGAAGTCTT
Organism: Bombus impatiens; assembly: GCF_000188095.3. Lineage (NCBI taxonomy): Eukaryota > Metazoa > Arthropoda > Insecta > Hymenoptera > Apidae > Bombus > Bombus impatiens. The sequence continues at coordinate 669,377 of NT_176468.1, forward strand.
AGCCACGATCTCTTGTTATGTGATGATTCCACGTAAAACATTTTTCCAAAAAAGAAAGCTATGTTGAAGAAAAAATTCTTCCCGTGAAGTAGAATGAGAGAGTGAGAGAGAAAGAAACATAAATATGGAATTCCGGTCGTTAACGCATCCACGCTTTAGAAAGTAAGTATTTTTTCCAATGGAGCGTGTTCCTAGCAGAGAATCTAAATTTTTTTACGCATATGTCCACAAAAATGTCCACGTATTCAAAACAATCACGTTCCTAAATGTTTCAGGAAGCACGTTTCTCGAGATGTGCAAATCAAAGCTTCTAATAGTATATGCAAAATATGCTGGCTATATTCCATTTTGTCACTTGATATTTATGTTTTCTAGGAAAGCCACATTTTTCTGCCGATTCTATTCTTTATAAGAATATCTTTAAAGAATTCTGCGTTCTCGAATTTTTGTAAGAAATATCGCGAAATGACTTAAATTCAAGTTTCTAACATTTAAGCTGTGGTTAGACTCGTGTTTGTTCTTTTATTCAAGTTGCTTAAGTTTGTAATAATAACTGTAATAACTTCGATATTTTAACGATCTATTTACAAAATTAAAAAGGAATACTGTTTTTAAAAGGAAATTCTTTCAACCCTTGGATAAATTAAACATAAATATTTTGTATATGCAATTTTAAAGTATTATATTTTATTATTATATACACATTTATATATTACATATATATATGTGTGTGTGTGTATACATTCCTTTGCAATATTGTCAGTAAGATATACAAATCATTTTAATCAGTTTCTGTTAGCAACCATTTTTTAAATTTCTTTTCTAAATCAATGTTTTCAAGTCTAAGTACAGCTTAATTAAGTACCAAAGAGAAAAATTCTCTCCCATACCTTCAATAGAGAACTATGGTTAACCCTTTGAAGTATATCAGATTAAAACAAACCATTTTACAAATTTTAAACAAAATTTTTTCACTTTTTATCTACTAAGTAGATAATGGTATTTTTTTACTATTATATAATGCAGCTAATCAAGTCTATATCTTCATGTTCACTAGATTTTTAAAAGAATTGTGCTTTACTAAAAAGGAAGAAGATACCATTTTTGGAAATATATACTTCAAAGGATTAAAACACACAGAAGTGCATTTGGCAGTACAAATTTAATACTCGATAGAATTCTGTGTTACATGCTAGGATGTTTGTGAACAACTTCTAATCGAAGTTGAAAGATTAAAAAATGTAACGAGAGCTCGATCAAAAGATCGTACATAAGGGTCGAATGAAACAAGAGAAAAGAAACGAAGAAACAAAAGAAAAAATTGAAAGAAAACAGAAATTAAAAAAGAACACATTACGTTATTTTTCCGGAAGTGATCTTTGCGCTTGACGAGCGAACAAGGCAACTATTGTGTGCGTGATTTCAGCGTGTACGTGCGTGTGTATGTATGTATGTATAACCCGCCCATGTGTATTATATCGTAAATAATTGGATATCTTTAATTTTTATATCACATTTAACGTTAAGACGCGTCCCTCTTTTGTACATTCGTAAAATGTGTAAAGACAAAGTTTCAGCTATCACGATTTATTATTATTATTATTATTATTATTATTATTATAACTATGATTATTTTTATTATTTCATATTTTACAAATACCAATTTCTCATAGAACAAGTATTTGTTAACGAATGTTCGATTAAGCTAGCTTATTCGCAGCAAGACAATGTACTGCCAAAAAGGAACCCTTAAGATGCATAAATATACTGGAAGTTTATAAACTTTTATATATCGATAATATGTTTACCGTTTTCCCAGGGTACGCTTTTTAATAGTATTTTAGTTTCTTTCTTTTTTTGGCTTACACAAATACTACATTAAATTTAAACACCTTGTAGTGTAATCCGAATTGTTTTTCTTTCATTCTCTTCTTTTTTTTTTCTTTTGAAAAACTATATTCTTTTAAAATTATGTAATTAAATGAAACAATCTTAAAAGAATATAGATAAAGCGAAAGAGCTGTTAAATAATGTGAGTAAAGAAGTATTTTATTTGTAAAATATTTTATGCGTAAGCTGATAAGTTATACGTTTATGGAAACCATTGTAAATCCACATGAATTATAATTATACTTTATTTCGTTTATGTTTCACTAATGTTCAGACTTGTGTATAATCCGTAGACATGAATTTTGATTTCGTTAATATTTTCGAAAATAGATAACAGTATGTAACAGAAAAAGAATTTTATATAGAATTTATTATTTCTTGTCTTAACGACGAGTGTGGACAATTTCGAGCTGGTGGAGGTAAGGGTAGTTTGACCGGTGTGGCTGGTATGTTGTCCCATAATCCAGGAAGTCGAGATCCATCAGAGCCATTGCATTGCATTCCTGATCAAATATAGATTAAAATTTCCAATTGAAATATCAAAATCAAACTTCAGATGCTTAATACATTAATAAATTAAATAATTAAGAACCTAATGGTGCAGCTTCATATAGATCATGTAAAGCTTGTACACGAACTTTGGTCCATTCTATACTTTCATAATTTGCAGAAATTCCATTATCGACACTAGTTGGTTGATTCTCCCATTCCCTCATATACCGGAAATAAGTTCTCAGTGCATCGTCGCTAATAGCACTTTTGCAAACCTAAAACAGATTGAATATTTCTTATAATTCTTCTTATAATTTTATAATTTTTTATAAAAGAATATTAATATTTCATACCTCTAATCGAGCATTAGGATAATAGTGAATATAATTCACACACATCTCATCGGAAATGGCGAATCCACCAAGAGTAATATTTTCCCTATCCATCGTATTATATGTGCAAGTTGTTATTAACGAATCTCCCTATCATTAATTTACGTTAAAATCTATTATATGTACATAATATAATGGAGTACACGTGAAATATATAAAGTATTAGATTTTAATTCTTACAGGCAAAATGGTAACAGGTTTCGGTAAAAGACGAATTTCTTGGAAATGAGTGGAATAATGATTGTCATAATTTAACAGAGGCAGCTCCTCTCCATCTCTAATATGACGAGTAACAACTTTTACGCCTGTTAAATGTGTATGAAGTTGGGATGCGAAAATATGTATTCCTTGTTGTGGGAGACCAACACCTGTACATTCTTGTATACAATGTCCTGATAAAATAAAGGCTTCCTACAAAAATTTTGTTATTAATTCCGATTTTAGTAACATATATTATAATATATATCTGTGCATATATCTTCGATTAATTATATGTGCAATGATTCATTACTTGTCGTGGGGGAATTGCCATTTTATCAGTATATTCTAAACCCAGTTCAATTACACCGGCGTCATATTTGCGAAGACTCCTAGTAACGATAAAACGAATTCCTGAAGAATCGACGTTCCCATCCTGAAGTTCGGGATTATTATAGTGAACTTCCAACATGACATAAGGATTAAAATTTTGGCCACCGATCAAAAGACCAGCTTCTTCTGGATAAACGAAAGCATCTGCTCCCATTGCCCAAGCTGCCAAGACTTTTTTACATACCTAAGAGACGGAGTAAAAAATAAAATGATTCTAGAAAACATATTTAATTATTTTTTAAAGGCATAAATGAAGAAATCTGTCTAAGAAACTTAACGCACTTGAGTTTTTTCCGGTCTATCAGCTCCATCACAAGGACCATCGTACATAGGAATTTCAAGAGCCACTGGTCCAGCACAATGGAAAACTTCCATATGATGAACCAAGTGTTCGTTACCCGTTTGTATGACTGGGCCAAACTGCAGAATGTGATGTCTAGAAATAATAGTTCGGAAAAAGATTAATTCTGGCGAATTTTGTTGCAGTCTAATAGACTCACTTTTGAGACAAAACGGGTGGTAATTTTTGTATGCGACACCAATAAGTCGTTTCCTTATTTGGCACTTTTACATGATCAGCCAACATTTCCAATTGCCAGGCATTCGATGGAAATGTTGGTTTCTTATGGAGTACCCTGATCAATTCTGTTCTGGACATGCCAGAAGCTTCTGCATCTGATACTTGTAAACCAGCCAAGGACGACAGTGGTCCCAAACCTTCTAACCATACTAAGTGCGTGGTACCTCTCTACGAATTTTTAAATATTTTTTTATGTCAAAGAAAAATAATCAAATGACTAATATCTCTTATTAATTTCATAGTTAGTTTACCTCCATGATGTAATCATTTTCATCGCAAGTATCGAACTTCCTGGTGAAGGTAAACTTCGTGACGTTTCCTCTTCTTCTCCACGCAAAGTTCTCACAATCCTGTTGCAGGTCGAGATTTAATTTTCCTTCTTCATCTGCCCACGCATCCTGAAATTACAATATAATGTAATTGATATAAAAATTATAAAATCGATAAAAATGGACTTATCATGTTTTCTCGTGTAATTGTTAAATGTATTTCATGATTACCTGTAACTGAATTTGTCGGTGCCAATCAATCCACAGAACGCAATAATCGGCAGGTTTTAATTCACCATAATTCGAGAAACCGATGGCAAACCAAGTATTGTCGACACCTATATAGTGGACTTCCGCAATTATCATTTCGCTCATAAAATCAACCCTAAAAAAATTATTCTTCAATTTTTTAATTATTCCTCGGTGTATCTGTTAACATTAAATTCAATTAATATTATAAAAATATACCTCCAATGAAAAGTGGCTCCTGAACCAAGCGGAACTGTATGAACATTGATCCTGTTCGAACTGTCTTCGCTATTCTGATGATAATCATGCCAGGATAAACACGATACATCTTTTAAAATTGTAAACAAGATTAGTAAATAAATTTTCGAAAGCATCTTAGATTTTAAAATCAGTGGATTTTCTACTTGAAAAATCACTCGTTTCTGATTTATAATTTATTAGATGTTATATATCTTTTACTCAATTTTGAACTAGCTTCACAGATATTTCCATGATCCTTTACCTTCCTATCGTCAATTTCTACTAACAGGTTCCAAATGATCCGAAAAGATGAAGACTTCGTATAACACTGGTTTGCCGCCGATTCTCTGCGGCGCACATGCGCGATGATACTACATCGTAATATGTACACACACAATCATTTCATTTATTAAAAAAAAGGTAAATAAAGAAACACTTAGTAATTTTTAGCTCGTAAAAAGTGTAAGGAAAATTAAAAAAGTGCGTACTCGAATGTTTAAATTCTTTTAATGTCATGAAATTTATATATACTAAGTTTGTAATAGATACGCATGCGCATATGTGAATACTACTTCGAAATTGTGCTTGTGAGTTAGAAGAACTGCAACAAAAATGTAAGTAGTAATTACTGAAGAAAATTATACAGATAAAGATATATAAAAATATTAATTTAGTTTAACCTTGTATATGTTGCATACTAACGTTTAAAATATAATAAATAGAAAAAATATATAAGTTCAAATCTACGATGAAGAGATATCTATTGTTAAAACAAATTTTAAATGACATCATAATATTAATTTCTAATGTTTTTAATAGCACAGTTTTCTTATTCAAGCAATCTATATTTTTCTGCCTACATCCATCTTCTCCTGGCTTCGTTATCTCCATTTACTCGAAAGTAGATTATACAGGTTATCAATTTCCAATAAACTGAAAATCACTCTACTCGAGGTCAAGTTCGACTAATTCCGATTTTTCCTTAATAAAATCCATGGAAATAAGATATACTCCACATCGAAATAGATATCAAACTTCATTATAACATAAGAAGTGTTATGTCTACTATTGATTACACATATCTTCTTGTTCTATTTTATACCATTTTTCTCCGTAGGTAAAGAAGTTGTGGATTGCCAAATTAACTCATTAAGGACCAGGAAACAGTTTATCATAATGTTATAAATACGTTAATTGCTTTACAGTTTATGAAACTATAAAGTTTAAAGAAAAGATACCAAAAGAAAGAAAGATATTAAACAAAAGTTGAATTTTATAACCACAATGTTAAAATACAGGATTTGAAAATATAAAATGTTAAAAAAAATTGCAATTAAATGTTACTTTAACGCAACGTCGACTCTTTATGAGTTAACATATTCACACTAGATAGATAACGTTCATAGGCGAAAAGAAAAAAGATGCCAGAACATCGAGGAAATATCTTGATAATAATCGAATGCCAGAGGGTGTATATTACATTCCAGTCATGGCGCGTGCTTTTCCTTCCAGCTGCAATCAAGAAATTCCGCGGCTCTTATTGCGAGAACAATTTTCGCGAAAGGCTTTATTTGATGCGAATAAATAGCTTAGGTCACGTGACACTAGTGTCGAAATTGATTTTCAATATGACTTATTTTTTAGGACACTGCTGCGTTTCGCTATCTTTCCTTTCTATTATTGAATTATCTAGCTGCAAAATTAACTACCGAAATTTTCGGAATATGAAAAGATAATTAGAAAATTTATTTATTTTTACGTTAGATTGTTTTATTCTTAGCCTATAACGATATAATAATATTTATACATCTCCCTGACATTATTTTTTGTATAGTTTCAGGTATATGATATTATAAGCTATGTGATTTTTCAGATATATAATTTTATAAGCTATGAACTAAGTATTTTTTATAAATTCTACCAGTGACAAATGTAAAATAATTGAACATAATAATTCTTAATAATTTTATTGGGCACAATTTCTTACAATTTTATTTATTTATGCAATAATCTCCTTTAATTTCATTATAGTTATCAAATATAAATGTTACTAGAAAGTACTGTCTTCCTAAATAATACTTGTATAAATGCTCCCTGCACTTTTTCTTAGAACCAGCAATAGTGTCTGTTGAAGCAACAGCAAGTCATTGTGCAGTAGTCATTAGATCAATGAATGCCTTAAATCCTTTCTTGGCTAACGGTCCGGTTGCTTTCATGAATTCACAAACATACCTGTCGGCGCATCAAATAACCCGATCTTGCCGAGGACCTTAACTTCTGGATAGCCTGTGCCAACGTAAACTGCAATTAAATGCATTGTCCGTAAAGTAAAGTAAAAGCTGTAAATTTTCCATATTTAACAAATCTTATTTTTCCATTTCATTTCATTTCGTTTTGATTCATTAGTTAGATCGTTTTTTCATCAGAAATGTCTTATTATATTAGATATATTATATATTTTATATAGCGGAAAGCATTGACTGAAAAATATGTAATAAATTTTACGAACTAAAGGAGGTTAAGTTAAGAAAGGTTACCTCATACGCCGGTAGTAACTATACATCTTATTGAATGTGTCAGACGTGTAAAATTAGGAAGAACTCCTTGTTGAGAAATACTGTTGTATACGCAGATAATCTATTTTCAGAAATGTAGAATATATTCAGGATTATCTCAGTTTCCGTCAACCACTGATGGCAATCTTGTGAAAGAATAGTACCGAATTGTGAAATATTGGTTCGAATATTATAAATAATTCGTATAAAATTTCGACGAAGGATTACCAAAATATCTTTATTCCTATATTTTTCTTCGAATTTCCATTAATTCTCGTTTCTTAGATCGTTTAAAATTGACAAAAATGGTATTTTCAGATTTTTCAAAAAGCGATGCGAACAAGTCAACGAGATTGGGTTGAATTGTAATTGAAAATTTTTATCGCTTCAACTAGTTAAAGGCGTTCATAATCTTATATTACGTAATTGTTTTATTGAAATGACAGCGATAGTTTTCATAAACGCCTCCAGAGCACTTAGTACAATTTCGGACTCATTGAAAATTGCGTATCTTATCTTATTATTGCATTTCAAAAAATACCGTGTTTTCTAGAAGTTTACGATGGAACTTTTGAACGTAGATATACTACTTAAATAGAGACAAGAAGAAGGAAAAGAATCATTTGAGCAACTAATATTGAAAAATAAAGCCATAGTAAAATTTGTTTAGTTATACAGTAGCAGATAAAGCGATAATTATAAGTAAATTTGCAACAGTGATGAAAGTTCAAACGTGGGAGTATAAAATTCCTCAAGTGGAAGGTCGAATATGGTCACTGAATGATGAAAAGTTGACGAATGCTTGCGCGTACAATGATGGACAGATCAAATGTCTCGAATATTCCTTCGTATCTCAAAAGCATTATTATTTTTAGTACTTTTAGTATTTATCTGCATGATTCACGTAACACGATATATGAAATTTTTGACTCACGATATTATTAAGAAAATTTATTAAATTCCTTGTCGAAATAACAAGCATAAAATAATTCACACGAAAAGAGAAAAAAATGATAAACTATGGGAAGCTTGAAAATAATAACAATTGCGATACAAGAATCTTACGTCACCGGAAAATGTCGATCTTACACGGAACTCATTATAAGAAAAACTGTTGTTCGCAAGTGCTGCATACATATAATCTTTATTATTGAACAACGGGGCTTATTGTTACAATGTTAGAACGTTTCGTTCTGGATTCTGTTTCTATGACAGCAAACACGTTGCAAAGGATTAGCATCATTTGTTGTGTAATCCAGTTAAACAGAGTGCATCTATGCCTTTATTCGGTCAGTCACAGTTGCGAGATGACTAAAATTTTCAATTACATCCAATTAAAACTCATTAAGTTTCAACAGTGATGACTGTCTTGCTAAAGAGCTGTGTATTAGTCAACTGCTATATAGTTCTCGGTACAGTATAGATACGAATTATTTCATAAGTATTTATAATTATATCGACTTTTAAGCATTTTATTTTGAGATGTTTAAATAAAAACAATTTCATTTATTTTTTAGAGATTATTGGACACTTTATCAATTTTGGAACTACTACTTGAAAGGGAATATATATGTATTACAATCACAAAGTATTTGAAAAACTTACATAAACTTACAAAACTGATGTCCTGATAAAGTATTGGTAAATTTTCATGCTGTATAAACTAAATAGCTTGCAAACATATTTTTATTCTCATCGTTGATGTAATATACTAAATTCTCAGAACTCTCTCAAAGACATAACTCTATTTATTTTGTATGTATACATTAGCATTTTATACATCTTATCTTTCCAATCGCAAAAACATTGATAACTTGATAAAATCGGTAGGACTGCAATATATTCATGTATTATTCCAAAATAGTTCCAAAGTATATAATTAAAAGCAATATAATTAATTATGTAATATTTGATTTTAGCATTCACATATGTTAATACAATTAAATAAAAATATAAATATAAAATATAAAAAGTTTGTTAATACAGATATCTAGAATCTAAATGTATCTAAAATCTTATATAATATTAAAATATCTTAAATTTTACACCAATCATTTTGCTTAGGAATGACGCAAATTTACGGAAACTTGAAAATGATAAAGCGAATTGATAACGGGGCGTATCAATGCAAGTGCAGGGTGCCACGACAACGTGATCCAGCAGTGGCAACGACATAGCAAAGGCCGTCGACGCCGGTTGGCTTGTGGAAGGTAGAAAGGGAATATGCAACTTATAGTACTCGAAATTCTGGTCGGCGGGTTGCCGCGTCAGTCGAGAAGCAGCGTATGCTCGCGCTTGGACTTCAGTGTCGGAGCAACTGGTCCACGTCGTAAAGTCGCGGCAAAAAAACACGCCAAAGGAATGTAATCTCCGTACGAATGACTGATTTTCTACCCGTGTTCGACGCGCTTCAATTCAGAATCTATTCTATTACTCTTGGTAAGTGATTGAACGAAGAATTCATACGAGGAAAAAAAGACATGCACGAGAGCGTGTATGGCTCAGGCGCGCACACTGAATAGAAATATTCCGAGACGGTCGATTGATAGATCGTTTGCGATTCATAGAAGTATTCCTGTTTCTCAATATTATTATATTTTCTCACGTGAAGTTTTTCTATAAAGAATATTGATTTTTATACTTGTTCCCTTCTTGGAACTTTTGAGTTTTAATTTTCTGGAGTGAAATACACAGCTGCCGCGACGGTAGTCTGTTCACGTGGTTGCATGTAACTTGTTTGCCGCGCTCTCATGTCGTGTGGAATCGCCTATGAGATTCGTACATTGCAAGTTCTTTGAAGTGAAAATCAGAGTTTATTTCTCGTTTAGCAAAGGAGTTTCTTAGATTTTTGGATTTTATTTTTGTATTCATATTATTTGGAACAGATTTATTAGCTCTGCTTTTTAGTGAAAGTGTAAATCGTTTATTAGCATAATGTACGATATCTCTTAAAAATTAAATATGAATTTAAATATAAAAATTTACCAATTTACCTACAAATATTTGTCAGAGTTCTTATCTTGCATGCTATATTGCTTCCTGTTTGAGGCTTTAGAATGAGAGGTACAGCTGTTGTTCGTGTCATGGTAACTTATATGTATATCGTGGTTTCATTGCAAATTCTTTAAATAAGAGTAAATTAGTACGTTCTATTCGTGTGAAATATAGTGACTTCAAATTGGTGTAAACATCATTTACTTTATTATTCATACATAATTCATACATACTTATATTATTCATATTCATTGACTCTAAAATGAATTTAAAAGAAGTAATGTAGAATAATGAATGTAGTAATAATGTAGAATAATATAATATATTATATTATTCTTCATGTAGTATATGTTTATTCAGGTCGTTCGATAATTGCAAGTTAGAATCCCACGTCAAAGTGTGCAACGATGACTCAGATTAATAATTGGCGAATGATAAGGAGGTCGAAGAAATCGTGACTCTATACAATACATTGATTTGATTCGAATTGGCAGTGTATCTATTTCATGCGCTGTATTTCCGGCTAAATTTACTTAATTCAATATATAGATTTGCAATAATATTCAGAACCTTACACCTTTGTCACAAAGTTAGAAACTAAATATTTTTCTAAATTCCTATACAAATTTTACCACCATTCTTTACATTAATTATTCTTTGTAATTAGCCAGAAGATCTGACAAGAATATTTAATACATAGTTATATTCATTCTTTACTTAATACCAATGTAATTCTACCACAACGTTTACGGACCACATATTTTTTTCCATCTTGAAGAACGTCATTACTTCACATAATTATGATTATGAGATACAAAGACGCCATTCACACGTGGAAACATGAATTGTAATGATTTATAACATCGTGTACCAGAGTGACTAAATTTAAATATATAAGCGCGTAGGTATTTGTACTTGCCAATCGCTAATTAAAATCGTTAAGTTTGACGTACCACGTTTATCCATTTTAAATATTTTCGATCGACAGGAAAGATTGTAAATTATTATAGATTATGCATTCACTGGAAGTTAAGCGTATGTGGAGTATGCTAATAGATTTTTCCGATTGGCACACCCAATTCTATGGAAAAACTTTATTTGCCCTTCAATTATGATACAAGATTTATGATTGGAAAATAACTATTATAGAGATAGGAGGATGTATAGGTAGTATAAAAAAAAGCTTATTGTGCTTTTCGAATCGTCACAGGACTGCTTTATTATATTTTTATTAAAGTTTCCATTGATATTTTAGCATATTGATAATTCTAATTTACATCAGGATTAGTAGATGTTCAAATTTTCTATATAATATATATCAAAATGTCCTTTGATGCAAAAGTACACTAGTAATTATTATGTATTTGGTTTATTTTAATCTTCTAGTGAAGTATACTATTTTTAGTAAGGATCTCGTCGTAAAGAGTCGTTAAAGAAAATGTGATTATTATTATCTTTTATCATTTTTTTATCTGGAATAAACATGAGTAATTTCTTGTAATTTAATATCATATTATATAGAAATATTGTTATGCGTTCTTGGACATGTCTCAGAATTGAAAAAATAAATATAAGAGAACAATTTTTATCGCCGTCTTTTTATCGTTAATAGCAGTTGTTAAATTGAATATATGAAAATATAAAGATATTGCAGAAAGATTGTTCTGATCATATGTATCTCTTTGATAATACAGTCAAAAATAATTTTTATTAAAGAAGGTCCCAAATATTTCGTTTCTATAATACAGTAGATGTAATTCTTTAAATAACAAAGTAATTTAAAACGATTTTCCTTCCAAATTTTTATTATATTTACTTAAAACATAATATCTTTTTTCCATAGTCACATTTTGTAAAAGAAAATGTTCTTTTAGCAGTTGCATTGCAAGCAAGAAATCTCTCGAAGTTAGTGTTCATCCAATTTATGAGCTTCTACAGAGTCTTGAATGATGATAAATTTATTTACATTTTGCTATAAGAATACGTCAATTGTAAAGATAATACGTCGCAGAAAACAATTCAACATATAGTTATCGGATGCAAGTGAACTCTGACAGCAACGAGAAAATTCATATTGGCTCAGTTCCCGAGATTCATCTATAAACGATGATACTATCATTAACGAGTAGAACATTAATAATTACAGAAAAAAGTCAATAAAATTTACAATGAATTAAGAAAAGAAGCTATTTTTTAGAAGAAGAAGATCGTAACTCCGTTTGAAGAATAGTTTTAGAGTTTTGCAATTGAATTATAATAATCCTCTTCGTCGTACTTGCCAATATTTTTGCAGTGTTATTAAATGTTGGTACGAATTTATTTTTACACAATATGCATGTATATCTTTCATTAAAAGTTAATATTTAAAAGCAACAGTGTGTGTAATACATAACTATTGTATCTAAATCTTCAAATTTGCTATCTTCAGATTTAAATGAAAACAAATTTTTACTCTATATATACAATGTGTTGTTTGTTGTGCTCTTTCTTGTGATCATTAATAGGATATAGAAGCTTCTAACAACATTTATCTAAAATGTTTTCGTGTTACTTCAATTTATACTTATCGTTTTAATTATATATATTATGACATAGATATTTGTCTAAATCTAACGCTATGCTTAATGGCAAATTTATCCGTTAACCTTTACAGATAAGTGTTTTACAATTACGTAACAAGTTACTATCTATAAGCATAGTTGGCCGAATGAACGATAATTAAAGGAACTAAACACATCTAATTGCAAATATCAACGCAAAATCCTTGAAATGCTGTGAACGAACCTAGACCTTAACCTTCATCGGCAATTTCCAAGTTTCTAAGATCATTCGCTAGTCTTTTATGGCCTGAAGAGATATCTGTATAAAAACAGCGCTGTCAATACCAAATTGTATTATATTTTGCCATAAAAGTATTCATAATACAACATGATAATATAATAATTATCAATCAATAAAATAACCTTGATCTTCATTTTTTTTTGTTTTTTTTTTTAGAAAGTCATATCAGTGTTTTTGTTAGCGTTGAGGGGAAAGTCAGAAGCTAATAGAAAACTGCGTAATATTATCTTCTCTTAAATTTACAAAAATGCCAGTACTATATCCTCGATATATATATGTAGTATTGAGGAAAAACCCTGGAGCAAATCGTGATGTACTACAGGTAAAAAACAATAAAAGTGTTGACAGGCCAGGGAAAGATGGGCCGTATACCCGTGGCCTTTTACGACACGGGATAATTAAAAAAGCTATGCTTGACCATGGATCATCCACATCTGCATGCTAGGAGTACCAAAACCGTGGTATAAAAGGTAGCCGTTAGTTGCGACTAGAGTTGTACTAAGAGTTGTAGCCAGAGTTGTGAATCATTAATTTAAGTTGTCTTAGTTCAGTCACATTACTGCATTAAGTTCACATTAAATAACCATTGTTTCCTGTTTAAATTATAATAAATAATTTTGTAGAGATCACTAACTACAGAGTGTGTATTCCTACGTATAGTTGATAGATTCTTGTGAAAATTTTAAGAATGCTTAAGAATTGAAAATGAACCGGTAACCGACAAAAAAAAAATCGTTCAATATTTATAATCCATCATCATGCTCTGAAAAAAATGCGTCGATTTATAGGGAATCCACGGTACCAATAGTAAACGTATATTTTGTAGGTTTATCAATTTGTTCATGCATATTACAAATGCCAAATGTTATACTCAAAGAGAATTCAACTTTAGCCTCATTCCTGTTTTATGCGATCCGTGTTGTAAGCGGCAAATGAACGATAGACCATGGGATAATTTATAGAAGACAAAATCTGGCAATTATTTTGTAATAATGTCCAAATAAACAAAGTATAACAGAGTAACTGAACTAGAATCTTCAAATAACTGCTATTCAAACGCGTATTCTATGATAAAATTATGGACTTTCTTTTTATGTTACAAGACAGGAAAATTTTAAATATAGATATAGATTTAGAGAACTTACGATGACTATCATGAAAAACAAGATGCTGTATAAAATATTTAAAGTCTCTCATCAAGCTTTTAATAATATAGTGACTTTTAATGATATAGAGGAACATATACATATAGATAATTCCAATAGAAATTAATATTTTGACTGAATTGGAAATTGTTTAACTGTTTCAGTACTCACGAGACAAGCGCGTATTGGCAGCTATTGAAACGCCTGAGGAGGCCGAAGACCAGCTTCTGTAATCGATGGGTTGAGAACGCGAAATTCGTGCTTTTCTGCTTTCTTCTCTTCTCGTAACCAAGGTGTATAGCTTACCGATGAGCCATGCTGAAGGTAGTAGGAGCCTCCTGGCTGCAGACACGCATCTCCACTTACATCCTAATCGCCGTAGCTTTACTAGGAGTCGGGGCCATAATTCTCGGTGAATTTGGACAGTAAGTTCATTCATTCACTATAACACTTTAATAGGAATCAGGACTAAATAGGAATAATCATGACATGGCTGATATTTATAAATATTCTTAAATTAGACTGTCCTGACGAAAAGTAATTATAAGAAAAATACAATTGTTACAAAAATATATGGAATGTAAATATAAAAAAGTACGAAATGTATGAAAAGTATTCCAAATATGATTTATATTTAGATGAAAAGCGCAAAAATAATAATCTAATATTTAAAAGCATTATAGCATTCATTAAGTGAAATAGTACCAAATCGATAACATTCACCTAACGTTAGAGCATATACATATTAAAGATTAATGCACAATATAACTATGTATATCTTATTTAAATCACTATTGGCCATAAATCAAATATCGATCTATATCAAGTTATTTCACATACAATTTCAATATACATACATATAACGGATGTCGTGATCTTTCATCAAGAAACAAATGTTCTTACTTGAAAGATCAACGTTCCTGCGATAACTCCGACCGCATTCGACACATGTGAAACGCGTGCAGCAATGTGAGTGAAGCGATCGAAAGCATCAGCATTTCAATGGTAACAAGCTGGATGGGACCGGTCGCGACATAGGATCGAGTAACGCAACGTCTGGCTTCTCGAATTCGCGCTTGTCGCTATCACAGCACGGCTGGTGCGTGCACACGTTGCGCTTCCGACGTACCACAAAGCTTTTACGTACTTGTCACGCGGTTTATCTTGCTTGCCGCGTGCACAAACGGCAAACAATAATTTCGTCGAACAGATAATAAAAACTACTTTATTTATTGTCATAAGTTTGTCATTGTCATATTTGCACCGGTCATTATCATTTGCACGTGATCTACATAAATTCTTGAAATATGTCTTATTCTTAGTTTTTTTAATTAAATATCTTTTTGTTATTTTGTAATATTTTTGTTATTTAATTAATAAATTATTGTCCTTTGATCTGTATTATACGACGTCGCTGTTATCTAATTGCATCTTATTCATTTCAGATATATGTATGTATTGTTTTAGTTAAGTAAAATTTTTGGAAAATATTTATGATATATTTGTACAGATGGCATTTGAATTTTCGAGTACTGTAACTTTAATTTTAATTCAATTCAAGCAGATTTTCATGTTATTATATAACTGATAGGTAATCTGGAAGAAATTAATTGTTTCAAAAAGTGTAGGTACAAACTAGTAGGGAAAAATATTTCGTATTCCAATCGAGATGTTTTTAAGTCTGTGTGTGTGTGTGCGCGCGCGCGCGCGCGCGTTTGTGTGTAAAGAATTACTAAAAACTGGTTTTAATGAGTTTCATGAGTTGCCTACGTTTCTAAAGTTCGATATAAATGAATAATGTAGCATATATTACACATGTGATTGCAATCAGGATTTGCAATTAGAAGTAGGTTCTGTATATGAAGGATATTGATATGTATAATGTATACTTCGCATATTTCACATAGAGACATAATAAACTTTTAATTCTCTTATAATCAGATCATTAATTATTAACAATAATTTTTAATCGTAAAAGTTGAAACTAAAATTTATTTTATTGTCAATTATGTGGACATTCCAGATTATTTGTCTAATATATTCATTTCATATGTGCACAGATACACCAGTTAAACTTTTCTAATTACCTATCTATCGTACGTTAACAGTGTCGAACAAGATGGAATCTATTCAGCCACCGTATTATGGAACCGTAAAGGAGGATATCGTATTGAGTTTTGGGGCCAAGGCAATGATCTAACTGCTATACCATTGCATGCAGCTCGAGCCTATTATAAAACTGAAATTTTCGAGCATGGGTAAGTCAATCCCATACATAAAGTTAATATAAAAAATATATGTATAAAGCTAATATTACAAATATAATATAATATTTGTATGTTAAATATATATATATTATATCTATAATCAAGATTCAAATATAAGATTCAAGATATAAAATGATTCGTAATATAATTTTTACAGATGGTCCTATATTGAAATAGAAACATCATCAAAATACCCAGATACTGTACAAGCTTATGCCGCCGGACTGTTGGAAGGTAGTCTAACTTGGCAATTAATTCATCATCATTGGTTCAACACTATAAAGCCAAAATGCGAAACAAAACCCGTTGAGTGCCGAAAGCTAATGCGATATCTTCGAGACAACACTGCCGTCATTCGTGAACGTGCTGAATTGACGGAGTCTACTGATCCTTTTTGGCATATGGTACACAATTACCCTATTGTCTTAATAATAAATCATATATTTTTAGTAGTTTTAGAAGACGATAAAATAAACTATAACTAAAAAAATACTAAATATTAAAAAATATGTTAATAAAATAAAATAAAATTGATTTTTGTTTAGGTACGATTATTTTATGCTCAATTAGATGGTTTGGAAGCTGGTTGGAAATTTGCTGTACGTCGGAGTCGTGTGTCGGTATCATTGGAATCTGACGATTTCCTCTGGCTCGCCTTGACTTCCGATTTATCTGGTTTCCAACAAGTATTCAATATTTCCAATTCCGTAGTAAGTTCTATGATCCACTTCAAATTTCTTGCAAGAGACAATTCGGAACCTCTAGTTGCAATCAATCAACATACATCAGCACCGTAAGTGAATCATTATATATTTCTTATATTAATCAATTTGTTTAAGAATTTCAAATATAAACTGACATAAGCTTTGTATTTTCATGCTGCAAGAATAATTATAATAAACGTGGGTGTAATTATTTAAACTATATAAAACTAGAAACTATATAAATATATTTAAATGTGTACTTTATTAGATGATAGAAATTAATACGAATAAACTACAAATCTTTATTTCTTATTTTATAGATACACTCAAATGTTAAGACTCTTAAAAAAATACACATTTGGCTATCATGTGCTACCTACGACAAAAACTGATGCATTAATTCCGGGTCGATCAATTGTATTGTCGTCCTATCCTGGAGCATTATCGTCCCGCGATGAATTCTATTTAATAAATGGAGAAAATCATGAAATGATTATTACTGGAACGTCTTTATTAGCAACGAATCAGAATGAGTGGAGTCTTTTGTATCCAAAAGATCATGTATGAATTTATTGTTAAATTTACATAGGATGCGCCTGAATATCATGTGCAAGCAGATATGGGACGATTCTTTATGACAGAATGAAAAGAAAATTAAACAAAATAGAATAAAACTTTTTCGTCCAAGACTTAGTTTTCGAGAAAATGGAGCTTGAAAATTTATAAAATGTATTTGAACATAGTTAATTCTGGACTGGATAGGAATAAATAATCGACATGAGGTTATTCCACATGTGAAAATAAGTCGAATAAAAATAAGAATAAAATTTTTTCATAAAACGCTTTGTTTCCTAGAATAATAAATTTGAAAATGTATCTACGCATGTAAAGAATAAATATTGAGCAAATTCTTAACTAAACATTTTTGAAATCTAATGTCTTTAGTATGAAGCCTTAAACGGAAAAATAATATTTCACATCTTTTACTCATTTTAGCATGTAGAATAACCTCGTGCCGATTATTAACTCCTGTCAATCTGAAATTAGCTATATTGAAGTATACTTAATAAATTTTCAAACTTGATTTTCTTGAAAACTAAGTCTCGAACGAAAAAATTTTATTGTATATTTTCGCCTTAGTTTTTCATAATGAATCACCTTATGCCAATTCGTACATGATATACAGGTGCGCCATATATATAGTTTATTTTATGTACAAAAAGTTATTAAGTAATAATAATAATGTTATAGGTAATGCTAACTGTAAGATTAATGGCAGCAAATCGACTAGCAACGAACAGTCAATCTTGGTTTGATACTATATCTCATCAGAATGGTGGAGCTTCTGCATTGCAATGGATCAGTTTTGAGCCACGTTCTATGACTGTATTATTAGTGGAACAACTACCACGCATCACCGTTGCTATGAATTACACCGAGAAGTTTAAAAAAATCGGCTTCATATCGTATATTGGTATATCGAATTTTCAAAACATCAACGACATCGTACGGCCTGCCAAGAAGGATGTAGATCTTTTGAAAACCCGTTTAATGCGTTTACAAGAGAATATCACTACGTTCGAGCAATTTCGAAACTTCATGCGTGGATGCAGCCAGGAAGGTTGCACTTCCGAGGAACAAAATTCAAAAACAAGTCAGTTGCGGGAATTGACGTATCGTGGAGATTTGGAGGATATACCTGTACCGTATGGTATTATAGATACGAAGATTTTAGCAATTTGTGCGGATGGTCTCAAAAGCTTTGAAGCTACTTCCGGACCATCTACATCGCAATCGCGAACACCATTCCAATGGTCGAAAAGCTTCCCCAATATTTCGCATGTAGGTCACCCGGATTCTTTTGAATTTAAAGGCGTTACCCCAAGATGGGTTTGGGCCTAATTAATTTTATTAAAATTTTGCTTAAAACTAACACTTTTTTAAAAACATTTTCAAGTATTTTTAAGAGAATGGAGACGATTTCCCGTCAATTCCTCGCAGTTTGATTTTTATTCTTCTTAGGCAAAATTTTTAATTATAGTATTTAAATATTTTATAGCTGGCTCATATGTTAGCCGCCTATGGTTAAATTTTAGGAAATAAAATAAAAACATAAGAATTTATAGTGTTTCCAAATTTATTTTTATCACCTTAAATCTTTATTTTAATATTAAAAACCATTAAATTCGCGAGTATATTACATTTATTATATTCTGATGATTTTGATCTACATAATTTGTACTGATATTATATTTATTTAATTTTATATAGAATTTAATGATTATAATTATATATATTTATTTATTTATTTATTTATTTATTTATTTATTTATTTATTTATTTATTTATTTATTTATTTATTTATGGTACATAGTAAGTCATAACAGAGGTTATAATATTATTTTGAATTTAATGAAGAAAAACAATTTCAGTGCTACCATCTAACAATATTTACGTAAAATAACGTCTAATATGCCGGTAAAGCTAGGCGTGACAACAGTTATATCTATTTCCATTGACTGTAATATTATGCAAGTTGAATGACAATGTTTATTTATCAAATATCTTATCAGAAAAATTAATAATTCAACATTAAAAGCTATTTAAGATGTAGTTCTTAAAATTCTACATTTTCTCAATTTTTTGCCACTTTCTGGTTATTGTTTATCACATATTGTATTGTAACACGTGAAGGTATCATTTGATTTCATTATCGCAATCATGGAAAGTGATGATCAAGGACAAGTTTTTAATAATGAAAAATTTAATGGTATACACATAAATGGGGGAGATAACAGTTTGAGAGAGAAGGTTATGTTATAAAATTGATTTAGTTAGAATATTTTTAAATTTTTATAACGGAAGAGAATATATAAAACATTTTTTTTTAATTATCTCATCTTTCTTTTTAATTTATGTTATATCCTATTTAAAATATGATAATAAAATATAATATATTACTTTTACTATCTGCAATTGTAATATTTAAAAAAGTTGAACATATACTATTATACAATATGTAATATAAAATTTAATTTATTCTTATCATACTGTTAGTAATAAAGAAACGTTATTAGGTTTTGTCAATAAGAAGCGAGGAAAGCATTTTTAATGAAGCATCAAAAAAAATTGATAATTTCATGAAATCAAATATAAAAACAAAAAAGGATTCAAAAGAACTAAACAATGATAATGGAACTGGTACTATAGATTGTTCAGGACAAAAAAAATTAAAAAAACAAGTTCAAACTGGAGAGATTACGCCCTTTCAAGCAATTGAAAAACAGTTTGATTTGTTAAAAACTAAAGGGTATATGATATTAATAAAATTGTTATAAGTAAAAATTATAAAAACTAAACTTAATATTCATTTTTCAGGACATTTAATAAATCCTCTCATTTACTTGATCTTGAAAAATACCTTCGACAGCAGGCTGAACTTGCCAAACAAAGAAAACGTTTGAAAGAAAATTCAAAGGCATCTAAATATACTAGTAATAATGCAGTAATAATTAAAAAGCCAAAATTATTAAATACTCATCCTAAAGAATTTAAAATAGCGAAAAAAACAAAAATCAAAGCTAATAAGAAGAAATTAGTTTCTGAATTTGAAACATCAAAAAGTTTAAATAAAAACAATCATATTAATTATGAAACAGAAGATAGTAAGTTTAATCAAATTGAGAATTCTACCAAAGAGGCTAAACATTCAAAAAATGAATTCATTTCCTGTAATAGTTCCGAAGATAATACTAAAGAGACATTGATTGAAAATACAACAAACATTAAATTTGCAGATATAACTAATGATTCTGAAAGTGAATATGTACCGAGTGATGAACAAATAGATTCAGGTACATATTATCACTAGTTTAATTTGAAACTTAATATTTATTAATGAAGCATCATTTTTTTTTTAATTTTATAGCAGATGAAGGAAAATCATGTAAAAAGAGAAAATCTCTTACCAAATCTGTTCATACAAAAAGAGGTAAACATAGTGATTTATCATAAAATTAATCATTATAATATGTCACTTTTATTAATAGAGAATTATGTGAATTTTAGTTTTGGATGATGGAAATGAAGAGATGTATAGAGAAAGGGTAGAGAAAAGTGGTTATCCAAAGGATGAACCACTACACAAAATAGATAATTTACTTAAAATCCCTCAATCTATATGGAAAAAGTTATATAAGTATGAATAATTAAAAGACTGATTTTTATATATATCTATTATGTGTATATATAAAATTGACTAATTTTTTTAGATATCAGAAAGTGTCTGTACAATGGTTGTGGGAACTGCATCTTCGTGGCTTAGGAGGGTTACTAGGTGATGAAATGGGTTTGGGAAAGACTGTTCAAGTAATTGCATTTCTTGCAGGTTTAGATTGTAGTGAATTATTGTCAGATGGTGGAAGGTACATACTTTCTGTTTATTAATTATTTTAACAAAGTCATAATACATATTTAATTAATAACAACTACTTATTCATAGGTTCAGAGGTTTAGGACCAACTATAATTATTTGTCCAGCTACTCTAATGGAACAATGGGTAAAGCATTTTCATGAATGGTGGCCTATTTTAAGAGTGGCTGTTCTACATCAATGTGGAACTTATAATGGTAAGATAAAATCATCTGTTACTTACTACACTAACATATAATAATAATGTAATATTTTATCACTTTTATATTATTAATAAATATCTTTTCAGGTAATTTGGAGTATTTAATGCACTCTTTAAAATCTGGTGGTGTATTAATTACTTCTTATTCTGGTATGCTTATACATAAAGATTTACTTGTAACCAGTCAATGGCACTATGTCATACTTGATGAAGGTCACAAAATAAGAAATCCACAAGCAAAGGTAGTTTTTTGCTTTTAATTTGTGACGATTTTACAATTAGGTACAAAAGCAATTGCAACTCAATTCTTGTAGATCAGTAAAGCAGTAAAGGAATTCTCTACACCACATCGACTTTTGTTAACGGGTAGCCCTATGCAAAACTCCTTAAAAGAACTATGGTCCCTCTTTGATTTTATTCTACCTGGCAAGTTAGGCACTTTACCTGCATTTTTAGAGCATTGTGCAGCCCCTATAACTCGTGGAGGATATACAAATGCTTCTCCTTTGCAAGAAGCTATCGCACTTCAGGTCGCTACAATGCTTAGAGATACTATTACACCATATATGCTCCGAAGAACAAAAAATGATGTGCAACATCATCTTAGTCTACCAGAAAAGAACGAACAGGTTTGTTACACATTAGGATATTTTGTAAGAATTTATAATTTCATATCTCAATTCATGTTTTTTAGGTACTGTTTTGCAGTTTAACAGGAGAACAAAAGGAATTATATAAAGAATATTTACGTTCTGCAGATGTTAGTTTCATTTTGCATGAAAAGATTAATTCAGTAAACAGAAGATACAGGGCTCGCCTCCTCATAGCATTATCAGTGCTTAGGAAGATATGTAATCATCCTGATTTGTTTCTTTATACAAATCCAGTTGTAAGTTTATAATTTATATATTTTATTTAAATTATAATTTAATTTATATTATAATATTTATATAATATTCATTGTATTTAATTAAATGTATATTTAGGATTCAGATGAAGACATTGATGTATCAAATGAAGCATTGGAGAAATTTGGATACTGGAAGCGCTCTGGTAAAATGATAGTGGTTCGATCCCTTCTTAAAATTTGGAAGAAACAGGGACATAGAGTACTTCTTTTTACTCAAGGGAGACAAGTAAATAAGTTATATAATTGTTTATAAACATACGTTATGTACAAAATAATGTATAACAAAGTTTTATTTGCAGATGATGCATGTTTTAGAATCTCTAGTACAAAGCGAAGAATATTCTTATTTAAGAATGGATGGAATTACTTCTATGTCACAACGACAAGAAACAATTCGTTTATTTAATAAGGTATATATATATCGATGAACGGAAAATGTATTTTATTAATATTTTAAGTCTTTTTGTAATTTGATCTTTTTCATACAGGATCCATCATATTTTGTGTTTTTGTTAACTACGCGTGTTGGAGGTCTGGGAGTAAATTTGACTGGAGCAAATCGAGTAGTTATTTATGATCCGGATTGGAATCCAGCAACTGATGCTCAAGCAAGAGCACGTGCATGGAGAATTGGACAAAACAAAAAAGTTACCATTTATAGACTTATTACTGCTGGTACTATTGAAGAAAAGGTAAAATTTTAAGTTTCTCTTTTGCTGAATATTTCGAAGTATTTATGAGATAATGTTTTATTTCAGATGTATCACAGACAAATATTTAAAATACTTCTTGCAAATAAGGTTTTAGAAGATCCACGTCAACATAGATTATTTAAAACTTCCGATTTAGTTGAACTTTTTAATTTTAATGAATCTATCGATAATAATTCTAGTGAAATAGATCAATTATTCGGACAATCTAGACTAGTTTCTTCGTCTACCAAATTTTCACCTAATAAAATTGAAAAAATGCGAAAATTAGCAGCTACGCTTAGTAAAAATATAAGTCAAAATACCTCAAACTCTACACCTGTAATACAAATAGCACACGCTACAGAGAATCATTATGTTTCAAGTTGCCATAATAATAATATTGATCAAGATATTTTAAAACACAATTATGAAATATTCAAGGATAATTTAACAAAAGAAGGTATTAGAAACGAGAGTAATCTTCATAAAAAAAATGAAGATATACCTTTTTCTGCACATCAAGAAAGTACGAATGACAACAATATCCAAAATAAAATTTCAAAAGATATTGAATACAATACAGACAACATCTTAAATAATAAAGTGGAAGATGAAGATCATACATTAACAAGTAGATCAAATTTTGATATTAAAATACATGAAACATCAAATAAGGCTACTGTACAATGTCTATCTAATGATGCTAATATAACTGAAATTTTAGATAGAAGTAACGAAACAGTAACATGTAATGTGAATATGAATGAAGATATGTTGCCAAAATTAAATAAAAATCATTGCAAAGAAAAAAGAAAAAGAAGTTCACGATTAGAAGAGCATGCTGTCTCAGCTCTATTTGAAGGAGAACGTGTCTCACATTTAATTGGACGACGTCTTGGACGTTCTCTGGCCGAGGAACCTAAACCAATTGAAGATGATCAATACGTCTTAGAAAAATTATTTGCCAAAGCGAGTAATTATTCTCTTATTATATGAGCGTATTTTCTATTAGGATTTTTTATATACAATAATAGTAAAATATATAAAATATTCTTCCTTAGGCGTGACTTCTGCTTTTCAACACGAGACAGTATTATCAAATTCAGAATATAATTCTGATGACAAAAATCCAATGCAACGATTAGCGCGCGAAACAGCGCAAGAAAATATGGACAGTATTCGTAAATCTCGTAAGTGGTGTTGGAAGCCCATGTGGAATTCTATGTCACCAAAAAATTACTGATTTTTATACATGTATATAAGTAATTAACATTTAGTTTATATAATTTATTGAAAGTGATTCTTTATTCAGTGATCTTAAATTTTCCAATTAAACAAAAAAATAATTATTGATCTAAATGTATGTTTACAGAAAAATAACACTTTTTTGAAACTAAATCAAGTATATAAGTACAACTTAATGAACATTTATGAACTTTTCCAAAACCTTATGTTAAAACAATCTTTTTTGTATTTCCATTGTAAACTAATTTCTATTTTTTTAATTATGTATAAAATATTGCGTTAATATATAATCATTTATTAATTAAATATTAAACTATTTTTGTATATTAAATATAATGATACATTATTTTCTAATGTATTATTTCAGTGGTTTAGAAACAATAACTTTTTCATTTTACTATTTTTAAGCATACAATAATTTCACCCCACTATATTACCTATACGAAATAATTTATATCTTAGGCACTTACATGTAAAAGATAAATTGGAAAATAATTGATAGATGTAAATATTTTTACAATAAAAAAATGCTGCTCTCTTTTGCTAATTAGATCAATCAAATATTTTGTCATGTATTAATCTTTTTTATACTATCTATAATTTTTTCGTAATTACAAATAAAATAAGTTACAATATATATATACACATATATATACATATTGTAATTTATTATTAAATAGTCACTAGAAAATATAAAAACTTATCTGTATAAACTAAATTTCTATTTACATTGATTCTTTACTACATTTTACATTCAATGTCTTAGAAATTCTTCCAGTGTAGGACCACCCCTACCTAAAGGATCTTCAGGAAACATAACATAATTTCCTACAAATGTTGGGATCAATAATCTCTTTTCAATTGTATCACGCCACTCTGGTTTTTCCAAATATAAATCTCTATATTGATCTGAAGAAACTACGATACCTCCACACATTGTTGCATATTCTAATATATACCTAGAAGTGATAAGGAATACCATTTTATAAAATAAATAGTTCTCACAATAGCTAAAAAGAAAACAATTTACCTATCATCGTAAGAAGTTATCCGTTTACCACCAATAACACGACTTGGTGTAAAAATTACTATTCCATCTGTGTATAACTTTTCAAGTAATGGGTGGTTTAATGATCTTCTATAATGAGGTACAAATACTTTAACAGAATGACCCCTCTTTTGGAAATACTCTATGACTATCTTGATTCCTTCCTCCGCAAATATTTTATGTTTACGATACCTAGAAAATATTAAATTGTTGCTGCACGTATAATTATAATACATAAATTAAATATAATCTCCAAATAATCAATCATCATACGCCATAGCTATATTGTTGCCGTCAATAACTATCTCCCGTAAGCTATTAAGTGGTTGAGGTACAGATGATCCAGTTGTAGATAATTGGGGATATGATATAAAGCTAGGCTCAAAAGTAGTTTGAAATCCAGGATTAGAAAAGTCATATAAATTAGGATAGTTATATGCGACTGGCATATTATATACAAGTGGTAATGTACTTGTACTAGAGATAGTAGGTATAGTAGATGTATCAATAGTGGATGTATAAATAGTGGATATAGTAGGTATAATGGATGTATTAAATGTAGTGGATATAGTAGATGTAGCAGATGTATTAAATGTAGTGGATATAGTAGATGTAGTAGATGTAAATGTAGATGTAGTATAGTTTGTTACTGGTCGTTTGAAATTTCTTAATCTTTGAGTTGTCTTTGGTTTTATCATTATAATGTTCTTGCTTATGTTATGAGGTTTAGGAAATTTCAATCTACGTTTGCTGAAAGGTAAACAAGTTATCGCACTTTCTTCTTCTACTTTTTTGTTTTTTGCATCCTTTTCAGTATTTGTTTCATGTTGTTGCAATATATCCTCATTGGATTGTAAGCAACTAAGATTGTTTTTATTTGGTGTAGTATCTATCATAAAAATTCTGTCATTCTTCTCTCGATCTATAGGTTCTTCTTCTGATTGATTTACAGATGGTACAAAAGTTTCTATGGAGAGTAGAGAAGTTTTTGCACATGGTGAACTTTTCACAGATTGTGGAGGAACTTTTGCACATGGTGGAGTTTTTACAGATAGTAGAGGAGTTTTTGCACTTGGCACAGGAATTTTTACAGATTGTGGAACAGTTTCTGTAGAGGGTGCAACAGTTTCTGCAGATGGTGGAACAGTTTCTACAGATGATGGAATAGTTTCTCCAGATGATGGAATAGTTTCTCCAGATGATGGAATAGTTTCTCCAGATGATGGAATAGTTTTTGTTGATGACCATACCACAACAATATCATCTAAACTTTGATTTATAGAATCTGATACCAAAGCTATAAAAAATTAAATTGCAATAATATTCTTAATTAGAAAAATGTTATTATTTTATAGGAAACATATTTTTTACCTATGTTTTCATCATCTAAATCGATAATTGTATTAGATACTGAAGGACAAGTTGAATTATTTTCTGATAATGCAACAATGTTCTTTTTCCTTTTCTTCCTTGGAGGTCCTTCTACTGCAGTTTTCGTTTGACTTAATGTTTCATTTGAATTACATTGAGGATTTCCTTCACCATTTATTGACAAATCTAAGAATCTCTTTCTTGTTTGTAGTTCTTGTTTACTTTCATCATCTTTATTATTTAATTCATTTTCATTATCGCTTAAAATAATAACGCTATCTTGTAAAGACTCTTTTGCAAAGCAAAAAGAATCTTTTCTTTTGTTAAAGACTTGGTTAGTATTACATGATAGTTGTTTTTGTGCTTGTGCCCATCTTTTGTTACTACAATTACAAAAACAAATGCTTATGTGTGTATATAAGCCTACATTTTATACATATCGTACAAATTCTCTTTGCATTTTCTATTACCTTAATTGAATATGTCTCAGTGGACTTTCATAGTATGTTCGTTTTACATGTTTTTGTACTTTTTTTTTTCTTGAAGATACTTTTTCTTTCCTTGGTTTTGAATTTTCGTAACAAATTATAACAGAGTTGTTTAAAGTGCTCATTTTTAAATCATTTTTTTAATATTTCACCTTATTAAATTAACATCTACATGTTATAAAATAAAAATAAATGAAGTTTCATTTCTTAAAACATATGTAAAACAGTTTTTAAATATCACTGAGTATTAACAAGAGATTTATAAAATAGTAATCCATAATTCTTAAATTAATAGTAATTAAATTAATAGCTTTAAAATATTTGATACTTACAAATAAGATATTGAATATTAAGTATAAAATGAATCAATACTTGTAAATATTCGTATTTTGGTTATCAATAATATCGTAAAATTATATGAATCACCAATACCACTTAAATTCTCTTATGACGTTCACAAATCTTGTACATTTTTGACAATTAAATGTTTGTATCTTTCCGTCATTAATTTTTATTTGAACTCTTTTACGACCTAACCTAAAGGTACAAAACATAACAACATAACTCTAAATTTTAAACAAATTGAAATTCCCTTAGAGAGCATATACCCATTCATACCTTTACGATAAATATTATTTTATTTCCTTGATTATTTTAATAACTAAAACTAATATATTTCTTTACATCGTACTACTGTATTAAATTTAACCTCACCGAAAAATTGAAATGATACTTTCATTATATCATATGTTGTTTATCTTCCTGTTATTTTTATGAACAATACAAAAAAGAAAAATAAATTAATAAATAAAAATGTAAATATTATTAGGGGCAGAAAACTGAATAAATATGAAGTACTATATATTGTATATATATTAAATACGTTACGAAATATAATTATAGTTACAAAATATTAATCTCAAGAGTATAATAGTAGATACTTAAATGCACAATACACAACACCAAAATTAGTTAGTTACCATTAATCTGTGAATATCTAACACGAAATATATACACAAAGTAAGTGATAGAGAAATAAACACAAAATAAATAAAACTTTTAGATTTGTATGAAATAGATGTGAAATAGGCTATACAACAATTGAGCGGCAATGCGTCATTACTGATTGTTAATGTCAATATGGCTACAATAATATAAGCTTGTCGCTTTACTCTTTACGTGCCTTAGAAGATTCAAAATTAGGAAAACCCAAGAAAAAAGTCGAAATTTTCAATCACTTTGTCGATCTACTGTCAGTTTATATACAATGCTTCAAGTTAGACCGCGATGGTAGCGACCAATTACGAACACGGTAAATGTGTAATGCGAAACAGAGATCATCGATTGGTCGAAATTCGTACAACGGGGGAGGGGAAGGGAAGTGAATGTATGCTAGTCTGGCCCGAACGCGGCTACATCCCCGTGTCAGATCAGCGAGCAAGTAGTAACGCTAACGTTAAAATTTTGTCTTTTGTTTAATTCATTTCTATTTATTTTGCCGGTAATCTGGTTGAGTTCGAAAATCCTGGCATCGTTAAAACAAGCGGCTGATGATACGGGGATCGGGCCAAATAATACAAGCATCGGTTCCATGGTAAATTTTCAGTGTGATCAAGTAGTCGAAAGCGAATTCAGGCAGCCTTCAACGTAAACAAAAATGGAGTTAGGGGAGGGAGACGCGCAAATTTGTCGACTTTGCGGCCAGTGCGAGAGTATATACATCGACGTTTTCGGTGAGGAAGGCACCAAACGATTTTTAGGATTAAAGATCCACACAAAAATCAACATTCTGGTGAGTACAAATGTAAGAGGTGTGTCATGGGGTCCGGGCCCCGTTTGTAGTTAGAGGAGGGGGTTAGAAAAATGGCCGGAGGGGAGAAGAGCATGAGAAGAAAAGATATTCTTTCTTTCTTTTTGCTATCTTTGTTCTATTATATTTTGTTCGCATTAATTTTCACTTGTGTAGTTTTAATACTAATATCGTATATACTTCTATGTTTTATGTTTGTTTTAAGAAAGAAATATTTATTTCAGTTTCATATTATTATTCCAAATGTGTGTCAAATTGTTTACATAGACTTAAAGACTTCTTAAGAAATCCTAAATAATTGTATGTAATATGTTTATGATTTAGAGACATGTATAATTGTATTATATACTGTACAACAATGACTATTTTATTAAATACAAGATATCTAATTTGTAAGTAATCATTTATTATCCTCATATTGCTATTCTTTATTTTATGATTATATTATGTTTTATATCTTTTTTAAAATGAAATATTTTGTAATCAATGTTTTGTAAATGTAATTTGTTCTTGGAATCTGATTAACAAAACTGAATTTGGATTTGAAAGTATTCATTTTTTTAATCTATCTTTATTTTTTCAAGTTTATATAAATATAAGAAAGTAATTGTTAATTCTATAGCCAATATTTTTTACATAAACATTATATATTTGTTTTTAGATATTTGTAAATGGTTATTAATGTTATTGTATTTACACAATTATAATGATAAGTATGAATGTTAGCAATATGTATTATTAGAGTGGGTACCAGATTATAAGAATTTTCAGAATGGTGTATCTACAGAGCGGTAGGGTTTTAATTAAATTGTTTATATATTCATAATTGTTCTTTAACAAGACAAAATATGGTTTCTCAGTTCAATTAAAATTTGTACAGAATCAGATCTTCAAGTAAGATTTTAAAAATCACATATATTTAGTATTTAGATATTTTGTTTGAATCGCAGATAGATGAAAGGGATCCTCTGCCCAAGGCGATCTGTGTTCAATGTCTGGGCAAGCTCGAATTCGTTTGCGACTTCCAAGAGGAGTGTCTTCGCACCCAACAAGTGTTACGCGATCGATACAATCTACCACCCTTAACAGAGATTGTAAGTTCGTATTCAAATTTAATACATAGCTCTACCGCTCATCTATGATGCTACCAGAGCATGCAGCTCACTTTTTTCTTTGAAATTCAAATAGTATAAAGTGGTATCATCTGGTATTTTGGTTCATAAAACAATTTTCAATCATAATATAAAAAATTGTTTATTAAATATGCAGTTTTTAATATATTTGTATTTATAAAAAAAAGTATGTACCACAAATACCGGATTGAATTCATTTTCTTCAATAAAACTATTTCTGGTACCCACTTCTACTTTTATTTCAATCTATCTCTAGGCTGAAGTAAAGACTGAAGATACAACACCAAGTACATCAACAAACAACAACAATGAAACCAACAAAAATCTTAATTCTCCTAATGATGGGAGTGTTAAAGAAGTAGAGCAACGTGTTTTAAGAACAGCTACAAAGACTCAGAGAAACTTAAGGAGTCAACAGCAAGTAAAAGGCAATGAAGAAGCTCCAAAAGAGCAGAATAATATTCAAAGTACAAGTGGAGACAATACAGAGAATATACAAATTGTTCAAAGTTCTGAAACAACTCCCACGCGATGGCTTAGAAGTAGACAAAGTACAGAAACAACGGCTGCAAACGAAGCAGTGACTGATACGCCAATTGCAAATAGACTTAGAAGTCATGATAATACTGCCACAGAAATAACTGTTAGTCCACATAATAGCCCTAATGAAATTGGTGAGAAACTGGTTGGGAAGCAGCAAGATCCGCACACTATACAAATTCCAACATCAGCATTAAATAAACTTCTAAGTATCGTGTCAAACTCTCCAAACATCGAAGTTTCTGTAAAAGAATCCCGAAATCAAAGCAGCGACATTGAAGATATTAGTTTTACTGTAGAATTATGTAAAAAGGAAAGTGACGATGTAGCTACTGTTCGAGCGCGAGTATTTCCAGATCAGGGTTCCTGTTTGGTGGACAAGGCAATCGTTGGTCTTTTACAAAATCAAAGTTGCGTAGAAGTAAATAGTATAATAAACACCATTATCAACAGTAGCCTGAAGAATGGCAGTTCAACGAAATTGAAGGATTCTGCTGAATTTGAGCAGAAATGGCAAGCTTCTCAGAACCCAGAAGAACTTTTCAGGATCGACGGAGAAGAAATTCGTGTCGACGATAACGTCGAACATGTCGTCACGGATAATCAGAATGGCTACTCTTGTAAATTGTGTTGTAAGTTCTATGAACGTAAGGACAAATGTATGGTTCACGTGAAAACCCACCTCGGTATTAAGCAGTATACTTGCATTTTGTGCAACGCTAAATTCGTATGCAAGTCCGATGTAATGAAGCATATTCGATGCTCACATACTAATCCTAGACCGATACAATGTCCAAAATGTCCAAAAAGATTCAAGTCGAAATTTTATTTAATGGAGCACGACAACGTGCACAAAGGTGTGAGACCTTATTCTTGTACAGACTGCGGTCAAAGTTATCATCACAAAGTGTCTCTACAAATCCACATGAAATCACACTTACCTCCGCAGAACTTAGCTTGCGAATATTGTGGCAAAGTGTTCCCGTACCGTACGAGATTGTTAAGTCATATAGCTAGCGTACATTTAAAAAATCGTCGCAATTTCAGGTGTCGATTCTGTTACAACCTGTATTCAAGTCTTTCAGTTTTGAATGAACATATTAAAACGCGTCACGCGACTACATACACTTGTGAAGTTTGTAGTAAAACGTTCAAAGTCGCGTCCAAGTATAAGGCTCACGTGTTACAACACTCAAATCCTAAGCCGTTCGTGTGCAACGTTTGTAACAATAGATACGCCTCCAAAGCATTCCTAAACGAACATCTATTGAAGCACGAAGGGCTGAGGAAACATATCTGCCAAAAGTGTGGTGCAAGATTCGCACAAGCTAGTCATCTGGCTGCACACCGACACGTGCACGGTGAGAAAAAGCATGCCTGTCCGGAATGCGGACGAAAGTTTAATAGGCGTGATAACATGAAGGTACATAGAAAAAGACACTTTGAAGAAAAAAAGACTAGTAATAGCAAACAGAAGAACGCATCTAGTGGCGACGTTGCTTCCACTGCGTCCAACGAAAAGTAACGGTACTGACATAACTCTCATATTTTTTTAAGACTTAACTTAATTCATGGGTGAGCTAGGGCTTTCCAAAAGAGACGTATTTTTTAACTCTTAGTCAAACAACGTTAAGTTAGTCGATAAAGCATTAGTTATTCAATAAATTAAAATTTTCAAAAATATTGCTGCAAGAATTAAAAGTAAAAGCTTTTTTAAAAAAATTCAGCAATATTAATCATGAGATATTGATTAATTTTACTTTTAAATTTTGGAGTAACTTATATTATCGGGTGAATAATTGCAATGGGGATCACTCAATTTTTTTCCTCTTTCGTCGCTCGTTTCTTTTTTTGTTTTTCCTTCTTTTTTCTTTTTTTACAGTAAGTTAGTCGTCATTTTGTACATAATGTAGTAGGTGTGCATTTAAGAGACTACTGGTATCTCCTAAGTATTTTTTCCATTTACATATACTACATTAGAAAATATTTTTGCACGTGAAACATTATTGATTAGAATTTACCAAAGCTATAATAAAGACAAGCCATGAAACATGACAGAATATTGGAATAAGACATAACAAAAATTAAAAAAAGAAACGTCACGATTGATATTTGTAATTGTAAGGAAGCCAAAGAGCCAAAATTGGATTCATTTTTAAGGAAAATTTGTATGTCTATCGCACAGTTAGCTTTCTAGGAAAGATTAATTCATGAAAAGGTGTAAATACAGGGCTTCCAAAGTCAAAAACTCCGACCAAGAAAGAATATACAAGTGAAAAAAAATATTTTCTATATATTTTTACATGACTGTTTTTAATAGAACTGCAAAACTTTTAAATAATACATGTATAAAGTGTATTTTATTATATTTTCGATTCTATTTTATATGTAAAACTGCATATGTATATAGATGAAGATTCAGAGCAAAAATAATGATTCATATAAGAAAATTGAAAATTTGCAAAATATATTATTATTGATTGATGATGAAAAGTCTTTAGATTTAAGTGAACTATTATTTCCGATAGATCTTATATTATTAAAACTAACGGATATTTTGCTATAAGGGTAGCGCATACAATAAATTATGTAAGAAAGCATATTATGTGATTTGCTAGAAAAAAAACGTAGAACTATATCGTAAGTGCCTTGGTCAACTCAATATATATTTTATTCATGTATTAAGCAAGAGCATTGGTGAATGAAAAAATCGTTAATGATTCTGAT
This sequence comes from Bombus impatiens, assembly GCF_000188095.3. NCBI lineage: Eukaryota > Metazoa > Arthropoda > Insecta > Hymenoptera > Apidae > Bombus > Bombus impatiens. The sequence continues at coordinate 703,184 of NT_176468.1, forward strand.
GATGTGTACGTATCACGTGCAACATTGATCTTCCTTCGGAAGAAAATTAGTCGTAATTCTTTGTGCTCAAATGATCCTAATATAATTTAGGAACTATATTGAATATTTTGAAAGGGATGTTACATGAAATAATTGTTAAGTGATAAAAGATAGGAATAATTATGATATACATTTTTTCATTATTTTTACTTAGAATGTAATAGTTTTATATGGAGCAGAATTTAGTTAATGATGATAATGAATTGATAATGTTTTAGTTATTATTTTATACAGTGCTTCAGGATATTCAGTATATGTATAATACCTTAACTTTTTTTTTACTAAGTGAAACGTTCTACTTGTCTATCGCGTTTCCAAGATAAGAGCGCAAAGAATTATGTATGAACTATGATTATTACTTTTCCTCGGGACAAATTGTTCCCCGTGAGAACTGTTAATAAAATCGTGCGAAGGATATTACGTCTAACATTTAAACTCTTTCCTCAGATAACATAAGTGATAAGCAATAATTATTATTTTGTACAAGACGTTTGTTAAACCAATCTATTTTTCCATTTAGTAGGTAATAAGTAAGTCGATATATATATTGTATATATATACACTATATATACTGTGTATATATCTTAAGGTAAACATTAATATGTTATTAATGTGCAGTATAAATTAGCGTATATAACAATTTTTCGACAATAAAGAAAAAAGCATACATTTGTTTAAGGATTCCACAATTTTTCTCAATAAAGGTACGATATTTTTGGGACCGCTAATTATTTGATTTTCAGCCTTATTTTTCTCCATACCACTTCTAACTCATCTTGCATGGTAATTTATTTTTATCTTGCATGTACATAAAAGATACGAGTCAACGAGGTTTGTTCTGTTACTAATATAATTCCTCTGTAGAATTCTAAGATAGTAGAAATAGCAGTATATTATTACTAAGTTTAAAGTCATTTAGATTTAGTCTTATTTTGTTGCAAGATAGATTGTGATTAATTGGGGTATATCTCCTAGTAAAGTGTTGTGCTTTTTTTTTATGCTATCTATAAAGATAACGTGGATCATTCTTTGGACACAGAAGTTTCTTTTTGTTGTTTCAGATAAAGAAGAACGATGGGCTGCCGCAGCTTGCTTGTTTGCGATGTTTGGGTATCCTGGAATTCTTCTGCGACTTTTACGATCGCTGTCATCTGGTACAACAGAGGTTTTTGCAGGCTGTAAGCTATTGTAACTTGATACATTATCTAACTAAAATCTCGCGTTTGCCCATATCTACTTGTTGTTAGAGAAAATAAAATGTACCAATATTTTTCTTATAAACAAATGAAGACAGCTTTAAAATGATATGGGATAGACAAAAATTTTATTTTGCAAAATTAAAAAATTTGCTACATTCACGCGTTATATAAGCTACACTGGAAATGGAGGTGTTCCAAATATTTGTATTTTATATATTATATTTTAAATAATAGTTGTATATTTATATATTATTTACTAAAGGGTATTTATATTTTTTTAAATTGAATCATATACCTTTTCATATACGATTAATTTAAAAGGTATTTAATTTCAAGTTTGTAAAACTTGTATGAAATACAAAGACAACATGAACGTAAAAGCGCTGCTTTACGTTTTTTTCTTGCTTTTCATAAGATAAGTTATATGAACTTAAAGCTAAAATACCTTTTAAACTTATCGTTTTCTGTGCTTGAATACTTTTTATAGAGAAAATCGAGCCTATTATAAAAAAAGTGTATAAAAAGATATAGCTCAATTTAAAAAAGAGATAGAAGTGACCTCGAAATCTTTGAAATTCCTCCGCTTCCGGAGTAATCCACATATATTGTTTGAAACAATTTAGACGAAGAAGATTGAATAACATTTTTATGTTCATATGTGATATAAAAATGTATAGAATATTTCAAAATTAATATTTAAAATCCTAAAAAGAATAAGATTTAACTTTTGTATTCACTTGCTGTATATGATTTTAAGAACATTTTGATTTCACTGATTATAGTCTACATAATCAAAATACTTTTTTTTTTTTAATTATAGAATTAAAATATTTAGAAACTAATATTTCATTTCGGAAAGATTGGAAATATTTTGTTTCTATTTCATAGAGTCAAAATACAACAGATGAGGAGTTCCAGCAAGATAGCGATGCTGAATCTGATAAGGAGAACGCTATTCCATCTGCGAATGAGATGAAACGGAAGGCTAAGGCATTATCACCTGAAAGTCTAAAGAGTACAAAAAATTATCTGTCCGAAAATAATACGTCGTACTACAGGACTGAAAGAAAAGAAGGAAACGTCAATCTCGTAAATAATTCCCCTATTAATGATCACTCGGTTACACAAACTACGGTACATATAAGCAATGAAATTTTATGTGAAAAAACATCGGGGAGTGACCAGCGTGATGCTAGTAATTTAGAAGAGAATACAAACAATTTAAAACATAAAAATTTAAACCACAATATATCAAAAAAGACTACAGTTCGTACAAGGTCAATGAATAACTTGAACTCGGCGCAAAAAGATGAAGAGGACATTAGTATAAATACACATCAACCTGTAGGACGTAGAAAAGGATCGAAAAACAAATTGGAGAAGATGAGAGGAGTCAGTTTCTCAGCAGGCAGCAGAAAAAAGAGAAAGAGGGAAGAAGAAAAAGAAAAGATAATCCAAAATGATATGGGTAAGAGTGATACTTTAAATAGTAGTTTAAAAAATTTGGATAACAAATGCAAAAGCAGCTGCCTGCATGTTATTTATGATAATGATAAGTCCAATAATGTGATTAATAATATTGAAACCTCCCCCAAACCACAAGTTGAGCAAGAGGCAGTGAAGGAACAGGTGGCAATGGTGGACACATCGTCAAATGTAATTTATACCAAAGTTAAGGAACCTGATATTGTATACATAAATAATGAAAATCATCATATTGGCGATGATTTAGTAATTAATAAATTAAGAGAAATGGAATCTGATGGTAAAAGCACAGAAAAACCTGACAGCCATTTGAACAATACAGGAGATTGGTCTGTAAAAAGTAAAGCAATATCAGTTATTGTAAAGCAAGAGAAAGGAGAAGCAGAAAGTACTCCTCCTAGCGAGACTAAAAAGACAAATCAGCTTGTTTTGACTCCTAATGAGATACTAAGACAGAAAGATAAAACTGTAGCGGAGAATCATGATCAAAAAAGAAAAAAGTTAGATTTAACGCAGATATCTTGTTCATTGGTGGAGGAATCTGAGAAAACTAAAAATAGTGAGACTAATTTAGTAACAGTACAAAATATTATTAAGAATTCTGATGTTTCTAATAATCCGCAATTAAAAATATTTACAGAACAAAATCGTGTGACCGTTATAAGGTCTTCGCAATCTAATGAATTATCAAATCCAAAGATGATGCAGGAAGATTCCACAGAACCGTGCATTGCAATAGATGTAATAGACCAAAGTACTACAAATGAGATAGAATGCAATCTCAGCAAACGTTCATTATCTCGATTGAGTGAAGATAGTTTTAATAAAATTAAAAGTAAAGATAGATCGTTTGGAAAAATCTCCGAATTGATAAGTGATGAACAAAAACGAGCTATTGAGACTTATTACACGGTGGACATGTCGATAGTAAATTTGGAAGAAGTACAAAAAAACATAACGATAATTAATAAAAAGAATATACGCTGCAATATTTGTGGCTCCCTTTATCTCAGAATGGATAAGTGTCAGGTAAGTTGTACAAATTACTTTTATTATATGTAAGAAATTATTCAAATTTGTAATAAAACACTTAATAATAGTCATATTGAATTCTTGTAGGTACATATTTGGGGACATTTACAAATGAAGCCCTATCAATGCAAAGCTTGTGACTTTGCCACAGTTACAGTTAGCAATGTTCGATGCCATATCAGAAAAAGTCATTTAAAAATTAAACCATTCGCGTGCCATCTGTGTGAAAAACGATATGTAAATGCCATTTTATTAGAAGAGCATATTAATACTCATACAGGTGCCCGTCCATACAAGTGCAAGCTGTGTGATTTTGCAAGTTCTAGTAGACAAATATTAAGTTATCATAATGCCACTCATAAACCATTGAAGGTACCATCAATAAAATTAATTAATCTATTAAATAATATATTAATTACTGTATTTTATTTATTCATTTAAAAATTGTTATAGGATATTAACTGTAAACTTTGTGGAAAAGAGTTTTATTCAAAAAGCAGATTGCGTGCACACATGATCGTACACAACAAAGATAAAGCCGTTATGTGTAAACTATGTTCTGCTTATTTATCTAATGCAAAAGCATTAGAAACGCATCATAAAAACATTCACATGCAAGATTATGTATGTAACATATGCGGTAAACACACCAAGTCAAGAAAAGCTTTACACAATCATCAAAATGTAAGATATATTTTGTTAATTTATTAGTTACTGATTTGGAATATAATTAAAAACACAAATTATATTCATAGGTTCACGCTGCTGCAAAATACAAATGTACTCTATGCCCAAATGTGTATAAGAGTAGTCAAATACTAAAAGAACATCTTTTAAAACATGAAGGTATTAGAAAGTACAAATGTAATGTCTGTGAAAAGTCGTTTGGTCAGCAGTCTCATTTAGCTGCTCACATGGCAGTACATAGCAAAATTAGGTATGTTTTCTAATAGTTTCTTAATGGTCTCTTACTTCACTGAATCCTGAGAAATTCACTAATGACTGGAGGTATTAAAACTAATCGAAGTATTTAAATTAAAGCACCAATCATATTCAGAAAGTTTGAAATTCTTGTAATATTATGATAACAATGTAAGATATTAAATGCAGTATAAAGCAATTAAATAATTTTATTTTTCTACTAAGGTATTTAAAATATATATTAACATTATATATATTGAGTCATTTCGCGGACAATATGTATACTATTGTATACATGTATGTATGCGGTATACTATTGTATTATATTTAATATTATTTATTTATAACATATGTCTTATTTATAGATTTCATTGTCCTGGATGTGACAAACCTTTCAATCGTCTGGACAATATGAAGATACATACTAAACGATGTAAACTATTTTTGGCAAATCCAGAGCTAAAAAATCTTTTAAGTAAGAGAGAAAGGACTATATCGTTCAATAATATAGCAGAATTAACTGCAGAACTAAAGACTGGTAATATGACAAATTCAATGTCTCAAGTTTCTCTAGAAAACCAGAATGATGAAATGTTAGTAGTAAAGACTGTGGAGCATGAACAAAAGACTGCATTGAATCTTTGCAAATTAGGGCTAAATATTTCTTGCATTGAATCAACAGAAAAAACATGGAATTCTGATAAGATGTATAATGAAAAAGAAGTAATGAAATCTTCTGAAAACATTGCAATTAACGTTACAAATATCGATGACAGATTCATTCCAGAAAATGAAAATGTGTCAATTTTTGAAAACGTCTTAGGACCAGAAAATTATTAATATCTGGTTTTTATTAAATTATGCTTATTATTTAAAAATACTTGAACTTGGGAACAAGTTTTAATACATTTGATTAAATTTACATAATAATTAATGTTTAAGGTTTAATATTATATAATATTTTTATATGAGAAGTACATTTTGTGATCGATCGACTATAAATTAGATAGATTATAGTACGAAAATTGATTTGCACGACAATTTGATTACTACTGTTCATATTCGAAACAGTACGTAATTAATCATTATTTTATTGTTCGTGCATTTTGATAATTCTAAAGAACTATTTACCTTGTCTTGATAATAAATTGATTTCAAGACCAAAGAAAATTATCAGTATAAACCTATTTTTTTAACTTATGCAAAGGTATATTAAAACAAAATAACTCTCTTACGCTCTTACGCTTATTTAATCATAAGAAAAAGAAAAGACTGATTAAATTTATAACTGCAAAAGTTCCTATTTAAAATAATTAAACTTTTAAAATATATTCATTCACGCGGGGATGATTTTTACGCGGAAGTATATATTATTAAAATCTCTTTATAGTAATTATTATCATAGTAATAATTTTTTAATCGTTCAATTTTTTATATCAGAATAACAAGTTACACGAAATGTTTATCATTTCAACCAAATAAAGTATTAAATAAAAAAAAATAAAACAATAAAGACATTTTAATATCCATATCCCAAAAATTTAGTCTATAAAAATGATTTTACTAATACTGTTTATCTATTTTTAATTCTTTGCAAATAAAATGATTCCAAGCCGAACACTTCGTGGAGTCAAGCAACAATAGTCATTTGAAATTCTCTAGTGGGCGAGCAAAAAAGTATAACTCAAATTTTCGTCAACAGGATAAGTGTACTAATATTTTCTACTACATTGCTGCTGTCTTTTATTTATGGTTCTAATAATACATGTTAATTTCATTTCTTTTCCACTCTTTTACCTGGAATTTTAATAATATATCCAAAACCTAACACCTAATCTTACATTGCATTTTAAATGTTACATGTGCTTCCCTGTGAAACTTATAACTCTGACTTACATCAAAGAAAAGATTTCCTCTTTGCTTAAACTCTTTTGCCCACCCACCAAAGAATTATTAGCTCAACATTGAAATAATAACAGTAGCTTTTCCGAATCTATTATTTTTTTCGACAAACGTACATACATACAGTATGTACTTTAAGCGTTTATCTGCGATTATTTCTGTAACTAATGGAAATATGAAAAAATTCTTTAGGTGAAAGTCGTATGGTATCAAGGGAAACATATCATGATGATAATTGTTTGGCCTTGAGATAATATTGGAATGAGTTGTACAGATCATTTTTGAATTTTCAAATAGAATCCTACATTTTAATTGTATATTCTTCTGTAGTTAATATCGAAACCTTTTCAGTTGACGTGCCGTTAACATTAGCGTTACCCTTATGTGCACCACCTTGAAAAGGCTACCCGTATAATCTCCGTTATTTTTGTAGATCAAAATAATTGACTTGAGCCACGTCGATTTAATTGTTTTTATTAATTACCATACGATTGCAGTGTCATCAGTACCTATATATTGTTGCAATCTTGTAATTGGAATGAAGAAAAGAATTTCGTTATAATAAATTAGTCTTACACTAAGAGTAAATATTAGTGAATTTTCATGTCATTTTCTATTGACATCACAAAGGATATATCTTAACAAACACGAAGATGGTACCCCATTGAGGGTAGCCACCCACATGATAATCAAACAGATAAAAAATTCTACCAAATGTCCAAATTGGACAAATTGTGAATGTGAAATTTTAAATAAAAAAAAAAAAAAATTTTCTATTGAAGAGAAAGTTGAATATGTATTATTCCAAGGCGATGGATTTTTATCTTATTTTGAAGTATGCAAAAGATTTTATGAACATTATCCTAATTGATTAAAATCAGATGTTACTTTTCCCTGAAACACACATACAAATACATAAAATTCATTCTTCCTAGAGCCACCATACATACAGGTCTGGAAACTCTCGTGGTGGGAAGAACGATGATGTCAATTTATCTGCAGTAGGGTACTTTAATCGAGAAGTTAGTAACGTCGTTGTGTAACGCCATCGTGTGAAAATAACTCGTACCCTGTTGTCTTGTCGATTGATCGAGTAAAAGGGGGGACGGAAGTAAAAACCAAAACCGTGATAATGATAATAGAGAGCAACTTTTGTCTTACATATATGATTATTATGATTATATTATTATTATTTTGTATCTAATTTAATATCCAATAAGTGTTATGTAAAATAAATATTTTTTTATTATTAAAAAGCTTTGTAAATTCTAAAAGTATACTATAATTTTGCTTCTTTAGTAAAAAATTTAATAATATTGAAATGTTCCAATCGTGAATAATGTTTTGGAGGTGATATTACAGGAAATCGGGTCTCAAGTGTCGCAATTATGGAGAGATAAAATGGTGTACATCGAGTAACTTTAAGAGATCAGATCTTTAAAACGGCGTATGTAAATTACATGTGTAGGTATTGTTTTCTCGAAAGATCTCGAAATCAGCTACAAGAATATACAATAAAAAGTATAGGGTTCCATTTAAAAATTCAAAAGTGATTTTTACAGGTCATTTCAATTTTATCAAGATCAAACAATTATCATCATGATATGTCCCCCTCGATACCATACAATTTTTATCTAAAGAATTTTTTCGTATATTTGGTAATTACATAAATAATCACGTGTAGAGATTTAAAGCGGACATATTGTATGTATGTGTCTTCATGTTGCTGAATGTATATGGATTTATAGACTATGTGGATGGTTTACGTTGAATATATGTATACATATATATATGTGTCAATCGTCCTCGAAGAGATAATAAATTAAATGTTAAATGATATTTATGTAAATTTATTTTATATTTTGGATTTGAATTTAGTTTGGATAAGAAACTTATTACCAGAAAATAAAAGAATAAGAAGTGGGATTAGACCGGTAGGAATGTACTTAGTTGAATAAAAATCCGTTAACCTGAATTCCCGTTATATTCTTCGGGTTTTATTCATGGATTCTTCTTCTATCAGGTGTACGTTCTGTCACGGTGCGTAAACATCGTCTCTTGTTAGTGATACATATAGTTCAACAATCTCTTAATTTAATAACGAAGACTTTTCAACATCCTCATTATTACACTTCAGTAAGTAATTTATTTAGTTCATTTAATTGTTGACTGAAAAATAAATATATATGCAATATTCTGAAATAAAAATCGCTAATTTATTTTGATTATAATATTACGTTTCTTTATAAACAATTAATCATTTAAAAAAAAAAGAAAGAAAAAACAAGGTGTTTTAAACACTATGATATAATTTTTATTTTATTTGTATCCTTTTTAGACACATATGCAAGTCGTTAAATTAGGTTACCCATTTACTTAATTACCATTTACTAAATTGCTTAAATAAAATACAAATAAAATAGAAATTATTTCATACTTTTTTCAAAAATTCTATTATTTTACATTTTGTAGTGAAACGATCAGTATTACGGGATCAATGTAAAATGGTTTTCATTGTCGTTAATAAATTTATTTCTATCTGCTTATTATTTATTTCAATTCTTAAATCTTATTAATGAATAAAAGATTATATGGGATGTCTAGCCCAGCATGTAAATAAGGAATAAACCAGCTGCACATTGCCATTGACATGATGTTTTGAACAGTGGAAGAAGGATATTGCTATAACTTAATAGTGTGTCACATATCATTTCGTAATGAAAGTGGACTTATGTTCAAAAACAAAGCCGCAGAACAACATTTCCCGTGACGGAAACACGATAATATTAATTAAAAAATATTATACTTATATTATATTAATTAATAATATATTAACTAATATTAATAAATCATATTATATTAATTATAATATGTATAATAATTAATTAATTAAATTATATTAATTAAATATTTATATTAATTAAAAAACGTAATTTTAAAGCGTTCGCCCAGGCTAGTGTTTTGGAGTTATGTTGGAATTACCCGCTGATATCCTGCACGTTTTATTATATACAAAATTGTAGATATCATGTCAGAGTTTCTTCTCTGTTCATCCCATGTTCTGGATTTATGTTTTTATCCTTTTGCTCATTTACAGTTGTAAACGTTGTAATTCTATACATTTATATCGAGTGCCGGTAACGTGGGAAATGATCATTTGCAAAAGGAGTTTTACCAATCAAAATTGTTTTACTGTATAATAAATATATTAATATGTAGAAATTAATATATAGAAATATTATAGAAAGTACTATGCTTAAGATATCTTATACATCTTTGTGTATTATGCGCATTCTGTGCATTTTTTGTATTTTCAAATTTCGTATAAATGCATAACAATCAATAGATTGTCTATTGATAATGCATAGAAGCCAATAAAACTGTTAGTCAATTTCCATAATCCGCCTTGTTACAGAGTAAAAATATAAAAAAATGGCCCTTGAGTCACCGAAATATGAATACTTGAACGAAAAAGATACGAAGGAAATGTTGGAATTATTTAAAGGTGAAAGAACAGGTTTTGTTTTAGTAGGTCCAAAAAAGTGGTTCTTTCCCTATAAATATACGATAGAAGGTAAAGGATTTTATAATTTTAAGGCAAGGCCAGACGATACGTGGGTTTTATCCTATCCAAGATCGGGTAACTAAATATGTTTTAAAAATTTTTATCATTGATGATAATAAAATAGAATTCTAATTCTCAACATGATTATTATTTAAGTTTTTATACTCTTCCCTTTAAAAAAGTACCAAGGTTAAAGAATTTAAATGCTTGTATGCACAATGTCAATATAATCGATATAATTCAATTATTTCGGTTATCGATATCTTTTAAATTTAAATATCAAAAGATAGTATACTAAGATATCTTTAGAATAAATTTAAACACTTTACTTTGTTTCTAATTTATTCCAGGAACGACGTGGACTCAAGAATTAATCTGGTTATTGTCAAATGACTTAGATTTTAATAGAGCAAGGACAGAATTCTTGACAGAACGATTTCCATTTTTTGAGTTAGTATAATAAATTAAATTAAGTTAATGAAGTCTTAAGATAAATTAAAAATTAGCAGACGATATGGTGATTGTAGAAGTTTGTCGCTGGTTTTCATAAAACAGTAGTTTCTAATATAACAGAATTAACAGTTATATAACATTACAATACTAATGTTATATGAATTCATCGTCCCTGAAAAATTATGCGATTTATTCCTGGCTAATATACAATATCCTGTGACCATAATATTACGTACGAACGACATGTAATTATATAGTTAAAGAAAAAGATAGAATGTGAAATTCATCTTACATTAAAAAAAATTTTTTTTATTTTATTAAAAATAAAACAATTTTTACAAGAACGGTTAATAGTTCCATAAGCAAAATCTAAAATCATACGTAGAAATATTTTAATGTATAACAGATATACATATTGCAAAATGAAAATAACAGTGTTGCATACAGAATTTATTAACGCAGCTGCAAATATTATTTCTAGATTTAGTATGTTTAATCATTCAGAGGTAACTCGAGAATTGATAAAGATGAATGAGGGAGATAAAGACAAAGTAGAATTTTGTAAAAAGATTGCTGAGCCAGGGTATGAAGTCTTAGCAAAATTGCCTTCAAAGAGATTCATAAAATCACATTTTCCATTTTCTTTGTTACCAAATATTTTGGACAGTGGTTGTAAGGTAAACTTATAGTTATGAAGATGTTATATTGTCTTTTATTGTATAATTTTATGTAAAATTGTATTATTTCGTGGAAGATAGTGTACGTTGCAAGAAATCCAAAGGATGTTGCTGTTTCTTGGTATTATTTAAATATAGGTATTAAAACTCAAGGATACATAGGTGATTTTCCAACATTTTGGAATTACTTTCAGAATAATCTTAGTAAGTATTACGTAAATTTTTAAATACTCATACTAAACCTAAATAACAAGATTAACAAATTTTATAGAACATAAATTATGTCTTATATAATCCCCTATATAATCTTTTTTTTAGCATATTGGGGTCCATATTGGGAACACTTAAAGGAAGCATGGGCAAATAGAAATCATCCAAACGTTTTATTTATGTTTTATGAAGATATGCAACATGTAAGATAAAACACGATATTTGAAAAAGATTAATCCTTTTTTAAAATTTCTTTTATTCGCATATTTTTAGGATTTTTCAAAAGCAATTAAAGAAGTTGCTAAATTTCTTGGAAAAACTTATACTGAAGAACAATTAAAAGAAGTAGCAGACTATTTAAATGTAAAGAATTTTCGAAATAATCAAATGGTGAATTTATCAGAATTAAACGAATGTGGTATTATAACGAAAGGAATATTTGTCAGAAAAGGCAAAAGTGGTGGATGGCAAGATATTTTCACTGAGGAACTTAATGCTAAAGCTGATAAATGGATAGAAGAAAATTTGAGAGGAACTGATCTCATTTTCCCGTATTTTAATAACATTAGTAATAACTAGAACTGATAATTCAAACAGTTAAGATCGTTTAATTATTTTTTAATATTTTTAAGAAAAAATTAGAAAATTTTGGTTAGGTAAAAACAATGTGTAAATACGTGTATCGGAAATCAAGGATATATAGTCGAGAATGCAAAGCAAGTCCTTTTTCATGACTGGAAGACTGGGAAATAAATTATTATTGTTATTGTTAAGAAATTCTGTTAAATAAAATATATTTATATATTCCAACCTCTTTTTTTATTTGGATGAATTTTACAATCAATTCTCATTGAGAATTATAAGTAAATAATTCTAAATATTTGTACGCAAAAATGGTGTACTTTAAATTATATCAATGTATTAAATATTTACATATTGTACTATAATATATAAAAGGAAAAAAATATCATTTATAAAATTATGACTTTACCGATTTAGTTGAGGAGTTTCATATTTTGCACATGTTACATTTATACGAACTATTACATTAGTTTTAAATGCATGACGTAATTCTTTCTCTATGTAAAATGATAAGCATTTAACCTTTTGGGCCTTTGATTTTAATAATGTCTCCACATATCTTTTTTTAGGACAATTTAATGTTACAACAGTATGAATACTACCATCATCACCCAAATCAAAATGTTCTGTTAGTATTTTTATATTATATGGCATTTCATATGGAAGTATATCCATTAATTTAGCTCTAACTGTCTGTTCTATTATAACTTTAGCTGGTTGATCGCTATAACATCTTTCATCATATTTCCAATTACTTACTCTAGCTGAGTCGAGCAAATAATTCTACAACATATATTTAAATATAAAACGTAAAAAATTATTGAAAATTATTTTTATCATAATATTTATTATAAATTACCCTTAAATCATCCACACCATCTCCATTAAGTGCAGATATCATAAAAATATCATCAAATTTTGGATAATTCTCTTTGTTTATTAATTGTCTTGTAACTTCTAACAATGCCATCTTTTCTTTTAATCTATCTACTTTATTAAGAATTATCAATAGTTGTGTGTCTTCTCTTTTTTCCTTTATATAATTAAGGACAAAATCATCAATCTTATGTCTAGTAAATACATTAGTTACATCTTGTACTATCCCAATAATATCTGCTTCAATGAGTGCAGTTTTAGGATCATCTTTGAATGAATCTGATAATTTATAAGTCTTTATGTCTTTAGATACTACTAATCCAGGAGTATCCATAAATACAATTTGAGTATCTCCTTCTGTATATATTGCTTCTGCTTTGTGCATTGTAGTATGAACTTTTGAAGACGTTGGACATATCTGTATATTAATATTAAATATTAAAGATACTTATTTTATATTAAAATTATGAAATAAATAAATTATTCTAACATGTATGAAAATACGTACGCATCTGTTTATGAGTTTATTTACCAATGTACTTTTTCCAACATTTGGTAAACCTAAGATTGCAACTTTGACTAATTTTTTGATTCCCTGATATAAGTCTGATGCATTATTTAATGCAGTTTGATCATTTGATATTAACTGTGCTTCATTGCTAACATTCGAAATAGCAGAGCAAAAAGGGGATCGTTTAAAAAAAGATATGTTAGATTGAAGCACACGTTGTTTGATTTTAAATGAAATCATTATGCCAATAAAATTAATAACACATTATTTATTGAGATTATAAAAGGTCTAATAGGTTAGGTTTGAACATTCCCGTGAATAAACTACGGTAAATTAATTTATCAGCATTATTTACAAATGTTAAAACATCATTCTTACTACATCAAGTAATACTTTCGATTCTATCAATTTATATTTACATATAGAACAATTCAAATGTTTGGCAATAATCATACCGATGATATGCCAACTTAGGCACCCTTAGATATGCCAACACAAACTCAATACGCTATTCAATTTATAAGCTAACTGCGTAACTTATTTCAATTAATTGTTAGCATAAATTAAAGTCATATACATATATAATAATTAAATGCTTCACAAAAAATCATTACAATTTAAAATTTCTAATTAGAAAATGAATTAAACATATTTGTCATTTCTTTAAAATAGAAAATATTAAAGACAAAACATTTATTTTTCAAATGTTCGAACTTATTTAATAACATGTAGTATGATATAATAAAATAAAAATTAAGAGATAATAAAGAACGGAGTGACGCATAAATATGTAATAAGAAATATAATTTACTTCCAAACCTTTTATTTAAAAATTACGTTTGAATGTTATTTCTTTAGTTTCTTCGTGTGTTATACATACACATAAAATATTATTATGATTGAACGTAAAAGAAAAAAATATATTTTCATTGTTAAATAATTGAGTAATATCAGATAATATTCATTATTTTTTATTTCAAATAGATTATTTGAAAAATTTATTTTCTTCAGTTCTCTCTTCTAACAAATCCATGATGTATATTTCATCTGTGTTGGTACACCTGATTTTAAATTGACAATGACAAAATTTCAAGCTGCAGTTCAGTCATTATGTATTGACGTATGTTATTCGAATCAGATTCGAATACAAATTCTCGTTTGGCTGTATTGAATTTTTCAGAATGTTTATTAAACGTGATAAAAGTTCTTAAGATAAGAGAAGATAGAAATGTATAACTTTTTTAAATGCTTTAAATATCTTCTTTACGAATGATGAATAACAGAATTGCTTTGATGCGATGCATCGATTTAAAATGTACGGGCAATGAAACTTGAACTAAAACCATCTGCAACCTTTTTGTGAAGACTTTTATGAAAGTGGCTCAGTTTCCTATAGTAGTTGATGGCCAAGTCTCATAAATAGCAATGGATATGTAAAACTGTTCAAACGGAGCATGCATTTCTGGATTAACAAACCGGCGGGCAGGTATTACGGTTTCACTGGCCGCCGATACCCCGCCACACCTTTGCCAAAGACCCGCTTGAGTAAGAAAATATTTTCAATTTCTTTTTATAATACATAAATTTATTTATTACTTATGATACCTACAAATTTTGGTGAAAATTGTTTAATATACACAACAGCAAAATTGTTAATCTTCTTCATTAAGTAGACCAAATGATCTTCATGCTTATATTTGTTGCTTTTACAGATCAATCTAGATATAATGCAGATTTGAGACAAATGGTTACTCCACTTCACCGATTTCAAAATCTGAATGCTGTGGAAAATACAGCTGGTCCTAGTAATATGAATACTTGCAGAATGATAAGAACAACGATAAGACCAAACAATGAGACACAACATTTTCCAGTTGGCTCTACTCAACATGTCCAGCTAAACAACATCTCCAAGTAATTAAAGAAAAAGGTCTACTAAGAGGATTCTGAGGAACATGTTCTTCTTATATACAGGGTGACTCACTTATACATGTCTATCACCAGAAAGTACTTATAAATGATTCGCCCTTAATGATAAACTGTTATGAACAATATGGATGTTTAAGGGACTATTACGAATACAATAGCCAAAATATTAAAGCTTTTATTTGTTTACAGTAATGTAACAACTGCTGGGAATAATCAATTGATATTATCAAATACTACATCAAATGGAACAAATAGAAGCTTTTTGGACTTTTCGGAATTTAATGATGCAGAACTTGCAAGTTACAGATTACGGTGTGGTGTTTGGATAACGTTTGTGCTTGTAACAGGATTTGTGGCTGCTGCAAAATTTTATTTCAGTAGTGGAGTAAGTTGAAGCTAAAATTTTTTATGAAGTAAACGTTTTAATTTCATTTCTTTATTATTAATATTGAACATTTTCTCAACAGGGTCAAGGTATAGAAATATTCGTATTTTGGGGTCTATTAACATTATTATTATTTGCATGCTTATACTCTATTTTATGTTGTCGACATCATCACAATAGTCATGAAGAACATCAAATTCAAGAGGAGCGCATTGCATCTGTGACTGGTACAACTCCAATACCTAATGAAAATATTAGACCTATTTCTGTAGTAAGACAGAATCCACCACCACCCTATCATATTGCTATTTTGATTCCCTCGAACAATCTACCAGAAGAAGCTCCACCACCATCTTATGACAAAATTATGCGTTAGATTAATATTAGTATATTAATATAAAGCTATATAAAATACTATCACTATTTTTCATATACTACATTTTCTAAACATAAAACATCGATACACAATATTATCAAAAGTGCATCATTAACTATAAATATTTCATTTCCAAGCTTTTGATTTGTGCAAACAAAGAAATGAAGAAAATTTAATGAAAATATTAACAATTTTTCTAGGCTAGGAAAACTTTATATCTGTGATACAAAATAGTAATGTAACATCAATGTCGCCCATGGTAACATTTGCAACTTAAAGAAACATAAGAGGCACTGTTGTGGGCATTATATACAATGTCTGATTGTGAGTCGGAAAGTACAACTGATGTCCGCGATACTTTATGTTTAATGCAGTACTAATATATATTTTCCTTTTTTATACTCGAATAAGTTTATTTAAGCGAAATACAAATATACAAAATGATTTGCTGTAGAAAATGAGTAACGTTTCTTCACCTTTAAAGAAATTTTTCATTATAAAATATAAACATATAAGAGAAACCGATGTATTACGATAAAATTGCAATTCACGTTGGATTAATATATGTATTTATTTATAAAGTGAAAGTACTATTTATTCAATAAAATAAAATTGAAACTTAAGTTAATTCATAGAAAATAAGCACGGAGTCATACTAGAGTCATATAAACTGTTCACTTTTCCATAATCTATCAAGTTTGAAATAAATCTAAAATCTTTTACTATGAATTAAAGTACAATAACTCTATTATATAATAATTTAAAAAAGCATAGGTTAAGTATAGTATGTGTTTTATAATACTTAATATTACATAATTGTACATAATATAGATAAGTGTGTACATACATACACGCGTAATGTTTTCATGCTCCAAAATTTTTGGCTATGACACAAACTTAATATACATATATATGTATATGATTTTATATAATTTTTCTTTGTCAATATTGAAACTCTTTATGCAATAACTGTGCTTTATATTTGAAATAAACTTATATAATATATATCATCACATAGAATATCATAACTAATAGTTACAACTAACAATGACTTTCAAGCTATGTTTCCGCATATTAAAATGTAGCTTGAACCAAGGAAAGTATTATTCAATCTTTTTGTTTTATTACTTCTTCAATTTAGTATACCAAATGTGTTATAAATTTCTAAATATACTACACTTGTATAGAGTTGTTAAATAATTATTGAGTGTAGGTGCTTTTTTTTTATGCATAATATGGCTAAATATTTTATTATATCATTTTATTACACATTAAAATAAATATAATTTAATCTTAAAGTACAACCATGTAATTGCACCAATACATAAATGATGTATACGAGTAGAAATATAAAAAGCATAAAAAAGCCTCTAAATTTTAAATTCAAATGTCACCTTTATACTATTTTTCTGGCTTCTTTATATATAATCAAAGCAAAATATTTTCAAGAAAAATGATATCATTAATAAATCATTATGTTCAATACTTCAAGTTGAAGTAAAAGATAAAATTATATATATATAAACATATATAAATAACAATATATAATACTTAATATATATATATATGTATATACATACTATATACGCATTTACTAAATAAAATCATATTAATTTTTTAATCAACTACTTTAATGTAAATATAAAAAATGTCTTATTATAAAAATTCTATTTCATTTCTAAAATTTAACAAATAAATATATTTTATATTATAAGATTAGAGAATTTTTATAATTTGAAACATAATTTAAAATATGAGAGAAATATAAGTAAAAAGGAACTTATTATCTTATTTTGAAATGCTCTAAAGCTAAGAAATTGAGATTATTAATGCATTTACAATGTAAAAATAAATTCATTTGTTTTTACATGCAAAATATATGATATACTTGGTTTTGTACCATCACAAAATAAAAATATACCAGATGGGATAAGATTTGTTAACTTCAAATAACATATTATGCATTACAAAGCATGAATTATCAAGTTGTCTTTCAAAAATTTCATGACTACTACACAGACATACAAAACCAATATTTTACATTATTTAGAATAATTTCATTTACTCTTAATAAATACATTATTACATTATCTTTAGTGATGTCAAACAAGCAATTGTATAGTGCTTTTTTACTAAAAATATCAAGTTAATGAAATAAAATAGTTTAGACTAAAAATAGTTTAAAAAAATAAGAAACTACGTTACTAATTAAATAGATGTCAATTTGGTGTAATAATTTGTCATTTACATCTGTGAAGGCACTTACACAGTCGCAAATATTTACATATTTATCAGTGAAAGTTGAGAATTATAATACCATCATAGTTTCTCACAATCAATATTTGTAAAATCAGTTCTGTAACTCTGTGTAATAGAATTGTACGAAAGACTACACTTGTAAAAATGTCATTCGTTATTTAATAAAGTCGTAAAGTTCTTTATCACTTGGTGCAATTTATAATAAGTATAGATCACTGAGATTTCTTCTTTTATATTAAGGAATGATACCTCATGTAAGAATGATATAGAAATTTCAGTGCTAAAGCTAATAATAATTTACTTAATAATATGCATCGTGTTTAAACTCTTTGGATTTCAAATAACTTTACATCAGTATCATACCAAATCGGTGGTTCGACATTCCTTAAATATATAACGCCCCACATATATGTTCTAAACCAAGCAGTTGTTCCTGCGTTTGCTTGATATCTTCTAATAAGAATAGGGTGTGGTACTGGTAATAAGCCAACTAATGTACCATGTTGCAAAAATTTCAAAATTTCGCTTTCATCAGTAAGTCCCCTAAAATATTAAAAATATATATATATATATTTATATATATATATTATTGCAACAAATTACTAAGAAAAATAGTAAATTATACTCACTTATCAATGCATATCTTCTCAACTTGAGGTACAAGAACTTGAAGCAATCGCATAATAGTTTGTAATGGAAGTTTACTTTTCCATTGATATACCCATTCGCTAGAAGGAACCCACTGATTTATATTATTAGAAGAATTCATATGTTCTGCCACTCTGATACCTCCTTTCTATTTAATCGATAAGATAACATGTAAATAGTTTATGGACGTTAAAGAAATTTGTTAATGATTTACACTGTGATCTTACCGGTATAACAGAACTTTTAGAAGTAGAATTCATTAAATCCTCTGCAGCATTCACATTATTTTGATGATTAGGTTTTCCTACATCAATATTTACTGAAGGACTTAATGGATGTGCAGACTCTTTCTCAGTCATTTTTTCAATACCTTTGACAGAAATAATTCATAAATTTGTTTTTCAAATAATATATAATAAAATAAAGGAATATACCTGGTGTTTCTAATAAGGTTGCTTTCAAAGTTCCAGGTTCTGCAGGTTGCGCAGGATGTGAACCTTCCATTGCTGCTTCATTGACATTTTCATTAGATGTACTAGCGGGTACATGTCGTCGTTGTCTTTTACTGAGAGATTTTGCGATTGTATTACAGTCACTTGGTAAATTTGCTAATGCATGAAACACTTGCCTTTTACGTATTATAGTATAAACCAAGTTACTATTTCCATCAAATTGATACTAATAATATATAAATTTTGTTAACATTTCCTTCTTCTCTAGATATTAAAAATTCTTCCTTCAATATATGTAAAAGTTACCTGAATGATATTGTTAAAGATTTCCAAAAGAAAAAATACCAAATGATGATTGGTAGGTGCTGAAAATAAAAACCATGGAGTGCTAAATGCTTCAAGTAAATGTAATAGCTTAGTACTAGCCACCATTGATAGAGTTTTAAGGTATGGAGACACATTGACTAGAATTGTTAGTAAACAATCAAATAATGGCTGTAATCTTTGGTGTCCGGTTGTGATTATCTTGTGAAATACAGTGACCAACAAATCAGCATGTGTACCTGCAAGTATATTTAGAAGTTATATATTATTTTTAAATAAAGTGTATTAATACTATACTGCACCTGTAAAAACGGGAATATCCATAGGTACAGTAGCTGTATATGGTTTATTCAATCTAACACCGAAATTACGTTCTCCACTCAATAGTAGTAAAATAAATACACCTATATGCATTAATCCAACACGAGCTGCAAAATTTTATTAAATTACTGTGTATAATAAAAATACTAACTTAAATTTAGTAAATTATTAGAATTATAAATATTTACATTGATCTGCACGTGAATCATTTAAATGATACAATATAGGTACTAGTACTTCAAGAACATCTGAACTTTTTAGTACATAGTATAAAAATTTCTTATTATAGTCACACATTTTCCAAAAAAATACCAATAATTCTTGGTGGAAATGTACTTTCTTAGTTGAATTTGGCAAATACGTCTGCATTAATGGATTATTTAATAATCTTGTAATACCTTTTAATACAAACTGAAAATCTGAAAGTAAGTTTGTTATAAATCATGCTTTTATTCGATCATTTGTTTAAAATACATGTAATTAAATATAAAAATAAATGTTACCTTCATCTCGGTGAATTCGACTCAGATAATTAATGAATAAATTATCTCCAATACTTCCTTCTTCTAATGGAGTACCACCACTAGTATCATGATCTAGTGTTACTATAAGGATTTGTAATGCAACATCAACTAATGGTTCTAACGAATCAGTAAATAACAAATGATTGTATGGCACTCCAAGTCCAACTGGATCATATGCACATACTGTATTCAACAATGATGTGAACATAGGTAAAGCATGTCTGTGTTAAAACATGGAAGGTTTTTTACCAATTTATTTTTATGCATTAGAGTATATATAATAACTTCGAGTTACCTATTTTCAGAACTAGTTAAATGTTGAATCCACCTGTTTGGAGTCACTGACAAATCCAAGGGAGGATTATACATGGTTTCACTGAAGCAAGTGAGTAATAACTTTAATAATTCTGTTCTGTTCGAATCTAAAATTGGATATCTAGGAGGTGAATGTGCAAATCCTACACCAGCTTCCCAGATATATTCACAACTATCTATAGATTGCAGTTCTTCTGCTTTATCCTACATAATTTCAAACATTTTAGTAACACTCTGAAATTTTCAAAATTTTCAAAAGACAAAAAAATGCTTACAGGGCCAGATTTTCTATTTGCAGCTACTGTAAAGTCAGGACAAAATAGTAAATCCTAAAATAAAAATAGGAATTATAACAATATAACATTTCTTAATATTTTCTACTACTTTTAATAAATAATAAAATAAATTTATTATTTTAATAAAATGTATCATGTATCTTACACAAAGAGCATTGAGTAATGAATGAGCCAATGGTATACTCTCTTCATCTTCTTTACCAGGTAAACTGGACCAAAAGAATCCCTTCCAATCAGGATCCTCAAAAATATATGGTAATAATCTTGTTAACAAGCGACAACAGTTTAAAACAGTTTGTTGTTCTCTCTGGGTTCTACAACTATTATCAACTGCTTTTACTAATTTTTCCACTGCTTTGTAACACAATGTGGCTAAATTAGAAGGAGCTTCTTCTCTTAGTATTCGAATTTCAGGTGCAGGGATTAAAGTAAAAATATCTTGTACATTAGTCACGTTTTCGGACCAAAATTGGTCCCAGAAATTGTCATCTGAAGCATCAATCACCTATAATTAAAAAATAAAAATGTATTTTTTTAACCTAAGTAGTAAATTGTAATTTGTTAAACAGTTTTATGTAAAATTTAATTTATTTTATAGAAAAAAAGTTATTAATTTTAATTAAAAGTTATGCAAATAGCAAAAAAAGTTGTATATGTTTTAATGCATCGAAATGTCAAATATATCATATGCTGCTGAATGAAATAATAAACAATAACTTTTACCTGTGTCTTTGATGTTAATTGTACAACTGCTTTTCGAAAATTTAACTTTGTGTCAGCATTTCCCATGTTGTTCTATTTTTTTGTCGATTTAAAGTAAAAAGTTTAGTACTAAAATACAGGAACGATTTGTTTCTCTCTAAACCAGAACGATGACGGTCAACGCCATGTTTATGTCCTAATAGTGCAGCAGTGTTACCAATATATCTTTATTTTTTTGAACTATAATTTCATTATTTTCGTTTCATTAGCATAAATATACTATAGTACTATTCGAGAGAAATCTCCGGTATTATAGAAGAAGCATGGCATATTTTTTAAGAAAAGCTTTATTTATTTTTCATATTTAATGATTTCAAATTGCTCATATAATCAAATCAATATTTTAACAAAAAATATTTTAAAAATATTAAAAAATTGCCTCTAATTGTTCTATGGACGGTTTTATACAGTAATATATTGAAGAAAAATGAAATACAATTATCTTAACATAACTTTTTATTTATTTTCTATATTTTCCTTGAATCCATACTCTGTACATTTTAAGTTGCTTTCCTCTATTAATTTGTAATCTTCTATCTACAAGATTTTGCTCTTCTGCGAAACCACAGCTTGTAAAAAGGGTCCTGATTTCTTCTGTAAATAAATATTTTATTTATTTATTATTTTTATTTATCTTCCATTATTGAACAAAATACCTTGGGTAAAAAAATATACTCTGGTCCCATCGCCTCGAAGATAAAAATTTTCTGCAAGACAACTGCCCTTCTTAAATCTTAATTGAGCTAAATCATATCTTCCATAATCTCGAAATAAAACTAATCCACCTGGTTTTAAATACTTATGTATTTGTTGTATAACATGCTTCATTCTGGAGAAATAAGATGTAATTATGTAACTTGTATTTTCAACTATATGAACATATATAAATATTTAATTAAATATTTACTTTTCAGGATGTATAGCTGAAAGGACAAATATCAGCACTATAATATCCAAACTTTCTGGTGCAAAAGGAGTTTCCCATTTCTCTTGTATTACATCAAGAACAAATGCTTTGCATCTTTAAATGAAATGTAAGTAATATGTTACTTATATATGATTGCTATAATATGTTATATTAAGATATAAGACTGTACCTGGATGTATCATAAGAAGAATTCTGCTTTAATATATCTATTGCTTTATCAGAAAAATCACAACAATATACAAATAAGTTTGGATCTTTATTATATAAAAGTATTGGAAATACTGTGTTTCCTACTCCACAACCAATTTCTAGAATTTTATTTCCATTCTTATTAGGTAAATCAAGAATCTTTATATGAGATCCTTGGTTATTTTCACTTGTGTTTTCAGTTGTAGATCTCAGAGGTTGTTTAACATTTTGTTTTACAATATCAGCAGCTAGCTCAGGAAATTCTGTAAACAACCAGTGTCTATCTTTGAAAAATCTGCAACATTAAAAGTAAAACTCTTCTTCTTATATGCACTGTTTAAAGAAATTGTAGAGTTTATAGTTAACTCATATATGTACTTATTTTCATGTATTCCATAAAACTTATCCCAATATTTATCAGCCTTGCTCTCATATTCCTGAATTCTTTCATCTGATAAAATTATGGTCGAATTTTCATTCACTTTTAATTGAGCTAACTTTTGCTGCTCCTCATCCCACACAACATTGTCCCTTTAAATAATATATTGTAAAATGATAATATATCATCATTAAATAATATAATAAGTCTATAATATAATAAATTAATTCTTTCTTTAATGAAAATTGATGTTTTCGGTGTGTAAAAACAATTCAATTTGAGAAAACCATATTTTATAGGTTAGGATTTCAATAACCCAATTTTATAATTTTCTTTATTAAACATATATAAGTACCACGCGTTATGTTGAAATATATTGTCACTGCTGGAGAGGACTCTGTTACCAAATTGTGGTCTTTTATCATTTAATTCATTTTGTTGTAATTTTGGTATACTTTCTTCCATTTTTGTATCACGTGTTTTCTGCAGAGCATAGATGCAGCGTACAGATGCACTATATAAGCGGATAATATGTATGTTAAACTAGAAATCAAAAACTTAATAAATCATGATGTAAAATAACAAATTGATAAAATAATGCAATCCTATTTATTTTAATCAACTATATTACTAAATAAAATTTAACAATTTTACGAGAGCAAGTTACAGATATTTTAGGAAGTATTATAACTGTTATTCGTAACATAATTGACATACATAAATAGAATGCGATCATTTTTATACCAATTACTCTGGGCTATTTAATGGTTATTTCCTTATAAATTGTAATAAATACTGTAGATCTACACCGTATGTGCAATAGGACTTTTGCAGATCAACGACCTAGGAGACAGATATAGGTTGAGGGCACGTGGTATGCGGAAACAGGATGGGTGTGACGCAGAGGGTGCAGGTTGAGGGTGGTATGTTGCGTCATTGGATGATTGGTACCACAGGGACGAGGCGTACGTTTGTCTTTTTCCATCTGAAAATCAATATTATATTAAAATGTATAAAAACTGTATATATTATATACAGTAGTTTTCGATACGAAAGTATCACATATATAAATTATAATGCAAGGTACTAACAATTAATATTTCAATAATAAAATTATTTATATGATCTAATATACTAAACGGATTTCAGATTTTTTATCATTTTTCATTTTAACTATTTAAACAAAGTTATGTTTAATATATATATATATATATATATGTATTTTTTAAAGATAGTTATTGGTGGATATCTAAAGTATGGTAATTAATTAGGAAATTTATTAGTAATAATAGATTTTAAAAGATAAAAATAATTTAACTACATATTTAAAAAGAAATTAATTGAAATATGTAAAGTTATCTGAAATTATGTATCTCAAATTCATGATAACACGTTGCTAAGGGACTACAAGTCCCGTCTTCCGCTACTGCATGGTGCTTCATGGCTCGTCGTGGGTGGCTACCGTGATGTCCTAATCCCACCAAGTCCCTAGAGGTGAGATCGATACATCCATTTCTCTTTCCCTCATGTTTTCACGGGGGTTAGTACTCATCGATTTCAGCCGACTTGAAAAAAGCTTAAAGTACAGAAAATCAAAACTTTTTGTAACAGATTTTTTTCATAACAAGCGACAAAAAATGAAAATATTATGAAATAAATGTATGACATAAATTAATACACTTTCAAAGTATCAATATAAAAAAATCTTTTTGTAACACATTAATAAAAAATGTTTTCTATTAGTATATCTAAAATGTATAGAAGTCAAGATAAAGTGTCAAGTGAAAATGGAAAAATAATCAAACATGTATTATTTTGAAAAAAATGCAGTCCATGTAGCAATAACTATAAGCAGCTAGATAAGTATTCTATTTATAACGCATCATAAAGTGAGAGAAAATGGAATGTAATTAAAAACAATTTTCGCAATATTATCACAGCGTACTCTAGGATCGTACAGTTCTTAGTGTGAAAACAGAAAGCGGACGGATTTGCGGAGACAAAGCGCGAATGGAAAACATGCGCACAGAAAGCTACGCGAGAACAAAAGGATAAACGAAGAACGATGGAGACAAAGACTAAAACGTAGGACTAAAAACGACGGGAGGAAAAACGACATTTTTTCATATAGAATTCCCTCAAAATTTGAAGATAGCTTAAAATTGAGAAATTAATCCAAAGGAGAAACAAACACGAACCTAACAAACTAAAACTACCCTAATAAACTACCTCTCTTTTCAAACAGAATTATCATGCACAAGTACACACTAGTAAAAGAAAAAAAATTTCTTTAATTTTATATATTTAAACATAATATAACTTTTTTTATCTGTTTTATATTATGTTCATAATTAGTTTCAGGATTCGAAAGAAAAAGGAAAATGAAATAGAGCGACAAAGTACATATATTCTTCGGGTTTCGTCGCCTCTTTTTTAGACGAGCTCACGAGCATTGTGTTCGATAAATTTAACGCGCGCACTAAACTCGAAAGCGCCTATTGACATCAAGAAATTTACAGGAACGAAGGGTCTCTATGTTAACAGGACAAGAATGGTAGAAATATGTATCTGTATATATGTATATATATACATATATATATATATGTATGTATATATATGTATATAGACGTAGTATAATAATATATACAAATTATATATATATATATATATGTATGGTATGTGTGTATGTGTACGTACCAAAGTAGAAAGGGATATGGAGAAAAAATGAGAGGAGACTGCGAGAAAGAGGGAGGCAGAAAAAGAAGGCGATAGAAAAAGATAAAAATGTGGATAGGGCAGGGAGAAATGCAGAGATCGGATAGAGATCGAGCGAACAGAGAAACAGGAAAAAGGGGATGGCAAGGGAGACAGAGAACGTGAGAGGGAGAGAAGGAAGAGTGAGTAGGGAACTCTGAGCGCCGCAGCGCTACGGGGTGGTTGCCCTCGTCTGCGCTTTGTGGGAAATGCCCGCTCAATAACGCGTAGGTCCTCGTCTGCCCCTTCTCACCCTCGGAGGCATCGCAGCAAGGGCCACTGCCCCAAAAGGCACGGCCACCCATCGAATAACCCTTATCCTATCTCTCCCTCCTACCCATAAGACAGTTCTTCGATTTTCTTCCTCCTTCTTCTATTCTTTTTCCTCTTCCTTTGACCGTCTCATACGTCGAAAAAGATCGAATCCTCGCCCTTGCACACAGACCTCGTGTACAGTCGCCGAAAAGACAAGAGGAACTGACAAATATCACTGCACCGATTAATCTTGCGGTCTGATTTGCGTTTTCTAGATAGCAAGGTCGACTTCTACCGAATTGAAGATCATAAAGCATACTTTCATACTTTCTCTATATTATTACTGATATTATTATTATCAATAAAATATAAATAATGTAATTTAATTACAATTAAACAGTTGTATTGTGCATGCCCTTATATGTAACACAACAGGGGCGGATTGGCCATCGAGGAATTTGGGAAATTCCTGGTGGGCCGGTACAGATTTAGGGCCGCTCTCTGCAGAATCTAATTAATGAACGAAAAATGGAGGACTAATCATGTCGGTAACCTCCTGGTAAAAATTTAAGTTCCAGCCCGTCCGTGACTAGCAATAATTTCTTTAACATCCACCTGCCACTCTTAGAACAGGAGAAGAATACATCTGAACTAAAATTTGAATTAATAGAAAAAAGAAATTAAATTACTTTTAATATAAGGTGATGAAGGTGTCTACCAGGATCAGGATATTAAATGATGCTAATGTCTAAGAATATTGAGGTAATTAGTTATTTACTAATATTTTTTGTAAATTTGCGTTAAATTAATTTTTATGTATTTTATAAATGGGATGTGTAAAGATATTTAATTGCATCCTTGCATTTTAGCTTTTAGGGGAAAGTGGTCGATATCTGCCCAGTATTCCGAGTTACCTCACCCTCGTTTCAGGCATGGTGGAACCCCCAAAGATCGCTCGGGCAATGACCTCGAGATTATATATTCTGCCGGTATAGGGTGGTACAGGGTTATTCCCCTTGAATTTATCCGCGAAGCTGTATCTTTTATCAAATCGTATTGAAGCCTGACGAGAAAAAATTTTAAATATTTATTAAAAATGAAAGAAAAATAAAACAAAGAGTCATAAAATAAAAAATACATGTCAACATAATTAGAGTAAAAATAAAAAATTAGAGCCTGTTTAATATTAAGGTACTCCATTAATATATATACGTATTACATTCAAGAATTTCAAAGGATTATAACAAATCATTGGTTCTAGATAATTCATCCTGCTATCAACTTTTGCGTTTTCCCACGTCTAAGAATATAAAATAGACCGTATCGTTAATTGATTCATTTCATTGAATTATTTGACGACCCTTCTCGTAAAGAATTGGCTTGCATAATAATTCTACGTCAAAGAGAGTATTGGCATCGGTTATATGTAGTTTTCGTAGCGGATGGCATTTATAAGCCATGCTCGCTACATCCACCACCTACCGGATCAATAAGTACTCTTCTTGTTTCATAGGAACTGTTTCCTTCTGCACGATCTCTCCGTATTGTGATAATATCTAACATTTCATTACAACAACGTATCTTTATGTGTTAATACATACTAGCGGAACACAACATTCTGAATGTCGGATAATTATGCTGCCTTTTTTTCGAAAGAACTCACTTGCTTGTAAATTATAGAGGAAATCATGCGATGCGTTTCTCGGAAACACGTATTATAAAGCAAAGATAACAGGGGCGGAATTCAGAAGAGTATTAAATGACAAATTAACTGTGAGTTATTTCTTTAATAATGTCAAAAGTCTAAGAAACTATAGATTACTCTTGCATTTCATATTTTGCAAGTTTTTCCTAGTTACATATAATCGGTGATCCAGAGTGAATGTACTAAAATATAAAAATTGAGAGAAAGACTTTCAATTTCTTTAACAATAAGTAATCTTTTTGCTTGTCTTCAACCCTTGCTTTCTTTTATTCTATTCAATTTATTAATTTATATAGAAACCAGAGGCCTACGATTCTCCATTTCTCTTGTGTCCTTTATTTAGAATGGCGACGGCCGTATTTATAAAGGGATATCTGAAAGAAACTCATTCCTTTCATTAAACTGCTTTAATAGGAATAAACAGTTAGAGCGTTAGGGGATTCAACGATCGATACATTCATTACGTGCCACTTTATCAATGGGAGGTTTCTGAGACGCGCTAGGAAAAAAGTCCAGGGAAAGCAAAAACCATCTATACTTCGGTCGGAATAACTCCGATTCGGATTTTACAGCATGCGTGCAAATAGATGCGTAGATACCGGCCGCTCGTATCTATTTATAACGGCGACGGATCGCGGGGCAATTGACCGCGTGGCCTTGACTTCCTGTTGACCCAAGTGCCCCTAGGGAATTTTGGCGTACATCGTGGAATTTCTTACCATGATATTCGAATATCTCGTCTAACCATCTTTTTCGATACCATTTCACTCAGTATTTACAAAAAATATATATATAATTTTATACATCAAACAAATATATGTTATAGTTATCAAATAATATTTTAATATACGTCCTAAGTTATCTAAAAAGTATTTTAAAAATAATCATTCTTATATATCATATTCGTCCATTTATAGTCTCGGCGAATAAGACTGATAGTGGCTAAGAGTGACGCATGCGTGGAAACGACGATTTTTAATCAACATTGATACGGTCTTTTGGGACTATCACTTTCGGCCTTTTCATAGCGCGATCGACGAGTTCCCATGTGGTCCAGCATACTTCCAGCAATTATCTACAAAAGCAAATAAAAAAAGTTAATATAATTTAAGAACACTATTCTCTTTCCAGAAGATAATCGTATATACAAAATTAAAATTTTATATATATGACAAAAATTAATTTTTCATTTTTTAATATTATCATATACATATATACATACATACATATATACATACATATATATATATATATATATATATATAATATTATCATATACATATATATATACGGTCAAAGCGTTTCAATTATAGAAAATGCAAAGTGTAGCTATTGCAACGAGTATTGGCAACATATCTGTTTTCTAATGAAACGTTTTTATATTAGATTCTACATTTTATATTCTAGTATCAAATTTTTGTAATCACATGAAAGTATTTGCAAATGATACGATATTTAATATACTTAAATCTAATTAATTAGTACGTAAATACTATATCAAATACAATATCGTGTCAATACTTTTTGTAACCGTTGTTGTAGATTGCTTACAGATTTCTTTCTCTCCATACCGAAATCGGGCGTATCGATTCTTCGCGAATAACTTTGTTTAGCTTACTTCAGTCTAAGTAGTTTTTTTCTGCAATCGGTAGGAAACCTGTTCGTACGAGGAACGGAATGTCTGAGTGGCTGCCGTCCTCTCATCTCCGTGCAATTCCACGCGTAGTAGAACGAGTCGACCAGGTGAGATCGTTCATTCTGCAAGAGACATTTTTGTTTTAGTCCCTTCCTCCTTCTCTGAAGGCGACTCGCCGTGGCAGGGCCTGTGAAATCGAAGATGGAAAATGGCCAGGCCAGGAGGGGAAAGTAACGGTACAAGGGAGGGCATAGTTAGCACTGAAAATGAAAAAAAGATAATAAATCCTTGGACAAACCCTAGTAATAAACCCTTGGACAAACAATATAAGTTGAATGTATCGACTGAGCTACCTCGATAGAAAAGTTACGATGTCATAAATATTCATTAGATGTTATGTATCAAGGTAAATGTGTAAGATTAGAAAGAATATACAAGAGAGACAAAGAGAGGTAGTTCGTAGGAGGTTGTGGAGGATGTCGAGAAATGAAGGCCAACGGCCTTGACCTTGTCCGTGACTTCGTCATGAATGAGAGAGAAAGAGAAGGAGAGATATAAGAAAAGACACCGTTCAAAACAAAGTGGCCTGCTTTCTTCAAAATCGAAGATGCTGTATATGGTTGACAAGCAAGCAGCCAAGCAGGTAGACAGACAATCAGGCAGGCAAGCAAATTCAGGTAAACGGCCAGTCGATGGTAATGACTACATAAATCTCCAGGTTTTAGCGCCTTGTAAGTGCTCTGTGGAATTTGTATTTAGAGGTAAAAGAATTATGTAGTTACCGATTTATCGGTTCTCGGTTTCGTTTGGACAACGAAGAGTGCAATTAATTAAGATCCATACCATTATGCGATACGAAGAGTCGATGCGTCATGTGTGCTAATAGTGAAACTAGTGTAAGTACCTACATGAATACATATTCTAATCTATGGGTTATATATCTTAAGAAAATATAAAATTTATTGTTCGGCAACGAATTATTTATATACCGTTTCTTATATAACTAAAATGATTCGTATATGATTTATGGCTTTAAACGATTCATAATTTATATAAACGTATAATATCATATTTATTTCTTACTAAGAATGGCGTAGTTTTATGTTCGGAACACTTGACAATGGATTTCGAAGACACGTTATATGCATGTCTTTGGCACGGTTTGTATTTATTAGAGAAATCACAAAATGATTGGTAAGTAGTACATTTTTAAGTAGTTATATCAAAGTGACTTATTACTCGTGCAAGTTGTACTGATACGAATGGAAAGATTCTTGCAGTTTTTTCAAGGCTCTCGCGAAGTAAAAACGTATGTTCGGATATCTGTTCGACGTATATAAAGACAATATTGTCATTATCGAAAGTAACGTTTTGATAATACATGCTTTCTTGCCATTGTAGATCTGCATGATAAGTTTAGTAACAACATAATTGCTACACAAATCCGGTTTACAGATACTTTCTTCGTTACGATGTATTTCAGAAATTGCACACGATCATAACCTATCCATTCAATTTATATCGCTACGTAGTTGTGTAGGCGACGAAATAGGATATATGTACAAGACCGATCGAATCGAGTTTTCCAATTGCTACGCCACTGATCGAGAATCTAGGATTGGAAATGTAGAGGGCATCTGTGAGTAGTACGGAGCTATGGCCAACAGGCGGTAACCAGAAAGAGAATTTCGCTCGAACATCATAATAGAACGAAATAGTGAAGAGTGCAAGTGAAAGATCGATTGAAACTTCCATACGCGTTGCTTTCCCGATTGATCCACATCGAACGTTACCGTGGCGTTTGTCTAGGCAGCATCTCGATGAATGAGAAATGTCGATGACCGCAAAGGAAATTACCGCGATTTGCTGTTGAAAAGGGGGGAAAAAAGCTAGGGGAAAATCTCGTCTCCTGACCTCGAGGGAGTAGGAGAAGTGAGTGAGGTCGTTCCACGATCGATAACGCGAGTCTCTCGCGGAAAGGTGCGAAAGAAGCTCGTCGGGCATCAACGAAAGGGCCGAAAGAATCGATCTCTCATCCTATGAAAAGAAAGAGAGAGATCTTAATATCTACCGGGTTTTCTCCTTTAGTAAATGGTCGGTGAACAAGAAGAGAAGAGTCGGTCGGTACTCTATCTCAGGTAGATTTCTACATAAGAGGGCATATGGCACACATGTTTATTGCCGTATCGCGAAGGGTCGCGTATACGGGGGTGAGTATACCACCCGCCACTGTCTGTCGTCCGTTTTCTCTCTCTTCTTTTTTCATTCTCTTCCCTTGTATCGTGCTTCGTTATCGCTCTTCGTCTTTCGCGGGGCGCTGTTGCTAGCGGTCTCCGTCGAGCTTTCGCCACTCGTTCATTCGCATGCTTGCCAACTGCGCCACGCTGAAACTCATCAAGAAAACCGCGGTGATCATAGCCCTCTCTCCTCTACGTCATTCGTTTAGGCTGTAGTTTCCCTGTCTTTATTGGACGGACGATTGGTACATTGGTTATCTCTTTGTCGCGCTCAACGAACTCGTAAGATATCGCTCGTATACGTGCTGATACGTGAATGTGTGTTGAGTGGCGGTCGTGCAG
>NT_176468.1:736181-770027 GCF_000188095.3 Bombus impatiens
GGAGCCCCACCGTTGGTGGTGGCGTGCATAGCGCCTCCAAGCGGCGACTCTCCTTAGTTTCGGGCAAGATGGGCGAACCTCGCCGGGCAGTAGCTTAGACTCTACCTACAAGACAACACATACACTAAATGTTTCCTAACCACAAGTAACAATTAATTGTACATTTATTTTATTTAAGGGAACACAAACTCTATTTTTGTAACATGCTGTATTAGTAGTGCTTCGTGGAATTTGTACGATATTAAAAAGGTGCGAGGCCACACGCGCAATATATAACGGACGAGAAGACGACGACGGAAAGTACGAAAAAAGATAGAAAGATTTTCGCGATAACTGGAAGATCTAAGTGCGAAAGAAGAAAAAGAAGGAAAGAAAAACAAAGAGGAGGGATAAGGATAAAGGAAGAAGACGGTGTGATTGGGAAGAATACGAGCGAGGGATCGAAGATAAGGACTTAAGGAAGACAGTGACCGAAGCGACGAGGACAACGATAAAGGGAACAATTCCGACGAAGACGGCAACGACGTGGATAAGAACGATCGTACCGCAACAGCAACCACTATTGGTTGAAAACGACACCGAAGTAGGTGATAATCTCGCGTAGTCTCTCCTACTCGTTGTCTTAGTTCTCGGTGTAGCCTAACTGATTCTCTCGATGTGGTGCGTGTTTTAATAACGAATTACGACGTGGAGAAAAGTGTTCGACCGATAGTAGTAGTGAAGTGTATAAGCCGACACACCCTCTTGACACTCGACATCCGTCTCATATCGCCATCGGTTCAGGCTCTCTACCCCCTTCTTTCCTCATCTTTCTCGCTCTTCCTCACTCCATCCTTTGGCTACATTTACGTAGTACCGCGTGTACATTCGGTCATTGCAACAGAAAGCCGCACACACCACGTCCCTCTTTCTCTTTTTCTCTTCTGGCTCTTCCTCCCGTCTCAACCCCTCAGGTCACGTTTTCTCTTCCCTCTCTCTTTTTTTTTTCTTTCCCTTTCTCTATCCAAATCGTCCTACCGTCTTCTTTTTCTTCTTTCTCTTCTCTTTGCTGCAAAGTGATGTATTGTTGCGCTTGTCGCATCGGGTTTTGTCGGTATTAAAACTATACCGACTGACTTTGACTTTATTGCTGTCCCTTCGCGTCCATAACCATACATACTTCATCCTAGGTTCTACCCCCTCCTCGATAACCCTCGTTCTACGAAGCGTCTCACCCACACTTATATTCATCATCTCTCTCTTCCTTCCTCACTCTTTTTCTGCCTCCGCTCCACCCCGGTTTATCGGCCGATCGGAGTGCAAATTCGTTTCGTGACCGTGCTGTGTTGGTTCTTTACTTGCATCTGACCAGTGTCGAAGAGATATCGAAAATCCGCGGGTGACGCTGCTTTAACGGCCGGGCAACACCAGCCTGAAAAAATCAGCAACGAACTACAAGTACGAAATAAGAGAAGAGAGAGAAGAGACACACGCATTACCCGTAATAATAGGACAACGGCACAGCGTATCGTTTCGAGCGGGCGCCACGAGCGATAAGACCGCTAACATGTCCGTGAGAATGGAAAACGTAGCCGCGCCAAGGAAGCTCAACTACAAAATGATGGTAAGTCGAATGAAATCCAACAATATTTTTTGTCATTTTATTTCATATAATTCACTCGGGTTTTTAGTTATATTCGAGATCAATTCGTATCGGTCGGTTTTCCGCATCGAACCCTCCATGCTTCGCGTTCGTGTCGGTGTGCGTGCATATTTACTTGTGTGTACATGCTCTTGGAAAACGTAGCATTACCATGGGGACGGCCGATGGCCACGAACCTTGCGGAACCGGCGTAGTTTGACAGTTTGCCGCGGGGCGTCTGCTGCCCCACCCAGTCTCCTCTTTCTCTCCCCCACTTCAACTTCTCTCGGCCGTCTTCGCGTATTGCTTCTTTTCTTCCTTCCTTCCTTTTTTCTCTCCCTCGAGAGAGTCTATCGTGCTTTGTAACCGGGGAGAATTCGTCTGAAATAGTTTAGAATACGTTCATTTTGGTTGTTTTTTTTTTGCTTTCAATTATCGATGGAGTGTGGATTTTTATGCAAATTCATATTTTTGAGAAAATAATTAAGAAAATAGGAAGTAGATAGAAAACTGTTTTACTAGGTATATAGTAATTGTTATAACTTTAGTATTATAAAAAGCACTATATGGATACTTTATATACTTTTATATATTATGTGCATTCTCTGCAATTTTGCGCTTTCAAATTTCCTGTAAATGCATGAAAATCCGCAATATCATTATTATTCAGTAGGTTGTGGATATTATACAAATTAAACAGTATTAAAGAAAGAGAACCTAAGCAGAAATGTATTTTGTTTATCAAAACTGGTACTTCATTTTGGATATTTTATAGATTTTTGCATTGCGTATGCATTCTGCGTATTTTTGCATCGTTAAATTTTTCATAAATCATAAAAATCCGCAGTCTCTGTCGATAGTATTTAAATAAATTACGAATGATCAACTTAGTGGATCGAATCGACGATTGTCACGAGTAGGTACATACTAGTTGCCGGTAATACGTTAATGGCATTCATTGGAATAAATATATATTTCTATTACATGATTTTGTTGTTACAG
The DNA here is from genome assembly GCF_000188095.3 of Bombus impatiens. Taxonomy (NCBI): domain Eukaryota; kingdom Metazoa; phylum Arthropoda; class Insecta; order Hymenoptera; family Apidae; genus Bombus; species Bombus impatiens. Next base: position 738,805 of record NT_176468.1, read on the forward strand.
TTTTTATTAATCTATTACTTTTATATTATTCTTTATAGTACTTGTAACACTTAGAATAGTTTGAATTGATCCTGAAAAATCAAGAATAAAGTGTTTCAAACCACATGGTCTCAGTAACATTTCTATTATATTATAGTCATGAATATCATTACTGTTAGCTCATTTAGTACTATCTCCTCTGAAATGTAATCGGATAAATGTATTTAAAATATTATTCCTATTATTTTTTCTTATTAATTGAAAGCATTTAAAAATATATATTTCTCGTTGATCAAGATACTGTAAGATTTTTAATGGAACTACCATTTATGATTTTCATGATTTACCTTTAGAGAAATGTCAAAATAAATGTTTAGATAGTGCATGTGACAGGTTCTTATTCTTATGTGTACGGTCCTGGCATTCTGCGCAGGCTCTTGTCTCTTCCTGTTCTGTGTCTACTTTCAATTGCTCCGATTTTCGTGAAATTTTATATTTTTTACTACATTTAAAATACTTATTTTTCTGCTCATCGATATACGATAAATTCAATACAAAGTTAGAAATAACACATTGAATATACCAATTGCGATAAAAAGTGATAATTCTAGACAAGTAAACATCATTGAATGTTTTTTTTCGTTTGATTTATTGCTTAATAGAACTAATAGAAATGAGTAAGAATTCCATTTAAGGGAATTCTCGTATTTTTCATAATTTTGTTTTTGATTAGTATTTTTATTGCTCTTCCTATGATCAACATTTTCATGAATGATAGTTACGAATTTGGGTGGAATATGAGATAAATAACTATATTTTGTTTGATATGTTATTTCTGAAATATGTTTGTCAATATTTAAAGAAATCTCAATTGCTTACTAATATAATATTTAGTTGCTTGTGAAAGCGACGTGGAGCCACTATCCGGAAGCATTCTTAATCTGCACATTGAAATTCGACCTAACGCTCGTCAGTGTAGCCAACCTCGTTGTATGCTTTTAGTGACACAACAATAACATTTTCGCATAGTTTTTAAACGCGTAATTATGATCGAAATTATTTTTGTTTTGTAATATGACAACTGAATTTTAATAAGAAGTTGAAAATTTATATATTAATATTTTTTGTCAATTTTTATTTAAAGTTCATATAATAATGAAAGTGTTAAGTGTAATCACAGAATGTCATTTTATGATCAACAATATCGACAATTAATGTTTCACGTTGTTTCCAAGTTTGCTGATTGCTAATGTAGCCAATGTAAAGGTTATCGCATGGTAAATGTGTTTAAACGGATTGGTGTGCAAACAGCTGTTCTTTTCAGTGTTACCAACGGAAAATTGATACTTGGATATCATACTAACACAAACTAAAGTAACGTAGTGTATCGATATACAGTTATTTTAACTTTCTTTTTTACTAAACAATTGCGTAAAATCCACGAATCTTCAAATATCAAGAAACAAAAAAGATTTTATTAATTTCAAATTCATATAGAACAGAGATTGAAGCATATTGAGAGTATATTAAGTCAAAATCGATAAATTCGCGGAGGTCAGTTGAACACAACCACGGTTTGTTATTCGCGTACTTTGAACTTCACAATCTGAAGTGAAATGTTTTATTAACACATCAAATATTTTATCAAGATTACAGACGCCTATCTGTAACATATTTATAGCCAACAATTCGTGCATTGTTTAGTGCATTTTCATGATCGTTTCTTTCTTTATCTTAATTGATATATCTATAGAAAATTTATCAGTTGCAAGAACACATCATTCATTAAATTTAAGGCTCTTATCAGATACAAATCTTTTTCAAATTCGCGGTATCTAAACTTAGATTTTTCCATTAAATTATTAAATTTTTAAATCTACAACCTATATTTAAATTTAAATCGTCTCATAGTTAATATTGCTTTTGACTTTATATTTATTCACTAAGCAATATATTAAAATAAAACACTTCAGGAGCTTCATATTATATTATTAATGACCCACACGTATAAATTACCGCGACCAAATACAAAGTTGTCATTTAGCACGAGCTAAGCGTGAAATTTATGGAGTAAGTTCGCATGCTTTTATCTTGCCGATTTTTATGGATGTAAAAGTTGCACATTGTACGTGTTTCACAAGAAATGCAGACATCTTTACGTTTAATTTCTTTTAATTACGTGCAAAATTATTGATGTACATAGCAGAGGATTTTTTCGTATAAATAAATTCCTTCCTTTTTATCCAATTATTTATCATCCAATAGTCATTTAAACAAAGTGAAAGGAAATATGATTTACTTATATAGGTTAAGTGTTTTAGCCAACAAATAGTTTTAATACTTCATACAAAGATAAGACTATTTGCAAACAAATGTAAAATATACCTGATTCTTCTATTTATCGAAAAATGTCCTAAAAGTTACTTTGTGGTGAAGAGGAATATAAATATTACGTTAGGTTATAAAGCTAATACTGAAAATAATTAAAATGCTACGATATTATTAGCAGCAAAATGTAAGACTTAATGTTATCTGGATTTTCTAGAATAAAAAGAAGCAGCATTGCTGAATTATTTCTGTGAGAAATAGTTCATTCATAGATTTGTATAGATCCTGAGAGACTACATAAGGAACTATGTACATAATAATCAAGCAATTCATTGAAGATAATGCCTTCATAGTATGTCAAATGACATTGATTCATTCAAAATAAATAAATAAATAAATATATATATATACTAGTATAACAATACTACCAAATTTCTATTTGAAATCATTAATCCAAAAAATTAGGAGCCATATTTATGAGGTAGAATAAAAGAATTATGTTGATACTAGAATCTTCAAACTTAATGATTTAAAAGGTTAAGTCTATCTCGTCAGATTTCTTATTGGTATGATTTATTTTATAAATTCCTAGGTATCTATAAGAGACAGTTCAAGCTAATCATGAGATCTTCAAGCTTAATGATCTAGAAAGATATTCAATTTCGCTATCAGATTCTCTGCTCCAAGCCAAAGCAACTTTCGTTTGGCATCAATTGCTCGTGGGCCTCGATTGATCTCTTATTCGTTGAGAAACTGCTTGAACAAAATTTACCTAAATGTACGCAGTCTTATGGAACGAGAGCCAATGTCAGCCAACGAATTGTTCCATTTATATACGTAGAATTGACGATCCCTTACGCTGATTAGACTGGAATTAATGAATCATTTTGCAATATTAATGTGCTTGGAGGTGTAAGATTATTCGATTGTCGTTTATTAATCAACGATTGTAAGGAAATATTCAATTTTGCATTTTCGTTTATATTCAAAAAGCTTCTTTAGACAGAATTCAATTGTTTCTTTACATTTCTATATCTATCCTTTTATATTTCTAGTTCTATAGCTGCATTTTTCCTGAATTTCGTATTTCTATATTTTCCTCATTATCATTTTTACAAGTCAATATATAGCAGACCAAAGTCACGTAGGCTCAGGGATTACCTGTACGTAACACAGATTTCGTATGTACATATATTATACATAAGATATATGCGGTTTTTGAAAATCGATAATTTCTAGTCTATGTTTATAGTACATTTCCATAAAATAAAATTTCAATATAAAAAGTATCATGTTACACGTTAGAAAAACAAAACGAATAAGAAACCAAAACGTGGAATAAAAAGTGCGAATGGCCTTTATATACGGGTCTTTACTTATACGTTTCTTACGTGTAACAATTTCTCCGTTGATCATAAAGTACTAAAAATAGTTGAAGATTGTCCAGTACGAGCGAACATTGAACGCTACCGATCGCTATAGCGTCACGTTTCATGATTGCCTTTGACCATGATTTAACGTGCATTCGCATACATTATTATCTTACAACAATTGAAAATTATAATATATAATTATATATTCTCGAATTTTATGATTTTCCTAATATTTCTTTTTCATTATATAACATTTCTTATTTTTGATATGCAAAGGAATAGAAAGTTCGCTGCGTTCAGTTAAACTTGCGAACGGTACTCGATGCTTTACCAAGTGCGTTTAGTCGATTGACGTTGAGAATTCATAACGATAATTGAACCGATTTGTTTCAATCGCGATTACATAGGCGAGTCATTCTCGTCGCGAGCCACGACCACTTCTGGCGATCGTGATGATTGATTGTTTCCATCGATCTGCGTGTCTCTGATGATTTCAGGAGTACTGTTAGCTCTGGTGTATCATTTTCGTCCATAGACGTATCTAAGAAGTATAGACCGCGAAGTTGAGAAAATGGGCCCCGTTGAAAAAGAGATAGAGATACATAACGAGGACTTTCTTTCCTTTTCTATGTGTTATAAAAAATATCTGCAACAGAAAGAAAGGGAGACTACGATAATAATATTTATTTTCTATCTTTTAACGAGGACTACGTTCTTCATAATGCACCAACGGTCTATATTTCTTATGTCTATGTTTTTCATGTTTTCAATCACATAATCGTTTGCATTACGCGCGGTTACGCGAAGTCGAGAAGACCCGAACTCGTCGAATCGGCAAAGCTCGGGCGAGATCGACTACCCGAAAGCGTTCTATCATACGATACATAGATTTCTCAGAAAATAAACACTCAAAGATAAAAATCTTAAATTATATTACGAAACATATAGTTTATCGATTACTCTTATTTGCCATTCCTGTAGTCTGGATATTTTCATTTTATTATTAGTGACATCCTATGAATTAATTCGAAATCATGGAAATCGATTGGAAAATAGCAATCAATGGTAATAAAAGCTTCCATAACAAATCATAATTTACCAGCTCAGAAAAGACGTTAACTAAGAAGTAAAATCGAGAAAAAAGAAGGAGGAGGAGAAAGCAACTGGACTGAAACAATAGAACAAATACATCTTCAGAACGATGAGATTCCATTTAGCGAAAACAAGACAAACAAAATTTGTCCACTTTTTTCCAACTCGTAAACGAAAGACAAAGGCGAAAGTGTAGCCTGGTTATACCCAAAAACCAAGTTTTTTAGTCTGGGAAAGCTGGAAAAGAGGTGACAGAAATTCGCGTGTCGGTTTTGTGGAACGTTTGAAAAGAAAATACCGTCACGAAACGAAAGTTTTTCACTGTTAGAAGAGTTTCGCGTCGAAAAGCGGCTGGTGGGTGGATAAAAATTGCAAGCGACGGGAATATAAAAACGAACCGACGTGCAAAGGGAAGAAAGAGAGAGAGAGAGAGATAGAGAAGAGTGGGGGAAGAACGCGAAAGCGAAGAGAGAAAGGGCCAGGTAGGGTGAAGAGAATAGACGCAGCAAAAGGATATCGATTATTTGTGGTTGCAGCGGCTGCAAGGCTCAGCTCCCTTCGCTGGAGCGCGAGGACGAACATCCGGAAATCTCGACGATGTGATACACTGAACCGAGATTAATCTCATTTTTGCCTTCCGGTTTTGAAATACTTCACAATCGAGTTATATGAACAAGGGTCTCCATGAACGGAGGGAAGAGGAATGTTGCTAGGGAAACGATACCGGCCTATGCCTATCAGAACTCCTTTCTTCTTTTTGTATTTTTATTTATTTATTTAGATTCTTTAAAGACGAATTCACCAACTATTTAATACTCATATTCATTCTGAATGGATTTATTCCTTGATTATATAATATATTTCCTACTTTAAGATTATATATCGTTATACCTTATGCTTTTAATACAAGAGTTTAACGTAAGCATAGGAAGTGAATTAGTAAGCATAAATGCAAGAACATAATTTTCAATTACTATGAGAATGTTAAAATAGTTATTTTAAAACATATCTCATAAGGAATCCTATTTCTGGTCGTATATACACAGGGTGGTTGGTAACTGGCGGTACAAGCGGAAAGGGGGTGATTCTACGCGAAAAAAGAAGTCGAAAATATAGAATACAAGTTTTTCGTTTGAGCCTTTGTTTTCGAGAAAATCGACTTTGAATTCTCGCTACGGTACGCGTGCACTTTATCACGTCTCGTTATAACGGATCTCACTGTAGATTTTTAACAAAATTAAAAAAAAAAAATTTTATTCTATATTTTCAACTTCTTCTTTCGCGTAGAATCACCCCCTTTCCGCTTTTACCACCAGTTACCAACCACCCTGTATAATACGATGATATCGATATTCTTAGTATTACAAGTGATTCCCCCAAATAATAATCTCAAGATAGTGAAAGTCATATCACTGAACTTAAGAATAGCGTCAAACTTAGAGCTCGTTATTATTAACATCCCAGCTTCTCCACGCTGAAAAGTCGTACTTTTGTCGAATTAGCAGAAAAAAGGTTGGCCAGAATTCGGTTGAAAGAAGAAATGTTCAGCGACGTCGTTGCCCGGCATCTTTGTCGGCTTGGTGGCCATGATTCCTTTTACCATTTGTCTCAATTTGCCTTCTGTTCCTTAGGGGCAGGCCAATTTCGTGATTACGTAATTACGGTGATTCCTGCGTCGGTCATAACTGACCAAGCTATACGGTTAATCGTCCCGGGGAACGCGTTACGCGGTCGCACAGCCACACGGTATAAAGATTGGAGGAGTCGCTAGCGTAAAATCGAAGGGCCTTGATTCGTCGATAGTGAAAGAGAAGAGCCTTCCTTTTTCCTTCGTTGAATCGAAGAATTCTCTTCTCGTCATGACGCTACGTAGTGATTGTATCTCCATCGAAAGACACCCTCGGGCGGTTTCGCTGCTTGGGAAACCTGCAACTAGCCATTTTTATGCTAAATAATTTGATTGCCTTTATCGCTCGCGCCTCTTAATGCCACCGATACCGCGTACATCTGACATTTTCTCGAGGATTCTCGCGCATACATACTTCAATGAGAATATCCTCTTTCATCTTTTCTACGAAGATTTTAGATTTACTGGCGACCATTTTTCAGGCAAGTCTTCTAAGAAATTTCTATACGATGATTAATAAGTAAACTGTGGGTGTTTATGCCATTTCATATTTTTCTGAATGTATTGCAACTAAATAAATGGAATAGAGATTCCTTCTATTCATGAAATACTGCCGATGTTTTATACCATTTTTCATGTTATATGTATCCTGTTTATATCACACATCGATAGTGTGGTAATAAGAGAAATACAGCGGCGAACGCACAAATAGAGAAATAGTAGGGTAATGCTTACTCGTAAATTCATGTAATTGTATTATGAAAAGACTTATCTCTATAAATAAATGTATAGATATGGAAGCATAAGCTTTCAAATGTACATTTAACGTAATTAAATTGAGCATTAACGTTTGTGGGAGTTTACGTTGAGAATAGATTGAAGATTCTTTGATTGGCCTCGTGCCAACTTTCCTGGCTATTGTTATTATTTGATTAAATTTATGAAACCAAAGAATATCTTTAATAGAATGAACGCGTATACTTGTAAAATTATGATTCTGACCGACTCGTAGCTCATTGTCCGTAATCCGATATTCTTCCCTTAGTATATTCTCATAGAACTTAATTTTTATAAACAATTCAAAACCATTATAATGTATACTTTTAACGAACAAGCGAAGGATAAGCAGATACTTTCTGTACACTTACTTAATTCTCGTATTACATTTACATCGATGATCTTCGTATTTTCAACTTTATTATTAAAATACCTTGACATATATTTAACTTTACCTAGTTCATAATATGTAAATAGATTTTTCTCTACGTATGAAGAACAGAGTTTTGATGTATAGAATGTGTAGGATATTACACATATTCTTACTGGTAGTTTAATTTAAATATAGGTAATCGTATTTTTTTTTTAATAATAAAAATATTTATACACAAATATTTATAATATTAAATGTGCAAAATCGATCTAGAAACAAGCGGAACGGATAAGAGAGAAAGTAGGAAATAGAAAAATAATAGACAAATAAAAAAGAATTCTAAGGTTACTCTCTGAAAAGATATACAGAAGATGAAGAAGAAGAGAAGTAAGCGAAGGCAGACTCATCTCGTCGGAAATGAGTCACTTTGAAAATGATCTCTGCGGCTGTTTACATTAATGATGTGTCATTCTAATCTGTTCTTTGTATGCTTCACTTTGCTTCGGGCAAACTTATCGCATTCTATATATTATTATTCTCTTGGTTTTCATCCATGCAAATATCACCGCGGTCTTGGGATACTCTAGACGTAAGAATTTTCCTAAAAGCGTCATTCAACTGTAGAGTTGCAGAGTGAACTACATATTTAAATGAAACACCTGTATAACGTACGCAAGTGAAAATACGAAATGATCGTGTCTAAAGTAGTATACATATATCTCCGATGCTTAAATATCTAAGCACCTTTGAATACACAGAGCCAAAAATTAGCAAGTGATGAAATTGATTTCAATTAGCTAATTTAATTATTATACTTCATAAATATTGTTATTATTATTGTTGTTGTTGTAGTTTTTATTATACATACGTTCTTCTTAAATGAAATGTTATACCATTTAAAAATTACAAATCCTTCTCAGAAATTTAATTCAAATGTTGAAAAGTAGTTCTTAATGAACATTTATCGAACGAACGATTTAAACTATTATTAGACAGATTAGGCAGATTATTAAATCAGGGAGATAATCTTGTAAACGTTGACACAGAGAAGGAGAAAGCTGTACGATAAAAATTGGGAAAACCCGACGGTTCTTTTTCTTCTTCCTTGATCGATAAATAGGGTGATGATAACGAAAGGGAAAGTTGGAGGTAACGAGTGTAACGATCAACGACTGAATCACTGACCTGACAAGGCAGCGGATGCGTGCAAAAGTTCATTTGTTGACATACCGCACGCATCTGATGGTTATACAGACCGTTAGACAAAAGTGGCCGACACTGAACGGAAAGTACACCCACGCGAATACGGTGTATGCGTGCAATAATCTTTGTCATTGTCTACTTACGCGCGGCTTTCTCGTGGCCGACGCGCACGGTCACCGAGAAAAAATTTCCTAGACAGGCAACGGTACCCGATGTCTGCGCGGAGTCAAGGTCGTACGATGTCCAGCGTTTCTTGCAAAATTCCTTGCTCGAAAAGCCTTGACTTTCTGAGGGTTTCTATTACCTAGATATATAACCGTAACCGCGTGTAACTTAGTAGTTTTTACTGTGTAACGACAAATAGAAATTCTAATATATCGATCGAAAGCAATTTTGAAAAATGTTAGTAGAAAAGGAACAAAAGTATAGGTAAAAAAGTCTTAAGTAGTTTTAAAAGGAACAGTAATAGTACATATAGAGGTGAAGTTCTAAACTTAGTATAGCAATAGTTTTATTTGTTTTGGTTTGTTAAATTTGTTATAAGTAGTTCACTAAACTTAGAGTCCTGAAGGATAAGATATTTTAGCAAACGATACAAATATTTGGACAGATAATAAGCAATCGTTTGAAGCGGTACAGAGTTGCTTTATAGTTTTCTCTTCGACGTGGAATCGAGTAGTACTTTCACGCGTTTATTACGCGTGTACAATTCAATCTAAGGTAGATACTTGTTTATTCTATTTTACACCTAAAATCCAGTTTTTAAGCGAGAATTAGGAAAGCGTTTCTAATCTTCAGAGATAAGAAATTGTAAATTTGTTATCTTCTATGGAATTGAAAAAAGATTTACAAATAATTTTTAGTAACAAAATAGTCTTCTTTAAAACATATGGATATTAAGAATAGTACTAGTTCCCATTCGTTAATCGCTAAAATTCTAAGTTTTATCCCATGACCTAGCTTGCCAGTTCAAGGTCATTAGCCTTGAATCGAATGTAATGTCAAGGTTCCTCATGCGCTGAATACTTTCATTAACTATCTCGCCGGACTCGCGAACAAAAAAGAAACCATTAAGACAACCATCCTCGTATTCTACTTTCCAGGTATCACAATATATATACATACAATACCTTCGCATCCTTCTCGTGTAATATCTTTGCAAATCTCACCGCTAAGCTGCTAAAATCCACGATCTCTTAAGTTCCCTACGTCTTCACGACCCCATTGAAAATCGTCTTTGTGACCGGTCTGTAGGAGCTTGGGCACGTTCTGGTCTCGTTCAGTATAGAGATAATTCATCATCTGGTTGGAGAGCAAGTTCAAGGAGACCTATAACGGGTTCGCCTAGCTCAAGGGAGAAAGAGAAAGACAGAGACGTAGAGTTAAAGGAAGAAAAAATGAATTATAAGAAGAGAAAGAATAATATCAAGATGATTGGATTTCTATGGGTAAAGAGAGAGTCTCGCGTGAGCTCAATATATCGCGAACGTAGAACGCTGTGGCGCATATCTTTCGCGGACGATCTCATTGTTTCATGAGGTAAGGACACGGAAGCACGCGATCTCTGGCTAATAATACTTGCCGTCGGCCTAAACTCGGTTAAAGGGCGTCAGACTCGAGATGATCAGGTAGTAGCCGGCTAACCAAGTCCTGTCTTTATTTTCTTCTCCCTCTCTTTATTCTTTCTACCTTCATTTTTTCTAGTCCGTTACACATCGTCTTTTTGTCTGTCGTTTCATTCTAACGCATTTCTTCGGACTTTTAGAGAGTATGAAATTTTCATTGGAGCAAGGGAAATATTTTCATTGACTGATTTCTTGAGCAAGTTGAATTAAAAGAGAATTAGAGTTTGGTACGGTCGTCTTCTTTTTTCTTTCTAACTTCCACTCGTACTTTACTTCGTATTGTACTTACTAGTTGATTGCCTGTTTCGTGATTGCTTGTACAACTTAACTTAAATTAACATAGAAAATTGATCAAATATCTGTACATTAAAAAAAAAAAAAAATGTCAAATAAGTCCTAAGGCCTGAGAAGTTCGATTCTCTTTACGAATACGACTCTTGGGCATGTCCAATAATTTATAGTTCACATTTAACCATGATAATAAAACCACACTATTCCATATGAAACCATAGAATCGCGATCATGATGCTTGCCTCTCAAATGGCTAACGTATTATGCGTCTCACGTTTGCCATACGTGTGGTACGTGTACTAGACAGAGAAAGGGAAGAGAAGGCACGCAAAATGTCTTCTCTCTGGTGCGTGCACCTGCACAGATCGGCCGATGGATCGCTAGACTCGAGCCATAGATGTATGTACCGTGAAAAAGCGACACGAGAATCGTTCTTCCTTTTGCAGTCTCAACGACCGAGTTGGCCAGATGGAATCATCTATCGATATTTTTTTTTCTCGTAGAAAGATAGGCTTCCGCGAATCGAACTGGGTTTAATTTCATCGATGAGAGGATCTCTGTTAGATAGTCCTTTTTTCGAGTACTTTTGAAAAAGAAGGATACAGGATACGATATTGTTTTCTTTCTTTCTCTGTCGATACATTCTTGTCAGCGATTGTAGATCGGAATGCTTTTGTAGGTGATCTAAATATCTAAAACAGGAAATTGGAGAAGTTGTATGTAGTAGTTAGTTATATCTGTAAATTTAAACGTATCTATCTAGCTATATAGCATGGAATCTGTATAACTAAGTTTTTTATTTATTCAAAATTACAGACGTTCTTAATTCGTTTCTTTGGAAAGAAAATTGTTTGAGTTAATTAATAATAAATAAACCGATCATACGATAAAACGTGAAACCCCTTTTTCAAAGAGTTCTATATCTTAAAATCACTATTTTAATATTTTATAATATTTTATATTCTATAATATTTTATTATTCTCTTTAAAGTAGAGGTTGAATTTTGCTAATAACCATTTCACATTTTTCCCCAAATTTTCTCTCGAAAGTTAATCGTCCATTATGCGTACCCCTATCGATATCGTTAAATTTTATTTCACTCAGAATCATTATAAAATTAGCATGGAACACGTCACACGCTTGAAAGTGCGAAAGGTTGTTGATTGTTCGTAGCTGAATGGCAAACGTGGAAATTGACAGCTAATGAATATCAAAAAGATTTCGTAACGAAAGGTGGATTCCAATGCGAGAAATTCATCAACTTTCGTCAAATGTAACTCGGTTGCATATTTCAAGTGTAATTCGCTGATCAAACACAAGGAAAGATCCATGTCCTGGTGCCGCGTATGTAGGTCAGCTTGATGATATTGATGACGAACCATTAACTGACCATCTGCTTCGGAACATGTTAAATAAAACCGGATTTTGTCACCTTTTCTATGCCGATAAATTGTTTCCCTGTAATCTACCTTTATAAGCAAAGAAGTTCATCGTTCAACTTTTAGTAGCTTAATTTTTCTTGGTTAGATTCTTATTAATAATCTGATCTTTTTTTTTTTGTTAAATTAAAAATGCATTATACTTGGCATATAACTTATACAACGCTTTTCCCTCTCTATGAACTGTAACTGTATCTGCTACTTTATTTAATTTTCATTGGTCATATCTTCTATTTCCAAGTATTTTATTCTAGGAGTGTCAACCAATGATCCACTAATTGTCAACAGTATCCTTTTGGCGGCAATTAATTTGTTACAGTGTTTTATGGAAGTACTAGAGCTGGCTATAACATTCTGCAATGTATATTAATGCATTTTGTACTATGCAATGCGTTCTTGCATATAGCTTATACTATAATAATCTACAATATAGTAACTTATAGTAGCAACTTATACGCCTCTGTATTAAAATTTAATTTAACAAGATATACGTTATTGGTTAAACGTGAAGACATAGTCAGATTATGGACAGATATTGGAAGCTTGTTCAGCTTATTCAGCTTTCCGCATTTTTATTTTCATAAAATGTTGAAAGCAATTTGTATTACAAAGGGCTTTGATCTTCTCTAATTAAGTTCTGAAGGATTTTAATAAGACTTACCTACATTGAACAGCGTAGAGAAAAACGCTGACTCTTTCTCGAATGATTTCACTCTTAAAAGGATGCTATTCTTATAAGCTAATTAATATCTTTAAAGAAAACTAATTATAAAGTTTCCCAATAATCATAAATCAGACAAGGAACAAGAGGTATCTACAAACTATAATATATCTAATTAGATTAATATCGTATGCCTTACGTGTCTTCTATCTCTGTGTCATTATATTCTACTATTGCATCATTCTATTGCCATGTATCAATTTATATATAGAAATTATTAGTTCTTATTTCTTCCACCAGATCAAAGATGCTGCCCACAACAATAATTCTTTTCTGATGAGCAGTAAAGACTCCAGTTATAGAGGATTAATTTATTGCCACCATAACCCGGATCACCTGACCAAAGAAAGGAGATGATATGATGGTTTAGATTTGAAGTACGATATTTTCTTTCCTTAAATTTTCTTTGTGGCTCTCCAATGACCGGCTTAATTAGAATAACTCAAATACGATGAATCTCAGCGGCTATTACCGCAACAACAATTACTATATTTAAACGATCCAATCTAAACCTATGGCAATATATGGTGGTATTACGCTAGAATGTGATACAATTATAAATTATATAAAACTCGGACGGCAGTAAACGCGTTAAATTTATCAAATTTCTAAATTTCCACTTTACAAATTTCAAAATCAATAGATACTATTGCCGCTTTCCATCGAGTAATTCCGTCCATAAATCATAGGTTTCCTGTAATACATGCTCTTTAAAGGCCATAAATTTCTCGAATACGAACCGCAGAATGGATCTTTTCGAACATAATCCAATACGAGTAGTTAAAACTAGTGACGCGCGGAAGTTCGATCTACCTGGTGAAAATCCGTAGAATGCGTCTTAACGACACAAAATAATACTTTCTGCTTAATCGTTGGCGTACGTGCGCGTAACGCGCGCGCAGCGTGTTACGTATTTGTGGTATGCGAGCAATCATTCTATTCCGACCAGACCGAGTTCTGCGTCGGGTCTTGAATTATTACGTTAACGCGAGTGTAGCCGGAGCTTAAATGCTGCGCCGGCGTAATAACCGGCGACACGTGCATGAATCGGAACGTTTCTCAGTTGAAATTCCTGTTTCGGCCGTTGTAGATAATTGCATTTTGGAATAATAGAGACACGCCAGAGATCATTGTTGTTGATACATTTGAAAAGCGCGCCTCTGTAATTGACCGTGGTATGGTAAGATGTATATGATACGTTGTTAACAAAGTATGTATCGACACGAAATATAAAAGTAACTAGATTAGCGATTTTCAACCTTTCTCGTCTCATAAACTAATTATTAAAATTCCGCGACAAACGAAAAATACATTTGGTGGACGACAAGACGTTCGCATCGGACGGCTATTGCTTTGGCTATTGCAATTTTTTTATTTGGCGACTAAAAGGAAAAGTGGTTAGTGTCTCTGACTAAATAGTTAGGTACACTGGATGGATATCGAGGGACTAGGTTATTCTAGGGGAAAATGTAAGTTGGAAGCACTTCAAACGTGCGGAATTTTGGTATTCTTCGTACCAATTTTCTTTGTCCTTATTAATTGTTTCGTATTCGATATAATAATTCGTTTTTCAGCTGGCAAATTAACAAAATTTAACGAAAACGTTATTACAAATGTCTCGAGCAAAACTATTTATCTTCTTCTCTATTGTAAATGAGTTTTACTTATGAAATGAAATGCTACAAAATAATTGCGAGGAGGTACATGATAAAATATTAACAAAATCAATTAAAGTTATTATATAAATCTCAACTTATGCTTTACCAACGTTTAACGCCATTCTCCTTTTAAAGTTTCATTAACATAATTACTGTACGATCGTCAATATTAATGTCATTTTTATGACTCAGTCCTTTAACTGCAGTGTAGATAGGGGTAATTAAAATTAACTGTTGTATTCGTTCGAGGTAGTTGCGAAATATTACTTCAATAACCGTATCGGTACTAACTGTGAAACTTCTAACGTTCTGCGTGCAGACAGTTTCAACTGCTTATACGACGTTGCCTCGATTCAACTGACTCTTAGGTTCTTCTCATCATCTGTGATCGTTAGACTGTGAATATTTATACATTTGTGGGAAATATCAAGATGTAAATATCTAAAATGTATAGAATGCGCATAGTATGAAAATATGTAAAATAAATAGCTCGTTATTACATTTAGTAGATGGACCAAATCTCCACATAAATCTCACTTTTTTTAGGCTTCATCTATAAAAATATGAAATTAAACAAAAATTCGCAGTTTAGTGATCGTTTATTTTCGATAAAACGGGAGCATCAAATTTTCCAACTTTCATGGGTAGACCAATGCGATAGAGAGATTCACAGTGATTCGTGTTTTCCTCTCTTATTGCCACGTAGTTTTAATCATACGAAATCTTTATTCGTTCCCGACGCGGAACGAATTGTTATTTTTATAATCGAAGTTAACGGGCAATAAATAATGTTGTTACGCTTCCGTCGCGTACGAGAGTTGGTTTTAACGCAAAAATAAGCTACGTCGTAGTCAAATTTTGTTCCACGAAACCTGTTGATCTGGGAATGCATCCAAAATGTCGAAGGACGTGAGACGATAGACTGCATTCATTGATTTTTTATGACATT
Source organism: Bombus impatiens (assembly GCF_000188095.3). Taxonomy (NCBI): domain Eukaryota; kingdom Metazoa; phylum Arthropoda; class Insecta; order Hymenoptera; family Apidae; genus Bombus; species Bombus impatiens. The sequence continues at coordinate 754,241 of NT_176468.1, forward strand.
TTCTGACGACAAAATAGCTTGAGTAATGCGTTTTAACAATAGCCATTGACGATCATTGTACGAAAATAGGCTACATAGTCCAAAATTATCGTGCAATATTATTTGGTAAAATTATTTTTAATGAAACATCTACTAGAAAATCACGTTTTCGTTAGAATTATAGTTTTAGAAACTCGATAAATTATGTCAATATCCACCTAATTAAAGATAATTCTGGGCAAGTAAATTTTAGAAATTCTTAATACTGTGTTTGATGGAGTTCTGGCCACGAAACCATCTAGTTGATAATTTATAATATTTTTATCACTTGTATCTTTATACGACTTTTCGTTAAATTTGTTTACAAAAGATTGCAATTTTGCTTTCTAAACGCCGATGAATCTTAACCGGAATATTCTATCGATGTGAAAACATTAAAAACGAAATCCTCACGTTTTTGATATTACAACGAATACTTTTCAGACTATTCTAATCCAAACCATTTTCATAACCATCCAGAGATACGTATAAAGTGATACATTTTTAAATTAACGTTTGAATGCGTTTATACACGACGATTTACACGAGAAATTAATGTCGCGCTCGTAACTCGATCTACTCGTAAACACAGTCGTAAATTCATGCAAGTTTTTCCGCTAACAATAACGATATACGATCGACGGTCCTACGTAGAAGTGAACGGTAATTAACGATTTCCACGATTTGCCGGTTCTACCCCGGTAAATTTCGCATAGTTTCCACGTAGTCGGAGCGCCATTAAGGCGTCTGGAAGGAAACGTTAGCAGTCGAGTAATTAATTTCGTATTAGTCATCGGAGTCAGTGAACTTGGTATCTCGCCGGCCGACAACGGCTGCTTTTTCGTTTCGAACAAACGTCTGCCTCCGCTCTGTTGGGTGTTTTCTTCCGCGCCTCCTAACGAATTGCCAATCGAAACAACTTTCAGTATCGATTCTCATTCGTATAAAATTCATGCTAAGTAGTGTGCTGAAAAATTTGAGAAGGATTTCATACTCTGATAATTATAATAATATAAAATGTGATACTGAAGTACTGTTATTTTTATTAATGCTAAAATGTAGTATATCGCTGTATCGTGTATCATTCCGGATAGTTGGAACGTGTCAAACGCGTTAATCGTACTTATCGAAATAAACATTGAACTTATTAAATTGTGGCTGATAATTCGTAGCATTTCACGGATTTTCTTCTACTTCTCTTATTACATACGTTTTTGTACATTAAGATGCGTATGTTAAAAGACTTACTTTTAAAATTCTTAAGTGCGTCATATTTGGATATTATAATGATTAAAACGTGTACCTTGAAACACGTATATCTCATTTTCTACGATTTATTTATTAAAAATTACTATTTTTCATTCAACACCACCTTCTATGAATTATATAATTATAAATTATAAATTATAATTATAAATTATATTATATAATTACAAATGCAAAGAACGAATTTAGACTGCGTCAGTTGAGAGAAAAGAAAAATAAGAAAAATATGACTCATATATAGTGGTGCCTACAAAAAGGAGTGCATCGTTTAAGTTTAAGCCATTCGAGGCTACGAAGTTTTACACATTACAAAACGATTTATAGCAGCTGATTCATTTTTATGTTTTCACTCGTTCTTTTACTTTAATCAACTTTGATCTGAAACCAACGACAGTTTTCAGTTTCATGCACTTTATTCTAACGTTTACATATTCTCATACATTGATATATATATATAGTAATAAGATATACCATTGGATTTTATTGGATTAAAAGTTAAACGAAAGTGTTAATTTCTGCGATTCTATCTGAAAACTTTCATATACCTAACTTGAAAAAAGAAGGACATAAACTTAAAGGGAAGATTATTTATGATTTATGACTATTTATGATATTTAATATATTAATATATAATTCCAATATAAAAGAATATTCTTTTCCCTGTATCACTCGATGATAGTTCCGTTAAAAAACGAAAGTCGATTTACATAAGACTGAATTCGCTACTGGAATTCCATTAGTTAAGAATATTTTCTTCTTCTTTTTACTTACAGTCGATAAAAATCACTGTGAAGCAGGCATCGTGCGTGAATGATCTTTTCATAGACAGAGAAAGAATTAACGGTCGCGAGGAAGTCACGATTGGTGTTTACTAGGTTTTGCCGCGCGTTTACCGACTGTGTAATTTCAAATAAACCACCACGTCTTTTGTAACTTTCACTACGTACTGCTCATGGTTCATAACGCCCTTATCAGATCGACTTTCTGTTCCGCGAATCGCCGGATCGATAAGAAAAATGCGGACGAAAATAGTCGTAAATAACCGATCGTTACTTAGGTATTTTATTTTTGATATTCTTTCTCCTTTTTCTATTGAAATCTTAGAGTATGGCAGTTTTCTTGTATCAAGATTTAGAGGCAAATTACAGAGTTTAATGTTTGTATTAAAACTCCTTCGTTATAATCACATCTAATCAATGTACTTATGTGCGAAGGGACTAGACAAAATAGTGCTTCATGAATGGCTTGTAGATTGTTGAGATTGTTCAACAGTAATTAGTAGATTGGCGAATGTTTATACGTTTATGGAAAATTGAAAGATATAAAAATACACGCAATGCATATATTGTGTACGTAGAATATATACAATATCTGAAATATAACGAATGTAACAGAGCTTGAAAAAATTGAAATTTGCATAAGCATCCACGATCTAATGATTTTACTAAACACAGTTGTTTCTAACAAAATGTTAAACGAGCAAGAAACATACGTAATAGTGCATCAATGTTTTTCTTTAAATACGTATCTTATGTAGTATATTAGAGCTTTTTGTCTCATTTGTTGGGCGATATAACTGTAGTGTTTTTGTATATAAAGCTTACATTTCGCTAATCTCGCTTTCTTTTTTCTGTTTCAGGTAAGTTTTTGACTATTCGATCGAAGACAACATATATTTACTCGCCCGATTACATTAGGTACGCCTATATCTTTACTTAAATCCTCTGTCATATTTAGATTTCTACATAATTAAGCGCCTATCGTGTTAATACCATCGAAATGACTTTAGAATTTCGAAGGCGTCATAAGAAATTACCTGGACCGTTTGAAAAGTTTGTAAAATGTTTATGCAGAAAAAATTCTACACGATAACGTTATTCTCGTGCAACAAAGTATTCAAATATCGTTGGTCGGTCGGTCACGATACGTGACTTCATCAGCGAATGTCGAGGAGAAAATATTTTCAACGAAGAGTGTTATTAAAAAGTACGTTCTCTCTATGCAGACGAACTGCGATATAGCACGCATACTTTTCCCTTGATGTGAAAAACTTGAACGTGCCTCCCAATGTTGTCCGCAATAGACTTATTTACAGATTTTTTTCATATCAAAAGCTTCCTAATTTCGTGAAACAGTTTCGCCGAATTTCAATCAAGTTTCTGTTAGATATCTTCTCATAAATTATCCTCGTACATTTTGTACTTGAAACACAGACAGGGAAAGAGCACGGTCAATCGGAAGGTAAACGTGTTGGTATTGTACACTCGCTTGCCTCGAGGTCGACCTTGCTGGTACAACGATCTGAAAGTAATTAATTGTGTTCTTCGGCGTGAAATCCTACTTTGTATTCCGTGGCTCGCTTGGTATCGTTGAAATTGTCCTCGATTAGTCAGTCTACGAACGTTTCCAAAAACATATGGCTGGGCAGAATATTCAGATTTCTATAGTCTGCTCTCGATCTCTTCCCTAAAATTCAATATCGACTAATTTTTTCCCGTTGTGTTTGAAGCTATTGGAATTTTATATCCTGCAACTTTAGGATCTAAAAGAAAGTTCAATTATCGATAATAGATATGATACAGAGAGCTACTCGAATGTAAAATAATCTAAAGTTTAGAACATGCAGTTACATGTGTATGTATGTGTCGTATGTCTCTCGGTAAAATACGAAAGGAACAGCAGAGCGTGTCACACGGTGTTGCGTGAGTGCGTAGTGTACGTAGTGTACGTATTTTCTCAAGGTGAAGAAACGGAATGTCCGGTATGCGCTGGCAAAGAGGAACTCTTTCGCAGAGGGATGAGCGAGCCTGACGACTGGTTCCCTCTTACCTGCTCCCCTCTGCCACTTTTCTTTTCCCGTCCTCTCTTGACCATTAAGGCCGTACGCGCATGCGCATGCGCATCCACGCGCATCCGTCGATGTTTAGCGATGGGACTGATTCGATTTGTTCTTGAGAACTATAAATGATGAAAGTTTACCGATTCTTTACTTGTTATTTCTGATTTTTCCACATATGGACGTTTATCGACATATGGATTATTAATATAGAATTTTTAATCAGTTAATTTTATTAGTACTTTATTTTATTATTATGTTACTTTTCTGCTAAATTCTGTCTGCTAATATGTATATATTTGAAGACAAAAACTAGTGGATAGGTAATGGAAATAGATATCAATGAAGTTTAGCCGAATTAGTACTAGTGTTATATACTTAAATTTTCTTTATATATATCTTTATAGCATATAGATTATTTTGTAAATAATTAGAATTAATATTTAAATTTTTATGTGTACCAGCCATATTTCACGGAACTTCATTGCTACCTATTTCTGCTACATCCACTTATTTTTGTCATCGACTGTGTATGAAATATAAATATACAAAATAATAACAAATGTTAATTCCAGATAAACAAGTAATATGTTAAATAGCATTTACTAAAATAATCACTCAATGCCGGTAATGCACACGAGGATATTGGTCCCATCGCTAGATACATGCACGCCAGCGCTGCGTGAAACAGTCAGTGACGTATCAGGCGAGACAGTAATGGAAGATATCGAGCACTTTTGAAAGTTTCATTTTTTCCTACTTCAAATGTAAAAGTATGTTTAATCTTCCTAGAATATCGTACACAATAACCTCTTTCATGTGAAAGTCATATCTATCATAATTTCAATATGTAATGTCTTCCAAATGTATTATAATAATACAAAAGTGTTGAAATTTACTATTCTAAATATACAAATTGCCACTTTAAAACTGCCACTTATAAGCGAGTAAACTACTCAATGCTCTATGATGTTGCAGCTCTATCGGGCAACTAGTTGAGCGTGCCGCGAAGTGTAAAGTTGGTATAGGAAAAATGAATTTCTAGATGGAGTTAACGGCGTGTTTGAAACCGAGAAGCGGACACTCCGCTACTGCGTGAGAGTAGTTTGAGTATCTACCTGTATGGTCTATATCTGTTACCATGTTCACTGACTGCATGCATCTTGGCCGTGAAGCAGTAAACGGGATTAAAGCGAGTTGCAGTCCTAACGCACGGTAAACTTTATCGGCTCGCTTCATCTACTCGCTTCTATGACTCTCTTTTATGGCAAATTTGTTGCCGCATGTTGGCCACAGAATTCAATTAAACTCGTGCACGTTGATCGTTACACGTTAAAACAACCTTGAAAGTGTTTTATCAAAGAAACTAGCAATTCTGTGGTGACTTTCAATAGAAAATTTCAAATTTGCCGCGGTAGAATTTCATTAGAATGTGACGTGATTTCACTAGAAAAAAAAATTGGTAAGAGCTATAGGAATTTCTCTTATTTTATTTGTAATTACTATAGTAATACTATCTATGTATAAGTCCTTTTTAGATGTTTATTTGGTGGGTTCAAGAAAAATAAAAAGCATCAAAAATAACAAAACTACTAATTGATTTGTACCGGCGTCACTTATGGAAAAGTAAAAAGATAGCGATGATGATTTTTATCATACGTTGGTGCTCCCGAGAGAAAATATCTCTTCGGTGTACTGTTCACAATCTACGGCAACGAATCTTTGGTGGACCCCTTCTAGTCTCGGTAAAAAGAAAAAACTTTATCGTATTTGTAACGTGAATCCGTTTGCTAATAGAGCGTAACATTCATGCGAGATCTTGCAACTGACGCTGTTTGCCCTGGCATGGTATGTGGGACATCCTGATTCCTCTCAGGACCTGCTGTGGGATGTATTAACATAAAAGAAAGTTCGGTCCATGTCATATCCTGCGAAGATGCTCTATCTTTAATCCGCTTCGCACTGTAATTTTTTTCAACAACAATATGCTCTGTCTGTTGCATTTCAAAAATTTGAAACAATATTATAATAATAAGTGATATTTAATATTCCAAGTTTAAAAAATTAAAAATTTGGAAATTTATTTCCTTGGGAACTTCAATAATTTGATATAAATAAAATTACACACTTAGTTGTTAGAATACTGAAAAAAAAGTAAAAAATTATACTTAAGTAGTGGCTGTATGAGTAGAAATTTTGAAGACAAAATAAAGGTACAGGAAGTTGTGAGATAGTAATGTTAAATATATCTGCCCAAGGAAACAAGGCGTTGCTTGAAATTAATCATCAATTAGGGGACTAACTGTGCTAGATATTCCAAATGATACGGTGTTATTAGACATTATCGACGTATTATAAGAAACACATTGGCATCTCTTAAGTAGTCAGGATTATCTTACAAAGTATCTCATGTTACATTTACCTATGTATAATATTAGTTAATTCTAAAGAATTAGCTTGTTCAGTTTGAACCAAGCAAGAACTTGTTATAAATGTAACAGAAACGAAACGTTCTTGTACGATAAGAAGTTTACAGAATTTACTAGAAATCAGAAATAATGAAAGAATTCTAGTACAATCATAATTGTATATTTTTTAGATAAGTTAATTATTATACTTTTAGTATCAATTCCCAATATATCTAATTACAAAAAATAGAATTTCAATATTCTAGCACTTAATGTGTAGCACATTGAAGTTTTATTTAAGAACTTTTACTAAGCAGGCAATGATTTTTTACTTGCTATGTTTCTATATTTAAATATTTTATTGTAACTTTTTTATCAAGAGAGATTTAGATTCTACTAAAATGTTATTTTTTTCCTGTAACGTGTTAAAAGAAATTTAAATCTAGATAGAGAAATCTAGGATAAGTGATATCGTTGAAACGTATTTTACAAGGAATTAATGTACATATTAGTGTCATGGTGAATATGATGCAAGTTGATTTATTATCACCGAAAACTGTAATTAGTTAGCAGTTCATTGATATCGAAATAGCTTCATAAATCGTAAGACTGAAGTGTCGCCACTCAAATTGTTCCAATAGGAAGTATAGATTCTTGAACGGCTATCAGTACGTTGCTTTACATTTTTATGACTTTTCAAATGTGACGAATACGTGTAATTGTTCATTGTAGCACAAGATCCCGCGTTCCTTCATAAATCTATCACTTGATTACATCAACTTAGGTTGTATTTTAAAACATTGCTGACGCTTTGACAGAAAGCGGAGAAATATTGCACAAACTTGAGATTTCCAAAAATATCAAATTGCAGGTATTACAAGCTAGGAAGTAGAGTTATCATATTATGTGTTTAAATTTCTGTGAGTAGATCTAGTAGCACAAACTTAATTATCTTAAAACAAAACAAATCAAACCATGCAAATTATTTATTACCTATGCATTCAATTTCTGTTTATATAAGATTCTGCCAGTCAAAAGATCTTCTGTGTTTAAAAAGATGATTTTGTTTTTTTAAAGTTATATTTTTACTGTATTATAGGCACATATTCTATCTCTTTTAGTGTAATACATTTTTTATATTTATTTGTATAATCTCTTTTTAAAATGTTTTTATGATTTAATTAGTTACAGAATTGAAAAAGTGTTATCAAAACAGATTAATGAAAAAAAAAAAATAAGGTGAAAGACTGTTTTAGAAAGTGATTACGAGAGTTGAGAGTTTCACATATGCATACTGGACGACTCGATAAGAATTCCCCACCACTATCATTTATCAGTGACCTCGTACAGTCACGCCTCTCTGATAAGAAGAAAGAATCACCAATTCCCGTATACATATATGTATATACTTACCTCCTTCCTTTATTTCTGCTTTGTGCATGGACCATCCAGTTTGTTGCTATTGATTTTAAGAAACCCTATTCTCCTTTACAATTTGTTATATACAAATAGTTTAGTTTATGAATAGAAGTACAAAATTTCAGATATATCTAAAGGCTATCAACTATTAAACCATATGTTCTGTAATATATTTCGAATTTTTTCTTCATTACAATTTGGTTTGAATAATCTTCCTTTTAAATATTAAAGAATTAATGAATAGATTGTCAAATAAGCAAATCGGAGGAAAAGTCAAAGGTTAAATCCATAATTTTAATTTATACATGAATGCAAATTACATCTCTGCAGACAATTCCTTATTTCAATGCTATTCCCTTCCTCTTTGCTATTCCGTTTTGAAAGCGGAACGAGTCTGTGGCAAAGATAGCTTTACGCGACCGTTTTCAAACAACGATGATGCGTGAAGTAGATGGTGATGACAAGTCGTTCGTTGAAAAATCGTTATTTTTACGAAATTGAAGGAAGCATCGACATCTGTGCATACCAAAGTACTCCCCACGTACACAAAATTTACTATAATTTCGTAATCTGCCATTTCCCTTGATCAATTCAAACAATAAACTTGATGTTTGCCATAAGATACGTATATTTGCCCTCCTATTTGTTAAGGAATCATTAAAAAGGATCAGGAAAACTTCGACAAATACAATTTCGCTATTTTGGGATGGAATAACGTGATTAATTAAATCGAATTTTTACTCTATAGCAATAAATAGGCAAATAATATTATTATCAAAAACTCATAACTAATATTAAGTAAATATAACAAATAAGAAAATGGACAAATAATATTTGAATTACTATCAATTAATTGAAACTAAATAAATGGAGTTAATTATTTTGACCCTTCAAAATTAAATAGACTTTGAAATGTGTCCAAAGTCGCTCTAAAGTTTCATGATCATTATATTATTCAGAGTCAAGGCAAGTTTTTAATAAATTGTATGAATATCAAGAAAGATTATTTGGATCTTGAATATAATTATCCGGCTGAGTACTCCCGTGATCTCGTTAAGATTTGCGGTAAATGCAACGTTTATCTCCTCGTTGCTAATTATGAAAAGTTTGCAAACTTATGCCAATGATAATGTCATCGAAATTCATCGAGGAAGAAAATATAGTCGTCTTATAACGAGCTGAACCTTTACCATCTCCTTCTCCTTAACTCGCTAGACTCTTTAACGGATTTTAATGACTACTTGTAGAAATAAGAGTACAAGTTGTAAATTATTCGAGATGACACAAATATCAGTGTTTCCACCGACTGCTTCCATACTTTAAGCTTCCTAGTGGTTTCTTCCCTTCAAAATTTGTTTTGCAACTTCTAATAGTAAAAATTGCAATGGATTATTGTCAGATTCTTGAAGATATATATTATAGCATAGTAATATTAGATAGATAATTATATCGGTAATAATCAGATTCCACTTAAACTTCGAAATAATGTTGTAACAAATTTGTACAACAAGGATTCATTCGATAATAGAAAATATAATTAAAATGAGATGCCTCGTATTGTATCCGTTAAAGAAATTGTATGAACATAATATAATAATTATGCAAGTAATAGGTCCCGTTTAAACTTCAAAATAAAATTATCACCTCAACGAGGACTTACTCGATAATCCAATAAAACATTAAAAAAATAAAACACTAAAAAAACAATAAAACATTAAAACGTGACATATATCACGTGACGTATCAATGAAAGAAGCTGATAAGATTATTTATATATTAATTTTAGACCCAGTACATGTAACATACTTCTTTTAACTATTCGTATTAGCAATTAACATCAATGAAGATTCCTAACGATGAATGAAAAAGGCGCGTGCAAGGCTCCAAAGATGGGTGTGTGGAGGCGTCTGTGATCATCGTGACAATGGAGGACCGGCATCGCGGTGCTTTAACAGAACGGAACGATAACGAGACAGACGATTTGCCCGTAGATGCCGCCGGTTCAATTGAACGGCATGCAGACAACGTGGCCGTTGGTCACTGCGAAATAGAGAACGACGTGTGAAATGGGTATCGTGATGTACCGACCGGATGCCACTTCCTGCTTATCACGTCTGCGCATCATTGTAACGTGTACCGTACCTAGCGATGGGAATAAGACGATTCGAAGCCTCTCGAGACTGAGACTCACCCTCCATGATTTCGACTTGTCCACTGCGAGACTTTACAATTTTCTTAATGCCGCCAGTTCTTAATACGCATAACAGTTTTCATAATTGCAATGGCCTTGTATAATCTGATGATTTTATTAGAAAAGAAGTATCTAGGATTTTATTAAAGAAGTATCTCAGAAGAATTGGCAGAAACTTAGAAATTGTACGAGTGTTTATTGCATAATTATTTATGAGAGACGAATCTGACAAGATGAACGAGGAAGAAGCGCTTTAACTCAGTTTGGACCTGTCATAAGGCAAATATATATGTTTTACCCATTTCTACCAGTCTTGTCCACTTGATATCACATGGAGAAAAAAGGAACATTATAGTTGGTGGATAATGTAGGAAGTAGCAAAGTCGATGCGCAAGCGTATCGGTAAGCAGTTCCCGATAGATCTGATCCATTAACGCTTTCTTTTTCTTACCAGATGTAGATAACGTTTCATGTGTATCTAGAAATTTAAATAACAAGGGTTTAGAAACAAATCGCCCACACAGAAGCGTGAAATAGGACTTCTCTGTGTTTACTAATAAGATAGAGAGGAAGACGGGAGGAAAGAAATCAGTAAGTAGTACAGGAAGCAACAAGGTTTGAATTTCGCGATAAGTGATTTAAAGTCGTGATTTTCAGCTCTGGTGTCACTTGCCAACCGTGTACTACTCTCTCTTTTTCTCTCTCTCTCTCTTTTCTATTCCCTTCCATACCTGGTTGGCTTTCGTCTCGTTCTCCAACAAACGGTAAACCGTGTTATCACAACTATGCCAAAAATGCAAATCAACGAGTGAGGCCTTTCTAAAGAGGTTGGAATGCAACGCGCTCGAAAGTCCTGGAAAGGCCTGTCCTGCGATTGCAACAGATGCAATGGCGGCAGTCACACCACCACGAGGAAAGTCCTTCGTGATCGCGATTGCAATTTATTTTTGATGTTGCCTGACAATCAGCCGCCCATAGAAAATATATCAACGACAGCAAGCTTTCCATTATTTCGATGAGAAAATTATCCGCCCAATGAGACGATGCCGCGAGTGATTCTGCGAGTGTTGATCGACGAAGGAAACACGTCCCTTTCTTTTTCATTTACTTAGCTACACTACTTCCTCATTTTATACCTAGTTACACTATTTCTTTTCGATTTTGTTTTCTTTAGCACTTATGTGGGCTATCATTATTGAGTCATTCAAGATTATAATAATTTAGAGTTAGATTATTTAATTTTTAATTTAGTTTTATTTTATTATTAACCTATATCACAGGAATATACAGTACAAAGTAACATTAAACGACCTAAGATTTTATTAATCTTAGATAAATTATTATAGTCATCTACATATAACCCAATGATACTATCTGAGAGTTAAATAAAAGAATTAAGTCACATCTTTATGCGATAAAAATAGTAAGTGTCATGAAAATTGATTAGCTATTATGGTACACGTTATCTACTGGGCCCTCTTGTACACAATTGAACTAATATTTTTGGTAAAATTTTGCAAATTACAAGATATACGTACGTTGTTACTATATATAGACTTTTATATCTATAAATTCCTATTCCTATGAATATAATTAAAAAGATATAATCTAGACGGAAAATTATTTTATTGACTAAATATTATAGAGTGCTATACCTTTCTTTGTCAACAATTTCTGTTCCAGAATATTTACAAATAAAATAGGTACAAAATTTCGCAACTGCAAAATACTGTCAGTTTATACGCCTTGTGCCGTTAGGAATTAACATTTCCTAGAGAATCCTTGCGAAGTTTTCATTAATTGCGCTTGGAACTTGCTACAAGTAAAATACCGTTATCTTATCGTTACATAAGTAATCGTAATGCTGTTTCGAATTTGCATCAATGAGAAATGAACGAGCTTGTCGAATATGAGAAACGTTTTTACAATCGTTTGTAACGAGACCTCTCTATATTATTAGTATTTGATAGTACCATTATGTAGAGGTCAAGCACGATAGATAAAAAGCTGTATTTACAATACATATTCACATATATATGTGTATAAGTTACTTCTTCCTACGTGAATATATCTTAGAAGATAAGCGGATGAAAAACAAAAAAGAATTGATTCGATAAACGTTAAACCCCTCGAACGATATTGTTTGAAGACATACTTTAACGTATGTAAACGAATCTATGTACGTTCCCATATTATTACTCTATTCTTTTTAAGCTTGAATTATTTTTTATTTGTTTAGCAAATATTAATTTAATAGAAATAGCTATTGTTCACAATAATTATAAACAAATAATATTCTTTTAATTTGTATACATTTTGATTGTTTTGATTGAGTTAGTGTAGTCATTTTAATTATAATAGAAACAGAAATTTTATTAATTCTACGTAAATTAGACATTATTTTTAACGTGTAATTACGTTCTTCGTGTAACAAGGATGCGATAACATAGCCAACATGCAATTTTTGATAATGAAAGATACTGTTAACTGATGAATTTTAAATCCATTTGAAAATAAAGAAATGAATTCACGTATGAAGTTCAGTGTTACAATGTCACTGTGTGATAGCGTCACATTTTCTTACATATAGGCATAAGTGGTATATAAGATGAAACATCTAAATATAAAGATTCTATTAAAATGATAAATATGATTATCAGAAAATTATTGTAAGTTCGCAACAATGCTTCTGCATTAGTATCATTGTTACGACCGTTCGCGGAGAGACGCGGTCGCGAGGAAAACGCGTCAGCGAGAGGCGTCAATTCTCGCTACGATTCGGTTAATCGACGCCGCGAAATAGTCGTTCCCCTGTTTCGGTTAAGATAACAGAGGTGGTTGAATGAATATGACACAGTATAGTAAGTTATATATCACCGTCTATTCTAACAACTTATAACGAAGACAGTTACGCTGGTGCGTATGTACGAGATGAGTGAGTGATCGATCTACGGCTGTGTATACCCGGTTAAAGGATGTTGACCGTTCGAAGGATGTAAAATCAGTCCGTTCGGAGACGATGTTGTGACGAAGGAAAGCTAAGGATGGGTGTGTCTAGCGCACGGGCCCATCGGATTTGTTGGTGACGATTTTAGTTAAGAGAGTGAGGGAAATAGGCTTCGTTGTTAATTGGTTAAACGAAGGGGCTTCACCGCCCTCGAGAGAAAGTGGTTAGTGGGAGGAAAATTGCATCATAAGTGAGAAAAACTAACTTTCCCTTGTCAAGCTGTAGTAGACAATGGTCTTTAGAAATGCTTCGGAAACAGACGTTTGTTTGGTTTGAAGGACCTCGATTAGGAAATTCCTGAGATTTATGGAAGGTACTTGAGACTATTGAGGGTACGCAGTGAGTATCCGAAGACATCTAGTTGCCATCTTGCCCGCGGTGTATGACCTGGGCTAGGTAGAGTGTTACGCGACGTAACAATCATCTTGTTCCGCTACGTCAAAGATGTTGGTGAATTGAAAATAATTGTGAAAAATTTACGATCTAAAACATGTATATTATAGAAGTATACTGAATTATATTTAAACCCAATTAAAAATATAAAATTATTGCTTAAAATTAAACATTTATAAAAACAAGATATTTTCATCTAATAATGCCGCAAAGTCGTAAGAAGTAGTGACACAAAAATGACGAAATGTCATACATCATTAAAAGATATCGAGTGTTAAAACGCCAAAAGTTCCTTATTAAAAGTAATGGTTTAGTAGTAAAAATTTTTCCGAGTATTTCGCGAGACGGATAAAATGATTTCACGTATTATAGACCAATGGAGGCAGAGCTGTGAATTCGGTAATTTTTAACTGGGCGCATCTGGAGGACAACCTTCGAATATCCCTCTCTCTTGTTTCATGTACAATACGTTCCCTACGTTACAATTAAGGCCTATTTGTGAACAAATTTATCTGGCAACAGACCAACCGATTGTGCCTACTGTTGGTACGCGGACTTACAAGAGTCGTTGTAACGTGTTTGCTAAAGACATTAACTGACACGAATTTGCTGTGCAAATGACTCTAATTAGGATAGCGTAGCGCAGCGGCTAAGCGTGAGTCCGTTTGTGTATACGTTGTGTATATATGTTCTCACGCAATATCGTTTACAGAAGTAATGCTATGATCTTTACTGTGGAACAGTCGAAGAAAATTAGCGTAGATGTGGTTACAATGAAAAGAAATGTTGCGGGCAAGTTTTCTGTTTTCACCGCAAATAGTAATTGTTATCGTTACCTCACAAATCTCAGGTAGAGCGCAAACTTCTTTTCTTTTCCTTCCTTTCTGTAATGAACCAGTTGCCTATTCTCACTTTGCCACAATAATATACTCAAGGCGATATTAATCATCCTAAACGATTTATTTCTTGGGTGACTCGCGTTAGTCTCTCTGTCGACGATCACGATTTCGCTGCGATCACGTTGGAAAATGTTACAGTTGGCGTGACTCTGTCTTCAGTTACGATTGTACGTTCTGTATTCCTGTGCCGCGAAGCTAAATTTAAAGGCCAACTGTGCCTAAAAAGATTTGTGTGTGGTACCGTGACTGTGATTGAATTACCAGATATATTTTCGTTTCGTCGAGTAATAAAAGAAGATTAGTATTGTCATTAATAATATCAGGCAGTACCGGTGCTATTGAACTTTTTGAAATATTCTGATTTTCCCATATGGTGACATGGCTCAAGAATGGTCTCTTTCTGAAATATTATTCTTCGACAGCCTGTATCGGGATTCTCATCAACTTTTTGCAAAACTGTTTTTTCTAAGTCAAAAGTGGAAACTGTTTTCGATTCTCCAAAGTATTGAAAATTGCCCTTTATCATGTCAGAAATTTTTAATTAATCTAGGGAACTGAACACATTACTGGTTAGATGTCTGTAATCCAGAAAACCTTTATATAATAAGGTCTCTAATATTTGCAGTCATGTTTATTAGGACCTTTTCGCCCGCTTTGATGAATAGTATATGAAGTTTGGCATCGACTTTTTGAAACATCCTATGTAAAATGTTTAAAATATAGCACTTGTTACAACATTCGATTCTATTGTTTGAATGAAAATTAAAAAAAATTACTATTCATAAAAATATGGATTTGCATATAAATGAAGAGTAAAAGAAAGAAACAAGCAAAGTTCATTTTTCTTGATTTTTCATTTTATAGCAGAATTATCAAATCACAATGATTATAATGTTCAAAATTTTTTCCATAAGATAGCATTAAAGATGTAATGTACTGGTTAAAAACAGGGAATGTCCACTTCGTACTGGAACAAAACACAGAAATAATTACTGTAAAATAATTAATATTTTATTGATCATTCTTTTTTAGAATATCTAAGTAAGGTATAAATTTTATGTTATTGCTACTACAATAATTTTTTCAATAAAGCTATCTTCTAACATTCCTTATTTTTCTCTCTTCCCTTTCAAATATGTTCACTCTACCGACAAATCAATAAACAGAATTGAACGATCAAAATGTACGTGTTTGTTACCTGTTTCAGGGTACGAATGGTCCTAGACCGGCGTATGTGGGTGCTAATAATGGTAATGCCGGTGGCGCCGGGGGTGGCGGTGGTGGTGGTGGAGGCGGCGGCGGCGGCGCTACGGGCGGTGGCATCGGTGTTGGTCCGGCGAGCGGTGGCGG
>NT_176468.1:770806-860455 GCF_000188095.3 Bombus impatiens
CAGATGCCTGTCGGAGCACAGCAACTACCGCCTACGGCGAATCCTTACGCCACCGCCACCTACGCACAGCACGCGTCGGTAAGTCCTCTCCTTTCATTCCTCATCAGCTAGAGCTTTATACCATTCGGAACTCATGCCGTTTTCCTATAACGAACCGTTTTCGATTTGAACATGGACGGATTCTTTGATTCTCTCGATTGGCATATGGACAAATAGGTTGTTACTTTAAGACTTTAAACATTGTACGTCAAATTGATTGTTGTTTATTCGGATACAAGTGTGATTTATTAGCTGGAATGTTTAGCCTCTTTATACATATAAACTTAAAGAATGATTGATGCTTTTATCTAGAATGCAATGGTGAATTTTAAACTTGAGTTTAACAGATGGAGTTTTGAATTATTTGTGAGTAAGGTTAATCGTTTTATGAAGAGAGGGTGACGTTCGTAGTCGGCTTACGTGCAGTTTGATGGTTAGAAAATGGTTGGGTAGTGCAACAAGGTAACCTATAAAGTATGCGCGGAGTGTCGTGTGATAATTGTAGATCTTCCCTTTTTTTGTGTAAACTATTTAATTTAAGTATCTGTGATATTGTAAAATGAATATATGCGTAGGCAGGAGAAAAGACCATTTTGCGCAGCGAAAGGGTTAACCCTTTCTCAAACCGGGTGGGGCCGTGACAACTCAGCACAGTTCTCGTGGAAACGATGTGCGATTTCTTCTCTCATTTGTTTTTCCAATCTTTCATTAACATTTATTCTTTTCTGAACTCACAATGTGTCTCTTCAATTGATTGTTCAAAAAATGTATGTACTTCGCATAGAATGATACATAGATCTTCGTTTCTCTTTTATTGTAGTAGTGGTATTATGTTTTACCGGCATAATTATAAAGGACAAGTTGAAAGTAAAAGAAAAGCTTTATTCTCTGGCAGTATGTAGATAGAGGGCGTGATAAAATAAAAAATTATCACGTGTTATATCATGATACTTTTAATCTTTTCTCGTACCGGGTGGGGCTAGTATACTTTTATAATTTTTGATTACCACGTTCGATACTTTTTTTCATCAAGTTCAAATATTAGATGTTTTTTTTCTAACAGAATAGTATTTAATTTGAATCATATTTCGTTATTGCGTATTTATTTATTGCTTGAATATTTTTAAATTGATATTTTGTATTAAGTTCTATTGTTTAAAAAATACTAACTGTTAATATAATTAAAAGGTTTTAATGTATCTAGTCCCAAAAACATTTTTTATAAAATTTTTTCTAAAATAATAAAATATGCATGTTGTACTATTTTGTTTATATATTTATTATGTTAATAATGATTTTTAATTGTTTTTAATTGTATATTTTAACTGTATTACAGTATGGTGGACAACGGGTACCTACAGCTTCCTCTCCAGCTAACACTAATAGTAGTTCCAGCAGTGCTACCGGCAGTCGAAGTGGGACAATGAGCACAAGTCTTAGCAATAATGCTATACAAGGACAACAGGCAGAACAGCTATCAAAAACAAATTTGTATATTCGTGGCCTCAATCAAAATACAACTGACAAGGACCTCGTAAACATGTGTTCTCAGTAAGTCATTCGTGCAATTAGTATTTTCTGTTAATATCTGATTGGCAGTATATTATTATTTGAATTGATTGTCAATATAACTCTAACTTTTAGTAGAACTAACAGACATTGAATTTTATTTATAGTGCGGGAGTGTGTTGTTTCTAATACATTGTGTTTTTGCAGATATGGAACTATTACATCTACAAAGGCCATTTTGGATAAAAATACGAATAAGTGTAAAGGTAATTAACTTTTCTATTATATCTTTGTTTTTATCATTTATTTTTTATTAACTATGAATTCAACGTTACTACTAACTGGTTTTGCTAATTGATATTGCAATTGTTGTGTTACAGGTTACGGATTTGTAGACTTTGAGTCACCAGTGGCGGCAGAGGGTGCTGTGAAAGCACTGGTTGCCAAGGGCATCCAAGCGCAGATGGCGAAAGTGGGTATCTGGTTGCTCCCTAGACTGCCCAGTGTACGTTGGTTGTGCATGCAAGTACAGTAATACCAGAGTAACAGTAAACTCCTTTTCTTTCTTTTCTTTTTTTCTTTTCTTTTCTTTCTTTCTTTTTCCCTTCTTTTTCTATTCCCTTTTATCTTTTTTCTCTTTTTATTTCCTATTTCTGCCTTTCTACTTTTCAGTCTATCCTATTCTAAAATCCATCTGTAGTCCTCTTACATTTGATCATTATTACAACCCTTACGCTCTCCCATTGATATATCAACTATTAAATGCCATTAATTTGAAAAAGATTTTTATTCCTGTACTGCTATGATAAATATGTATACAGTACAGTACTTTCATGCATTATTTATCATATAATGTTGGATAAAAAAGTACTGAAATTCTGATCACAATAGATATCATGGTTGTCTTTCAGTGATCAAAGTTTTCCAATGAAATGATTTTTAAAGTTAGATTCAACAATTTATTTGCAATATTTGTTTGCTAATAGCAGTATTTGACTACAGTCATAATATATAAGTTATTATTATTTATTTTATTAACTATAAAAAATTAATCAAATTGTTATGATAAATAGTAGATGTCAATATATGTTTTGTATACATGCAGTATATTGTTCTTTTTAATTTTATGTTTAAATTCCAGAAAAATTGTTATTAATAAATATTTTATAACTAATAATGAAGTTCTTTAAAATGCTGTTAAATTATTCACTTTTGTTATAATAGTTGAAAGACAAACATGGCATCATCGTCTTGGCATCATTGCTCTGCTCTCAGCCCCTCTAGAAATGCATAGAGTTTGTATCTTGACAAGACTGTTTAGTATCTTATAATCGTTGCGTCTTGTAGAAAAAGTATTTTTAGTATAGAGATGTCAGATTAAAAGAAAGTGACAGGTTTTATGGAAGATATAACAAAAATTAGAACTATTTAAATTTACTGACAAGTGAGAAGGGATTTCAAATAAATTTATAAACTTTCACAT
Organism: Bombus impatiens; assembly: GCF_000188095.3. Taxonomy (NCBI): domain Eukaryota; kingdom Metazoa; phylum Arthropoda; class Insecta; order Hymenoptera; family Apidae; genus Bombus; species Bombus impatiens. The sequence continues at coordinate 773,838 of NT_176468.1, forward strand.
GCTTAAGATTTATCTTTTAACAACAGAAAAATATTGCTGCTAGAGGGGTGGTATTATGCACAAATTATATTTTCATTGATAAAATTCGAAAAAAATTTTTTATGATACAGATGTTCGTAAAGGTAATATGACTAGTATAACGTTATATAATTGTATTATCAGTGAAAATATAGTAGCAGGCAATTATGCATATTTTAAGATAAAAAGAAGTACTATAAAGTTTTTCCTATTAGAACCTATCTCACTTGTCTGAAAATCTCTAGTTTTCACCAGTTCTCTGCCATTCTGTCTTATATACCTACCAAACTATCGATGCTTGTTGCTGTACCTCGGCCACAAACTGCTGATACTGCTGTGTCAACACATTTATAATTCGTGTCTGAAGATTGCATTCATTTCAGCACTAAATCAAGCCTTTAGCAAATTATTCTAATGTATTCAGATGTCTGTGTCTGTGCCCTATGTAAAAAAAAGAATCAGTAGCTTATTGTCATACTAAGAAAAATTCTAAAATTCTTTAGAATACTCCATTAAAATTGCTTTTAAGTGTGGTAGTATACTATACTACATGAATAAAATACGTTATAGTTTATCTTATTCTCTGTGCAATCTGTCAAATGTTATGTGTCTGTCTCTTATTCTAACGGTGTGTAAATATTAGAAAAGATCGCTTATATACATTTAGTTTAAAAATTTTTTCACTTTGAATTTTCTTTATTTGTTTTTATCTACGTATGCACATTGCCAATAAAAAGTACTGGTTCCTGCCTATATTTATTGCTAAATAAAAGACTAACTTGGAATGTTTCTTCTAATCTGGCCGCGGTAAAAGCACGGGGTGCCATCAGCAGCTGTGATGATGTCAGTCGCATGTGATATGATATAACTAAACAATGTACCCATTATTAAATGTATTCAGGGTACATGGTATTTACTTACCAGTTAGTGATGCTATGCGAAGATCAGGTGCTATCTTAATCCTGGGGTGTTGGTTGACTCTGATTGACACTTGGCTTGATTAATAAAGTTTAACCGGCACACCAAACAAGTTTAGGATGTGTATTTGGGAATTTTGAAAAGTCTTTAGCAAGAACTTAGTACACTATAGCTACAGAGAATTGCTAAAGTTTCTAGTGATTTACTGATTAAGTATCATGTATAGAAATATGTACAAATTATTTTTAAAATCCTTTATACACATTCACACTTGATCAATTAAATCAATTTATTGAGATACAAAGTCATTAAATTATATTATGGTTTTATCATACATATATGTATATGTGTTTATATGCATACATATATGTGTATATGTATATTATATTTTTTAAAAGAAATATATATATACATATATAGATGCCATAAGCTTAGCTTATATCATAATGTTTTCATTATTTATTTTTTTGTTTTAATGCATTCGCAAGATTGAAGTAAATTGTCGTAAAGTATAAGTATATTCAAGTAACTGTAGAGTTGATTGATTTTTGAGAGAAATGGTGGATCTCAAAATATGCTTGAGGGTGCATAAATATCAAATTCGAATTCGAGTTAAGTTTAGTGTACATATATCTTTTTGCTTTTTGTTCTCTACATATGAGAATCGTAAGCAAGAAAAACTTGAGCATGAACACATGTATATGTATGTGTATATATTTTGGAAACATATATTTTAATAACATTGCAAGATAATTTGACTCACTTTCATTTCTATCTTATAATATAACTGTATATATGTGAACATGCCTGTGCTTTTTTGTTATGCTTGTATCCAACAGTGTGTCATATGTGACTGAAATTTTATTAATGCTTTGAATGGTTATCCTCAGTCTTGTTTATTATAAACAATTAGTTAGCTTGCATTACTTATGGTACTGGTTATTTATCATATAAGAATATGTGATTCCTAAAACACAAATTTATAAAAAGTAGTAGAAAGATAATATAACTAGAAAAAATTATGAATATTCTTTACAAAAAAGTTTACTTGTAAAGAAAGATACTTACTGTTACAAATATATATTTTACACAGTTAACAAAACAATGTAAATCTAACAGAAACCACGTTCGAGATATCATTTAATACAAATGATTTAATTGGAAAAAAGAAAAGGATATAATAATTGATAAATACGTTCTGGAAGAATGTAACAATTTATTATTTGCATTAAATAAACAATGTTTGCACAGGCGAGATTCACTATTGTGGTTTTTTGTGAATTCATTAGTTGCTTCTTGACTTTTAGGTCATTATTATGCATTACTAAATTTTGAATGCAATAGGCACATATAGATTGTAAATTTTATATACAATTTAGAAAAAAGGAGTTTCGTTATGAAAAAACGAATGCGTGTGAGCATGCTTTGTACATAAATGCAGTATATATTTGATGTCAATACTAGTTTTAAGCATCCATAAAGCAAATTTGGAGAACCACCACAATATGGTAAAGTAATGCCATGAAGCATGATAATCTTTCAGTATTAAAAATAATGATTATTTTAATTCATAACAAATCGTTTTTTGAGTATTTGTTCATTCTTACATTCAATATTAGATTAAAATAATTGTTATAGTTTAATGCTCTCCTTTAGTAGTATCTTGTTGTAGATTTATACAATTTTTTTTCATTATTTTTATTAAAATACATTGTCAAGTTATATGTAAGAAATTTTTGTGATTACTGTATACAATTTTAGTTTGTTGAATTTCTTGCATCATTGTATATATTGTTATGAGATTTAATTTTGAATTATCATTTTAACATTCCATGTGAATGTGTATATACAATAGAAGCGTATTATGAGACATTTTAAATAAATACTTATAACGAATATCATCATAAAAAATGCAAGGATATAAGAAATCTATAATATTGACCTTGTGAGCTAATATAAAAATGTTCCAATAATATTTATTATGATTATTGATTTCTCATTGTAGTGACCTCGTCTGTGCATTCATTTGTAATCATAGTTACACAGGAATATGTAAATACATGTGTTTTGGTCGTGAATGTTAAAATGATAGATATGAAGCTTTTTTGAAATTTATATACAAGTATATTATAAAATATATTTTTATATATATTACAATATATATAAAAAGCCAGGAGTGTAATACAATAAGTTGCATAGTATTTTTTACTCTCTTCTCAGCAACAGGAGCAGGACCCTACTAATTTATATATTGCAAACCTGCCCCTGAGTTTCAAAGAAAATGATGTTGAAGGTTTGCTTGCTCAATATGGGCAAGTTATTTCAACACGAATATTACGTGATACAGCTGGACAAAGTAAAGGTGTTGGATTTGCAAGGTTAGTGTAATATTATCATTTAAAAGATAATTATTAATCACATTAATTTTTGTTACATTTAGTAATATTAATATTTTATATTATGTATATCTTAGAATGGAATCTAAAGAAAAATGTGAACAAATAATTCAGATGTTTAATGGAAAGGCACTACAAGGTGCTAAAGATCCGTTACTGGTAAAATTTGCTGATGGTGGTAATAAGAAAAAATCATTATACAAAAGTACAATATGGAGGGAAACTGGCGAGGTAATTTATACAATTACAAAAAGGTGAAGATAGTATTTAATGTACAGTTTTAATGTTGTGGTATGTACTTTCACAGAATATAACTTTGAATTACGATACAAGTGGTGTTGGTCAAAACGGGGTTGCAACTACTCACATGCTACCTGCAGCCACCTTAACACAATATAGTCGTCATTATGGTCAAGCTTTACCGGGATACAGTGTGCCAGGAACGCCCTGGGTGACTCCTTACTTGGTGCAGACTGCCCCTCCACACATGCAACAGGTCGACGTGAGTTTTTGTACAGACTTTTTGTTGGTTTTGCTTCCTCTTTTTTTTTAAAATCATTTATCATTTATCTTAAATAATATTATTCTTCCATTACTGAAAAATTTCATATATTCGTGCATAATTATTAATCTGGATATTTTTGTACTAAATTGTTACTAAATGTTAAAAGAACTGAATAAAAGTATTTAAATTTAAAATTTTAATATGAATTTCATATTACAGATGATGCCATCAGCTGATCCTAGTAATCCACAATACAGTATGATTCCTCAACTAACTACACAAATGTCTACGTTACATCTTGGCACTGGTTCCGTAAGTATAGAATCTTTTTTTTACCTTCTCTTAAATTTTCAATCATTTTTTCAACATTTATGTTAATTTTAATTTTTTTAATATTTCATTTTTCAGTACATAGCAAGCCCACATCCCTATCCTTATACTACTTATCCTCCTAGCATTATTCATACCATGCCACTGGGTGATTCTGAACAAACAAGTAATGCAGCATCTCCTGATGATTCTTACCAACAATACCAAGCTCAGCAGCCCAAGTAGGCTACGGTTTTTAGGTATATATAGCATTTCACAATGATTTTTCTGTTATATATATAAATATATAGGATTTTATAAACAAAGCTGAACCAGATTTCCGTTTTTTTAACATTTCAGATACGATTACACCGAGAGTTATGTAAGTTAGGAGAGCCACACCTGTTGATAAGAAGGATTATATTAATGAAGGATAGATAAGGCTAAATACAATACATAAAGTCAGATAAGATTCTTCCTCATGATAATTGACTTGCCAGCCATCTTTTATACATTTTATCCATCAGATAAATAGGTGAAAGTAGTTAATATTTTCCAACGATTAGAGAATGAATGTTGTCATAAGAACGGGGTACGAGTGCTCGTGTCATCTACATTGTTCGGCACCAGCACGGCTCCATACGCTGTAACGCCAACACATCATTACGACAGTGACAAAACTGATATTCTGCGACGGACAGTTTAGTGTCAAGCTGATAGGCTTCCAGGATTAACTTTAGGTATTACATTTACTAAGGAAACGATAAGTCGAAGCTAAAGGCTTTGAGAGTGTGAATAAAATATTTTAACAAAAACTGTAAACTATAAAAGAAACGCTGCTCAGAAATATACAAAGGAGAATTCTTCCCAAGAAATAATAATAATAATAATATACAGAAAAAAGCACTTCCAAATGCTAGAATTGATTAAAAAAAACATTCAGATTCGGTTACTTGTAATCAGTACCTACCGGACTTTCGTGCCAGCTGGCTGGCCGGTGGCTGGGCTGCGAAGAGAAGGGGTTGTGGATCAGTATTTCTTTTTCACAGAAGATACTGAAGAAAAGAGCTCTTCCTTAACAGCGCACACCACCCCATCCACTAACTGCACTCTCATCATATTATTTCTTTTTGTTTTCTTCTGTTTCGTTCAGACATTCCAAGCCAGGCACATATATTGTATGTATGTATTGCCACGCGGAGATTTTTATCTACTTTTACAAGTACAGTTCGCGTTCTCTTTTTAATCACGGACGAATATATTTTATGGACGAAAAAGAAGTGAAGATTTTAAGAGAGAGAGAGAGAGAGCGAGCGAGCGAGAGAGAGAGAGAGAGAGAGAGAGAGAAAGATGAAGCTTTATTTCTAAAGGAAAAAAAAACTTCAGGATATATGTAATTATTGTAACAAGAAGGAAAGGAACATAGTACTTTTTAGAAGATTTATATTTATGAGTACAGTTACTACGAATTGATATCAGTTTTAATTGTACAGTGAATACAGATATTTTTTTTAGAATTGTGCCTTTTCAGACAAATCCGCTAGACTGGGATATGCTGAAAAATATTATAATATATTTTTACGTCGGTATGTAAATGCGAAACTTGAGCCAAATTTTGATCTTCTAGTTAAGAGAATATAATTGTTTTTGCGTTGTAGCCAGTTAAATATCACTACGTTTGTTTTTTGGTTATGAATTCGAATAGATTTTGTATGTGTATAGTTGCCACTAACGGGATTGACGGACCGAAAACATCTGTACGGTTCGTACGGAGTCTAGGAACAAAAAAAAATGATATGAAATCAAATGGCGGATCATTGTTAACTGAGACTAATCCATACCGCCCCAAAAGAAAATGAGAGAGAGACAGAATAGGCTTGTTACAACGGAATACGATAGATAGAGTGTAAATTAATTTATTATATCGAACAAACGAATAAAATCGCGTTGCAAATGAAAACGAAAAAGATAATGGGACTGGAGTAGAACGATAGGCGAGAGGATCGAACGCGAGGAAACAAAAAGAAACGTAAAATACAGAATATAAGTTGAAAATTTTCTATCTACGTGGTATCGAGAGAGAGAGAGAGAGAGAGAGAGAGAGAGAGAGAGTGAGAGTGAGAGAAAACGGAGAAGCAAAAGGTTTAATGATAAAAAAAAGAAAAAACACCCTCCTCTCCTGCGTTCCTCTAAGCCCGTTTTTACATCTGGCACAGTTTTCACGTTGTCTGACTTAGGTCGAGTCGAGGAACGATTAGCAGAAAGCTTTCTACCAAATATTACGAGCTCCGGGCTCGAAGTGGCAGGCAGGTAGTTAGATAGAGTTAGAGGCGATCGTAGCTATTATTATAATATTACAATAATATGCTGTATTATTATAATTAATGATTACTATTATTGACGTCATCTAAAGTATGAAAGATTTTTACACTGTTGAGACTTGAAGTAAATAATATATTTAGTTTATTTTGGTACATCACGATTTGATGACAAGAGATAAAAGATGAAAAAAGTGGTATGAACTATTTTTTAAGAGACCGATTATTACTCGATTTGAGTCCATGCATTAAGGGAGACAAACAAAAAAGAATAAGAGAGCGAGAGAAAGAAAGAAAGAAAGAAAGAAAGAAAGAGGCGAACCTATTTGCGAGTGTGTAAATTGTTTGCACAAGCGATTGTCACCATGACTGACAACAAAAATCACATGTGATTAAATAGTGAATTTTGAAGAATTTTACTAATAGACTTGTACTAAATAACTAATTATTATTGTGACGACCAAAACAAAAAAAAAGAGCAGCATTTTTATAGTGCTGACCGAGAGCGGAAGAACGATGGTTCGGCCGACATAAATGCCAGCTCCCGCAGATACGGAGCCGCACTGGAGAGCGGGCAGAGAGGAGAGAAAGAGAGTGAGGAAGATCAATGGATGCAAGGGACAATGAGCGAAAGAGACGCGGAGAATCATAGAAGGCGAATGAAAGTGCGTGAGCTAGAAATTTAGAAGAAAATGTGTGTAGAAAGCAGGGGGGTAGAAGGAAGTTAAATGATAAAATGAGCGAGGTGGAGGGGGGGGGGGAAGATAGATGCTAGAATGTGAAATATACAAGAGAGAAAGTAAGAATGAACATGAGAGAAAACAAGAGCGAATGCGTCGTAATCTATTGTATAGAACCTGGGAAGAAAGAGATGTTGTGTAGTTAGTGTTGATTATAAATATATAGGATAGGTACCATTTTTGGATAGGAAGTAATCAATTAAGTGATTAAGTTTAGGTAGTTAGTTAGGTGATAGTTAGGATACATATACAACTGCCTCTCCTCGTTAAAAAAACGCAAAAAAAAAAGAAAGGAAAACACACATCAGGCGAGGCACCGTTCAGCCTATGCACCTCGCACCCGTCAAGACTGACTGGCTATTCATATTAATAATAAATATATATTATTCTACAACATATTATCTACTGTAATATAAATAGTAAGAACTGCTTGCTGCGCACCGCGGGTCAGGTGCTTGGGCTGGCCGGGCGTGGTTTACGAAAAAGAAGAAAAAAACCAATCTCTTTTTTGGAACGTAATGTTTCCAAGCAATGCTGCTTTCCGTAAGCTTTCTTTAGAATTTCTAGCGTAGCCTCTTTTTAGATTAGATTCACAACTAGTAGTCGTAGGCTGATGTAGAAAGATGAGGATAAAAAGGAAAAAAACGTAGGGTGTTTTTAAGTAACGAAACAAAAAAAAATAAGTAATATAATGTTAGTCGAACGTCGGCTTAAGCGATAAAAAGAAATAATAAGAAAGATGCGAGTCCGAGTTGAGACTTTGATGATGCCCGATAATGTAACGCGCGTCATCGTACTTCGACTTGTACAGTCCTTAGATTTCACCGAGGTTTTAAGTCATTGTTTTACTATTGTTAAGGAGATAGGTTTTTAGCTATAACGAGAGAGAGACGAACATTTTTCCATTTGCCCCATTGTTCTGCTTTTTTTTTACTTCGACCCCTCCTGTATCTCTTCTAATTTCTTTTCCATAACTTTCCCGTGCTCCTTGTTTAATCCAACATCCGTTGTATTTTTCGACATATACAAATCTTCTATTCATAAGCGTCAAAACGAAAGAACGACACTTGTAATTATACAAAAAAAAAAAAAAAATGCCATTACTATATTCGATTCATTTTGTTTGTTTCTTCTCTCCACTATATAATTAATTGTTATGTGGTGTGCGACCAATGAGAATATACATGAGAATTAAAAATTTCGTAAATTTCAAGATGAGAGAAAGAGGGAGTGAAAGGGACAGAGAGCGAGAGAAAGGAAAGAAACAAAATATGATGTTGAGGCATTAAGTTCGCATGCGTAAACGAGGATTAAGTAATCGGGAGGGAAAAAAATATAAAAAAAAAAAGTAAAAAATGAACACACACATTAGGTTCTCGGATACTTTTAAGATGGCGAGGCATAGCACGTAATGAAATTCTTAGATTAAGGCAAGTGTGTCATAGCTAGTTAAGAAATAGGGGCTCTTAGAAGTCGATAGGTGCTGTAATAAAATGAAAAAAAAAAATGAAGTAACAAGAACAACAACAACAAAGTTTAACAACGGTCAGAATTAGATTTTTCATGGAACTTGAATAAGAACACAGGGCATACGCCACTAAAAGTGCCCTTAGTTTATTTTGGATCGTTTAAAAACGCTAGTCTTTGTGTGAGATAATGTGGGGGTTATAGATAGGGTCTTCTAAAAAAGAAAAAAAACGAAAAAAAGAAGAGAAAAACAAAAAACGCAAACAGAAAACAAAAAGAGAGAGAGAGAGAGAGAGAGCGCGAGAGAGAACGTGAGATATAAGTAGTAAATACAAAAGATAAAAAAGAAACACATATGAGATGCGCGAGAGCGAGAGAGAGAGAAAGTGCGAGACGAATGTGTGGTGTGTAGGTTGTATGCATAATTTATAATGCGTACTTTAAATAAAAAGAACAACCATCTGCCTATGACACGACACAGACTGCAGAGACACACTGTTACTGTAAACTGCACACTGCGTGTGCACGCTCTAAACGTCACACACTTCTTACACTTTGTATGTGGAGCGTGCACCAAACAGTTTTTAGAGTTACTTACAAGCATGGTTTGGTATTCAAAGTGAAAGAATCAAATTCTTAATTACTATCATCCCTTATTTTTGATCAATAAACGATCTGTTTTGGGGATTTATTCGAATCATTTTCTTTTCCTTTCCTAAGTTTTCTCTAATGGCAGGCCAATTGTGAAAATAGTCTTCAACACAGAGAGAAGAGAGCGAGAGAGTGAATCCCCAAATTATAATTATATCATTGTTTCTTCTCAGATGTCATTTTTTTAAATTGTACTTCTCTTTTGTCTGCATTAGATTTCGTTGAATTTCATAAAAAAAAAAAATAAATACAGATTCATTTTCGTTTTTTCTTTTCCTTTGTTGTGTCAAAGAGTGAAAGAACAATTTCTGCGAGAAACGAACAAACGAAATGTAAAGTCTGTAAAATAAACTTACTCTCGTACAAAATCAGTGACTGTATTTACACGTATTCCAACACTAAAAAAAAGAGAGATATGCCTTCTATTGAATCAAGTAGCGACTATTGTATATGCCTTTTTCAATGTTATATCCTGAGATAGATTTTTGGTATTCTCCAGGACTAAAAGAGTGAGCTTAACGAATTAAAAAGAAAAAAAGAAAACGAAAATAGGAGAAACTCCAAAAAGGAAACAAGAAATATCACGTTCTTCTCAATCGAACATCGGTTAAACGAAATTATACTGTTTACTAATGTGTAGTAGTACAGCATGTCCAACAGACTGAACATTTGTCCTTTGTAAGAAATGTTAAAATAATAAGCCCCCCACATTATCCCAACTAATTGTGTAATAATACATCCAGCGTCCGCGTTTATACTAATCGACGATAGGATTGTTTTCTGCGGAGTAACAAGACTATGGAGAATTAATATGCCATGTTCGATTTTTGGTAATACGGTAGAACGTAACGAGTCTTTTTCTTAATACTTTTAACACCGTACACGCTGATGCGATTTGTACTATTTTGAGTAAATGCTTTTAATTTGTGCGCAATAAAGATTCGAAATTTTAAAAAAAGAGGTGAAGATAAAAAGATTTTAATCGAGATGCTGGCAATGTATGAGAACGATTACTAGATCTCCTCTTTTGTCAATTAAATGGTGGTTTTATAATGATGTAAAATAGAAGGGTAAAATTAAAAAGAAAAAAAAAAGGAAAGCAAACACATCGTAAAAAGAACTCATTGAAATAAAAAGAGTACGAATTTTGATTTGATGCTGAGAGCTTTTTCTTAGGCCATGCAATACTTTTTCCATTAGGGTTGTACTTTTTGTCTTTTTGATTTCGTTAGATGTGTTTATTTGTACGAAAATATTTTGTAATTATTTTATATACATCATCTCGATCTGCATTCACGTTTAATTTATTTCAAGTTACGTTGTTGAAGTTAAAAGATTGATCCGATATCTTTTGATTATTTTACACTGAGTACATGATTTCGTGATTCAGTACGTTTCACGATGGCGATACGTGTTTATTTCTTTTAGATGATTATATTGCTTGATTTAGAATATAATAAATATTAAGTTGATAAAAAGAATCTTATTCTTATTAATTTGCACTATGCACAATTCATTTCTCTATTATATGTAAAAGTTATAAAACATTTCGCTATTAACGAACAATATGTTTCGATTTAAATATCCTTACGGTGTTATCCGCACCTCCGGATACCATGAATTTGGGATTCGACCAATTGCAACATAATACTTTATCTTCATGGCCAGAAAGGTCAAATAATGGCGCTTTAGGACTATAAGAAGAGAAATAGTTTTTTTTTTACACGGAAAGCAACTTTGTAAATAAAATTGGAAATTATCGTACCTTCTGGTATCCCAGAGTTTCATCTCATTATCGTATGCTCCTGAAATAAAAAGAGTTTCGTCCACTGGCGACCATCGTACAGATTGTACCCATTGCGTGTGAGAAGTAAATATTGCTTTCACAAGTGTTCCCTCTAAAAAAGAAATATTATTTTAATACAACTTTCAATGCAACAATGATTAGAAATTTATAAATAAACGATGTCAGTCGAAACCTGTAGATCTTGGATCGTATAATCTAATATGCCTATCGGCTGACGCTGTTATAACAGTACGAGTTAATGGGGAATAATCGAGGTCAAAGAAACTTTTATTTCCAGCCAGTTCGTGTTTGATTCCTCCTAATTCTGAATCCCATATTTTCATCGTATGATCCCACGAGGATGTTATAATTTCTGTTTTATCTGACCATACTACACCACTAATGGCTTCTTTGTGACCTTTCATAGTTCTTTTAGGTACCTTTATAATGCAAACGTACATATCATAATAAATTATTTCTTCGTTGACAAATATTTTACTGTTTATTCATTTTATTTACCCTTGTTTTACCATGTTCTGATTTTAATCTTTTTGAGCTGGATTCACCATCTTCATTTTCATCTTGATTAGCTACAAACATAAATGAAAGTGAACCATTTTCTTATTAATGAACTTCATTTTTTTGTTATATAAACTACTTACCTGTAGACCAGATTTTAAGCATTGTATCCCACGCCCCAGTTGCCATTATAGTCTTATCGTAATTAATACTAACAGCTTCTAGTCCACGTTCATGTCCCCTGCATACATGAATGCAATCTACAGAGTTTTCCATAATGTTCCAATCCCATATTATAGCTGTTTGATCTTGAGATGCACTGTAAATTATAGATGGTAAGAATGATTTAAAATTATTCAATTCAACTTTTCCCGGTTTTAAATCATACCTAACAAAACTGGCCGTGTCACTAGTCATGGATATCCATGCTACTGCTTTAATAGGTGAAGTATGTCCAGGAATTACTAAATGATGTTTCCCTTTAGATGTCCATATATGTAATGTGTTATCATAACAACCAGTCAAAATCCTATTAAAGTATAATAAATATTTTAATACAAAATAATAATGTTAATAATAAATAACAACAATAAATATCAAAGAAGTTACCATTTTTCATAAACATCAACAGCAGATACCCAATCATCATGTAAAAGACAATCCTGAGGTTCTGGTGGTGGATACTTTTCAACATATTCAACAATAATCACTTCTTCTGTAGAAATATTTTTTTCTGCTATATGTTCACTTAATGAAGTGCGTAAAAATTGTGAGCACACTAAGAAATCAAATTCTATATCATTTTTTATATCGGTTGACTCTAGAATTAAATCCAGTTAATAAACAAATATTCCTCAATATACTTAATTCATATTTAAGTTTATTAATTTAGAAATATGCTACCTTTTAGAAGTTCATTTATAAGAGTATTTAATTCACTTGTTACAATGGATGTGTGCACTGATAATGGGAAATCCGGAACAGCATACCTAAAATTTGAAAAAATTATTTACCACATATATTATGATTACTGAAATAACAAAATTATTGCAAATTATATAAAGCATAAACACAATGTCATAACTGTGTAACAAAATGAAATAACCTCCTAATGCAGTTTACAAAAGATAATTAAAAATACTTACTGTTCCTGCTTCGTAAGAAATTTTATTTGTAGCTGTGGAGCACTGTTGTTTAGGCTTTCATTAGCCATCGTAGTTTTAATATTATTCGTACTTTACTCTTTTATAAAATGGGAATTATAGAAAATACAGAAAATACACGTGTGTGCTACATTTTAAACTAGATTATATCGACACCAGTAATCGACTTCTCGGAACTCTGAACGAATCGATTTATCATGCAATCGATACTCTTCTGTAGGTAATCGTTCTTCACATTATCGAAAGACTAAATTTTTTGTACTGGTTTATTTATTCAGTTCTGTATATGTGACCTTTTTAAATTAATAAATAGAAATATATTAATTAATATAGAAATATGAATACATATTAAAAGGTAGAATAATTAACATTTTTATGATGCTTTTAATTTAATAGTAAATATCGTTAACATAACATTAAATACAATTTTAGGGTTGACAAGTAATAATTTTGTTATTTGGATAATGAATTTTATTCAATTTTATATGTATGTATAATTATATTTCTTAATATATTCAAAAATTGTTTTACTATACTTATGTAATAAATATTGCCAAATAATTATAAAATAAAACTAATGGTAGAAAAAGTCAAATCAGGAAAAGAACAAATATAAATGATAATAATAATTTATGTTTCTCTATTTATTATTTATTAATATAACGATATTTCATAATAAAATTGGCTATTTATGTCAGTATTATTTTATTTATTTTAATACACATAAATAATGAACATTCTTTAATCATTTAAAAGATCATACGCTTTGTAAAATACGCAAGATATTTGATATCTTAATGTAGAACGATTGGTTAATTAATAAACTTTGATAAATTCCACATATTAAAAATGAGATAACATGCTCAATATATTTTTTAGTAAATCAACGTTGATCATCGATTAGCGGAAGAAAATAAAAGATTAGAATGTTAAGATGAATCGACTATCTAGTACATCACAGACTATTCTGCTTCCGCCTTTGTCTTCCCAATAAAAGAAGAGGACAGAGCGAAAGTTATTGCTGCTGGGGTCAGTTCTATTGCAACAAGTGTTCCTAATCGATACTTTGATGAAATTATACGAATCCATTGCTGCCACTGATAACAGAAATACAACATTTTTTAAAGCGCTTTTTCGTCAGTAAGAATCGTTGTCATATTAAAAATTACATTAACGATAATGTTATCTATTTGCAGGAAGACGAATACTTTAATTTTATCTTTAAATTTCTGAAATACAATAATTTTAGAAATGTGCATAATTATTACTAAAGTAATATAACAAATATTACATTGGATAGGGAATAAAGCAGTCTGAATCTCCAAAACGTATTAAATTACGATTATTCCTCATATAATTAATATTATTCTATTTCAGCATAGAATGATTTATGTGCAAAAAGCAAAGTTCGATTATTTCAAAGAAGGAACGCAATTCGTGAACAACAGGTGCTCAACGGTAAAGGAGATGGAAAGTACAAGAGGGATAGAATGGAAAATGCGCAGGTGTTTGTCGATTCACGAACACTCCACGCAATTCGACATTATCTGGGGGGAAAAATCTTTTTAAATCGGAACTTTACTGAAAGTTTTTGAGCTGTTCGAGATAGGATATGCAACAATATAGGCTTGTTGATAGTAAGTTGCACAAGAGGTTCCGACTGTTTCTCTATTATTGTAGGTGATATTAATTCTTTCCCTCTCTGCTTGTTTCTTGTCCATTTCTAGCGATGGGAACGACCTTATATTCACCACTTATTTTAAAATAAATTTTACTTTCACACATTTAACATTAATTTTGTAAACGTTTATTTAAGATTTACTATTTAAATGAAAATGGCAAATGCGATGAATATTTGATAACTCTCCTGCAGAAAAGTTCTTATAATTTGTATAATTGTGTTTGTGTGTCTAATTATGAGGTAGTTAAATTCTAATTTGGTCGATTATCAGTGGAACTATTTTTTGCTGGGATCATGTTCATTTTATCAAATAGACATATTTCCAGTTAATGTAGAGTAATAGCATTTACGATATAATATTACAACTTTAATGTTATTAGTGGTAAATTTATCATTAATCGTTATTACAGTGTTAATTTTTTATAATTCCATCACCATGTGATGAAAGTGGTCATAATATTTTTCTATAATGCTTAAATAGAAAATTGTGCAGAAAATTATTGTCCCCTTTGTGCCAATTGATTTTTATTTAACAAATTTTTCTCTTAATTTTATACATTTGAAAATATTCAGTTTTCATTATTTCATCAAAAAGAAAAAAAAAGTAGTAAATTCTTCATTTTTGAAATAATTGATTCTTAGGAACAGTCGATGGATACATCTTACTTATTTCTATCAAATATTAAGTTACAGTATCTTTACAATATAGTGTTTTTCATAGCATCATTCTATATCTAAAATACATCATTACATCATATTTATTACTAATTATTTGATCATGTATGTATTATCAAATATATTTCTAATAATAAATATCCAATTCAGATCAATTTTTCCACACTATTGGAAACACCGCGTTAACACGATAATCTATATTTCAGGAAGTATCCAGTGCATTGTGTAACTGTCGTTTTCAAGGTCCAGGAGGGTATTGGTCCCATCACTATCCACATCTTTGGTCGTTTGCCAGCCGGCATGTGCGCGTTGCAATCGATTCCCTGGTCAACGCATGCCCTGCTTGCTCGTTCTTCGTGGAAGACTACTCAGTCGGTGGCACTGCTGCGGCATAACAGTACGCGCCGAGTAGGAAATGGTCCATAGTCGATAATCCTTATCCATTAAACGAACAAATAGCATCAAGTTCTCTTGTTTCTAACGCACGCGGTACATACCACAAAGGTCGAAGGATCACGGCAAGGATGTATTAAGGAGAGGAAGCAACCAGGTGTCACGCCCAGGTAAGTCGAGAAAGAGACACGTTTCTTGCCGCTACAAAGCGACATACAGGTCCGCAGGAATAAGGGAGAGACGGAGGGGGAGGGAACGTGACTACAACCTGATGCTTCGGCCATATAACTAGAGACGTGGTCGGTGATTCGCGGAATCTTGCCACTTTCGTGGAAAATTAAAGGAATTGCCAATTTACGCTCTGTTCAAATTCAGGATCGAGTAGATGTGCAATTAAGTTGTTCATTTTTCAACTTACAAGATAGAAGGTAAAAATTATTGTTGAAAGGAATGATTGTTAAAAAGATACAAAGTGAACAGCTGTTTTTATTCAAGCATAGGTATGGTAATTGAGATAGAAGTAATTACTTGGGGGTACGATCGGAAAATTGGACCGGTTGGTCGAGATTAAATTCTGGATTGTTGCGCTTCAGTAAGCTGTTTTCCGATAACAGTGCTGTAACTTGTTTTGTTCACGCTCCGATATCGTTTGATTATAGGGGTATATACATACTGTGATTGCGTAAACGCAGCTCTCGTGTCGTTATGCAAAGGTGTACCGCACCCTTTATGAAGCTATGCGGTATCCACCGGCTCGTTGTTTCAACGTTGATTAAATTAATATGGTAGTTATGCTTTTTGGATGATCTTGACGAAGCTCGCTGTTATACCTTACTATAGGTTCACTACGCTTACAAGAGAACAGTTTCGAGCAGCTAAGATATAACTCGATTACTCTAACAAGTTGCCATGTACCCAGTACCGTAGTCCAAACAGCTTGTACACTTTTCTGTGGTGTAATACATATCGCAAATTATTTTCCATTGCGAAATTGAAATTTTGTAAGTGAACAGTTTCTGATTATATTTTAGAATAATTTATAAATCATGTATATTCGTGTCAATAAGGTCGTTTATAATTGTCATTCATAACATTGTTGATTATCACGTTGAAGGATATACACATATATATTAGGAAGAACATTAAGAAAAAACTAGTTGGAAAATCTATGAAAAGATTGCTTTCTTTTTTTAAATTTGGTTCTGCTTTTGAATTTATTAAGGTTGTTAAAACAATAATTACAGATAATTTATATACTAATATAAATATTAAAAGTACAGGAAAATATGGAAAATATCGAAGTAAAAAGTATTGAACAGTATAAACGAATGGACAATGAAAACAATAATTATCTTCATAATTACCAACATATAATTAAAGAAGAGAAAAACTCGTAATTGTACTCTATTTTTATATGTAGAATGCAATCTCTCAGATATCCTCTGGCTCGTTTGCTCTTTTTTTCTTTTCTCTGCCTCGTCTCATTAAAAATGAAGATCTACGCTTTTTCATTAATCGAGGAGAGCATCAGCTCGGCCTAGCTTAATGAAAATAACTATGCTATCGACTATGAACCATGAACTTTCTGAAAAAAGAAACAATCTTTCTCAACTATCTTCGCACTATCTTTGTTCCCGTCCAAGCTATCCTTGTATTTGTTCATTTGCAAAAAGAAACATAATGCCATTGTTATAAGACTGACATTGAAAGAAGAAGAATATTCTTATGGACTTGCCATATTATAAGACTGAAATTGAAAGAAAAAGAATATTCTTATGGACTTGCCATATTATAAGACTGAAATTGAAAGAAAAAGAATATTCTTATGGACTTATCTATTCAATCTTGAATAACAAACTAACATGCATATGTGTAATTGTAGGAAGATCTATGGGCCGTAAACAGTGGTGGCGAGGAGGCTCGGTACTGTTGGTGTTCTTCATTCTCCATCACGTAATTCTAGGTGATGGTGATGTCGGTAAGTACTACACATTCAAGATTATTCCAGCAATCGAGATAAAGTTTTCCTTCAGAGGGGGTTGAATAGCTGGAGAATCACTTTCTAAATCCTTGAATGTCTTCGCAATAAGGAATAAACGAATCTCCCTTTCATAATAAACTCTTAATTCCGTTTCAATGGCTATCTGAAAAATAATATTAAAGTAATATAGTGTATCATACAATATTATGTAATATTGTTAAACGACGATGACTATTTTTAGTCTAGAATTTATGAAAAACAACGAATGTCTTCGGCATATAAATCTGATAAAACTATAATGAATATTTTCTACGTAGAACTTTTTTAAAATAATGCCAACAATGAGTTTCTCATGGAATTTATGCAGCAAATAATTAAAGACGACTTGTTATAAACGAGGAAAATGAAATAAGATGACATTTTAAATTTTATGCAATTTGTCATAAATTTTAGTATAATATAAATTGTTATATATATATATTTCTAACATATTTGCAATGAAAATGAATGTCATATCCGAAAAGTTGAGGGAATATTATTATGTTATCCTCTAACTGCAAAAGAGGATATTCCTGACTTATCCAGTTTCGAATAAATAAATAAAGGAAATAAATAACAATAGGAATGAAATTTTGCATTCTGTTCATTGACAAATAAATATTTAAAAAAGGAAACACAAATCTACCAGTATCCTGACGGACTACAGATAGATATTTTCACTGAAAACTAAATTTGAAGCAACATGTTCAATCAACACGTTTTATTTTATCTTCGGCCATCGAATCAAAAATTTGTATCGTATCAATTTTTCCCATTATATTAAAAGCGAGAATCAAAATACATGCCCAATATCATTGTATAAATAGTAAGGTACGAAGGTTACTGCTTTACAAAGGATGACTTTTATTGCTATTATATAATACCTGTTTTATTTAATCATATCTCGCTATTAGCACCTTTTTTATGACATAATATAATACACGTCAGATTTTCTTCTTTTATTATACTACAAAAAAATTAATAAAAACGTTGACAAGACAGCAGCGTTAGATATTAAAGCGCAGAGGGAAATACTGAAAGTGCAAAGGGGATAAATGAAATTCTTGATTTCATAGCTCATGGCCCTCGCGTTTAGAAAAACTCGGTGTATTTATTATTTCATGCTCTTATCCTCAGCGTGATCGATATTTCAGCGAAAATTTCATTTCTCCGATATTCTTCCTTCCTTTTTCTCAATTCAAACATTTCTTCTGATGGATATTTCTCGGAATACCATGAGAATAGAATAATATTTCAATGTCATCTGCGGGAAAACTTCTATTAATGAAGATTAACGAAGGTTTAGAAAAATATAGTATTCTTTAATTTATTGCAAATAGATTCGCTAAAATGGAATTGAATGAAGATTACACAAGTCATAGAAAGAGCCAACATTTTTTAGAATATGGATTGCTATGGACAGTTCCAGCTGGAAATATTAGTTATATTTTGTGCGATAGTTTTAATTAACATATGTCTTTCTCTCCCTTTTCTTTTTTGTAGTTTTCTTTCTTATTCGTTTCTTACTTTTCATGCCTACGTTATTTTACCACAAAACGTGTTTTAAAATCACGCGTGACATTCTGGATAAGGCTCTTGCACGCGTGTGTAAAATGTAATTATTGAATGATGGATATGTATTTACACATAATATTATGTAATTATTCAGAGTTCCAACTATATGAACGTTAACAATTTAATATTTTATAATTACTAAACATTTGAACTATTTGAAACGTTTAATTGTTCGAACAAATTTCAAATATTTTGTTGTTTTCAATAGTGAATTTTTTAAATTCAAATTATTAATCATTGAATTTCTTCGAAATTCGACGTCGGATAATTTGAAATACACAAAAAGATGCACGAAGAATTCGAGAAGAATTTTCAAATTCTCTTTTTACGATCTTTAATATTTAAAATCAAATATGATTAATAAGCAAACATTGAAATGTTACAAGCTGTTACGATTACTATAGAAAAGCTAGTGGAAGTTTTCGCATCTGCTTAACTATTTTCATGGCAAAACTCCTGAAATTCAATTTACTTATGAACTTCGTTTGGAAATTTCAATATTATTTGCAAATTACTTTGTCTGTACTTTTCCTTTTTTTTTCTGAAACAAGAATGTTAAAGTAACACGATTAGCATTCATCTTTTTTGAGATGTTCGCAAGATGATCCTTGGAACTTTACATTTCTTCTTCACAGGCTGTAATTCACTTTAAAATAAAATGTTAATTATATCGCTTTATTATTTTAAAGCCCTTTTTAAAAGCGATAATATTAGTACACAAGTAGATATATTTGTAATAATATTTCTTTGATATAGTGTTGGTTTGTACTATCCCATTTGAGTCTTATTTCTATCCTTACTACTAGTAATTGACATCACATTATCCTAAATGAAGATATGCCGTCGTAGTATTCGATGCAAATTCCTCTAATTTTCATTGCACACCGTATGAAATATTGGAGTCTCTTTACGTCCCCTTCGGCATTCGATTTCATGATTTGCCTGTTTTCTCTTATTTGTATAATATTGATTACTCTCTGTTATCAAAGAAAAAAAAATGCTAACGAATATAAAGAAATCAATTTAAAAACGTTTTTGTTTCAGAAACAAAGATATTACTTTTTTATTGCCAGAGCAGAAAAATTCTCTTTAAAAAATGGCATAATATCCTGCAGATATCCAATAAAAAAAAAAAAAAACGAAATCAATTTGAAGCATTGTCCTCTCCTAAATAAAAGTATCGCTTTCTCATCGCTAGATTTGCTGGAGAGTCTCCCTTCCACCGAAAAACAGAGTAAGGATAATTCTCTTTGCAATAAAAAAATGGATAAACACAAAGTTTAAAAACGAGAAAGAAGAGAAAACGACACTAGCTCCTGAAAATTGCCTCTCGATCTAAGATCGAAAGAAGAGGAACTGAACTGCCGATAGGATTTTCTCGTCTCAACAGCTTCTCCGACGTCTCTTTTTCCATGCAGTAGCACCTCGTTCGTCAAATTCACTTGCCATCGATTTTCTATCCGATACCTTCTCGTCGTGTCTGTTATTCACACACGAGTATCCGATCAAATATAAGCCGTAGATGGGCTTATTTACTCGTAACCTTGAAAATTCGTTGTTTCTTCCCGGGGCTGGATTGGAGGGATGAAAAAAAAAAAAATAAAAATAAAAAGAGAAGGAGGTGATATTCGATTTTCGCCCACCAGCCATCCACGATTATCGAACCGTACATCCCACGCGACCACCGCCTTTGCAAACTTGCTTCCTCTCCTTTGCCCTAGATCCGTTTCCACTCACAACTGCGACCCTTCATCGTTATTCTTCGTCGTACCTGTTTTCCTGCTACTCTTTGTTTACACCTGCTTTCTTGCTATTCTTCTTCAAATTTTTCTTCGCTCTTATCTCGTTGTTTCTATCAACTCTTCGGAAAGGAATTAAGGGAAGTGCTCTTTGTAATTTTAAGTAGTAACGACGGTTCCTCGAGAATGTTTCTCTGTTTGACGAAGATTTCTTCGCTATTAATTCTCGATCGTGACGCTCTTTTAATGCGGGAATTCTCTTAAATCTCTCTGAAGAGATCCGGAATCCAGAAATTAATAGATTGAGAAACCTCGGTATCATGAAGAAATATGTTATTATACAGCTTACACAGAATGTCGTAAAGTACGATATAAAAATTTATATAATAATATAAAAATGTTATTTCGTTTTACATCGTTTTTAATAGAATGATTGGACAAAATGGTTTAATTCAGTTTGAATATAAACTTCAGGATAACAAAATTTGTATACCGCGTATACCGTGTCAATTACGAAAGATTGAGATGATTTGCTGATTAAATTTGTGGTATTAATGTTACTTGTGAGATGTAAAATGTAGAATCGTTGCGTCGGTGTAGTTAACGCGAGGCAATTCTCAGAAGAACTCAATTCTAAAACGAAGGTCAAGGGAAATGAAACGACGTCCGCCTGTTCCATATTGCCTGTTGGGAAGTTAAGGAGTAATGAGATCTTATCAAGGGAGGAAATTTTAACTCTTTTCCCTATTTGACCAATGTTGAAAAGCTTCTTAAAACGGCTATACAAATAGGTATGCAGGTATATACATACTGAAGATTTATTTTACTGTTTTACCTTTTATTATACCATCACATTTTATGTAATAAATATAATATACAGTATATTAATATCTATAATTAGTGTAATTTGTCATAACGTTATAATTAAGCGTACATTATTTTTATGTAATAAAGTAACTGTATATAGTTAATTAATAATTGAGTTATTCAGAAGTTAGGTGAACTCCATGAATCAAAAAGGTATAGAAAACACTGTTTCTTTAAATTTATTTTAAAATTAACTATTACGTGCGTCGTCTTCTATCATCATTATCCGTAAACATGAACTTATGGAAGTAAGTCATTTGTTTCTTGACGATAGAACATTAATCCTGCAGGTATTTATGCAATGAAATTAAAAATGAATAAAAAGTGGAGTTGATCAGTTTGGCTTCTGATAGCTTCAATTTATCGTTACAAATATATATTATAATATGTAATTACAAACTACACGATATAAATTATACGCAATTAAATTATAGATAAATAATTAATAGATCGTGCGTTATTTTATCGTATTACGTATCAATAAAAATAATATACGATTAATTACAGTATTTAAAAGCATTCCAATAATAAACTCACGTATAAATTATCAATAAAACAAGGTAAATGCATGGATATTAACGTTTAATGTGGCAGATTAACAAAGTCTCCGTGTGATTATTCAACTCCTATCAAGGATTAAACGATCGTGCAGCCACGCAATGAAAGTGGGTTGTGCTCGGTATTCTAATTAGCGAATACGTTGCGATCTCAGCTATAGAATATGCGGCAGAAAATCGCTGCACACATGATTATGACGTAAACATTTGCGTCAATGTATTATGAGTGAAAATAACGTAATTTTATTTATACCATCAACGCATTTAATATTCTTAGTAATTGTTAATGGGCCATAAAAAATGACGGTTTTTGATCTTTAAAGTCAACTTTTCGTCGTAATTATGAAGTCAATTTTACGTGAAACAAAGCAGTAATACTTAGTATATTAAAATATGTAATACAGTTATATAATATATAAAATTAATAAAGAAAATATTGTTATATATTATATATTATTATTTTTATATATTATATTAGAATATATATTAGAATATAGAATATATATTAGAATTATTGTTATATATTATATATTATATATTAAGTAAGAAGAAAGATTCTATCGAATATAAAAATTATGATTATAGTACATCATAAAAACATAGTTTAATATATTCAACATTATACCGTGAACTTTTGTTATATATGATGAAATTAATATTTTTAGTAATCAGATCTTGCTAGTATTTATTTGCTAGTATTGTACTTTTCTTACATTTCATTGGATTTAATGTGACAATGAGAATATTAGTTGAATTGGTTGCAAAAGGATGATTAATGAGGTGTTATCATAATCTTGCTCGGTATCATGTATTTAAAAAAAAAAAAAACCTTGTTAATTAAAGCTTCATTAGTCTTCTATTGATACGTATAAATTCATGTTCCAGGGTGCCTGTTCAGTAAGAGCCTCTGCGATCCCCGAACGGAAACGTGCTACAATGGTAGTTATTGCTTGAACAATAAAATATATTTGTTTTGCAATCACTGGCTCTTGATACGAATAACATTCGATTATCCGTTTTAATATTCCAGATCTTGCGTTTGGCAAATGTTTGCCATTATACACTGACCTGAACGATGAAGATTATTATCAGTGAGTATTCACAAATAAGAAGCCTCTTTTAGCAACAGAGATTTCAAAGGGAAAATTAAAAGATCGATAGAATTGGAAAACTTTGATCGAACGAATATTTTGTCTTACGTTAATTTTTATAAATCTATTATAATTTTCCTTATTTGAGACATTTAGAGCAAAAGTAGTCATATTTTTCTGAATTTATCGCAATATACTGTATTGCTCATACAAAAGTGCAGAAATTCATATTTTTTAATTAAAACCAGACAGTATAATAAAATCAGTCGTCGCATTGACAATTCCACGCTTACGTTTATTTCATAAATTAAAAGAATATATGTAAATAAAAAAGTAGAATCTCGGTGAAAAATTGCTTCACCTAGTACGTTATTTCATATTATATACATTTTGTGCAATTTTGCACTTTCAGATTTCCCATGAATGTATACAAAAACCACAGTCTGTTATAATTTATGTTCATAAAAAAAGACAAGGTTTGGCCAACAGATAGTTGGAACAGTCTGTATACATATATTTACTTGTTTTGTGATAAATAACTTAGAATGTTTCACTTTAGTATAAGAACCATAAGTTCATACTAATATCTTTTACGACAGTAGTAAGTACTTACATTTGCTGTCTGATCATAAACCGACTGTACTACTTATACGATGCTCTAGACAAATAGAATGTGAATTTCTACTTATCGAATTGAAACAGTTAACGTTGTGAACGTAAACATTTACTTGTAAAGCTCTTTCAATTGTCTTTTTCTTCTTTCAGATATAATTTCAACGTTGACGAATTGGAATTGCTAAGAATGCAATTGGAGAGGCTGCAAGTCGATGAATACAAATGGTCTCATCCCTACACCCAGTGTATAATGCAAATGACCTTGTACAATTTACGCTACTGGTACGATTAACGTTGTTAATATCAAACGATATTTATAATAAGCAATCATTAATACGACAGAAATCTTTGTGTTCTTGGAGAAAAGATTTCATAAGAACGTGTACAAAACTTTCAATTGTTAAAAATGGACTGGGTACCTGAGATTAAAGTGGAAACGTGGGAGGAATTGATTGAATATTT
Source organism: Bombus impatiens (assembly GCF_000188095.3). Classification (NCBI taxonomy): domain Eukaryota; kingdom Metazoa; phylum Arthropoda; class Insecta; order Hymenoptera; family Apidae; genus Bombus; species Bombus impatiens. Next base: position 798,303 of record NT_176468.1, read on the forward strand.
TAGAAGTATTATATAAATATCTACAAAATTTGCGAATGACTAAAAAAGAAAGAGAAAAAATGTTTTAGAATAAAGGACAAAGAATCAGCATGCTATTGTCCTATTATATTGAATATTGTTCTATTTAGTATTATCTTTACTATTATCCTTTTTTTCATTTTTTATATCTTATAGGGAAAACTACGATCTTCGACTCTGTCAGCATTTAAAGCAACGTACGCATTTCGAAAACAAAAATGAAATCGACCAGGCCAAAGTAAGTTCATTACACCACCATAGCTAACATGTTTTGTATCGTGACAAAATGAAAAGTTATGTCTTAACTTTGTAATAAAATGAAGAAGTCACGGTAGAATATCCAACTGTGAAAAGTAGATTCGGTAGAATCTTAAAATAACGTCGAAAAGTTATATTAAGTTATATCTAGTTATGAGATTCAACCTTATCAAAGTCTTTAAACAAAGATTGTGATAAACTATTTAAATTTAATGTTTAAATGAAAAATAGGATTTTCCAGATCCTTAATTTTGCAATACATATAATGTTAGAATTTTTTAAAAGAAAAAAGTCAAGGTTTCAAAAGTTTAGATCCTCGATTAAATACTACAAACTATTATAAAGTATTTAACCTGAGTGGAACTTTTATTTCAAGGTCTAGGTTTTTTGAAGCTTTGGTCTTCTTTCAAAGACTTCGGTAATGAATCAATATCCATATTTTTCTAATGAAAATTTCACGTTCATCTTACACGACACAAAACGTACCTATTAATATCGACAACGCCTGTAGTAAAACTTTACTTTAAACGTTACCTTCACTACGTAACAATGGAACTTTGCTTTTGAAGGTACCCACAATAGCCATAGTAAAATTCACGCCCAACAATGGCAAGTTCAACAGCCAATTTGCCAATGAGCTCTACTACCCTCCTGGCACACAAAATCAGTATTTCCCTGATTCATTCTATAATGACGAATTCTCTCGATTGCCGTACAAAGAACAATTCAGAGAAATCGATTCCCAGTTCTACAAACCGAGGTACAATCCGAATTCTCACAATGATTATGACTCTTCGATGAACGAAAAAGATTATGAAGAAAATTACGACGAAAGTAATTTGCGTAAGAATCCAACGACTTTTGATGGAGTCGTTGAAAGATTGTCTCGAACTAGACGTCAACCTCCCTTGTATAATTTGCAAGAATACAACAACAATGCAATGGAATCGTTTGAAAACGCTTTGAAGGAGAGGATATCGAAGAAACTTTCGGATCTTGAATTTTTAATTAAAGACGAATCTGAAGATTATTCCGATAGAAAGGAAGTTGCGGACGAAGGTCCGAATGTCGAGTATGAGACAGTGTTCTCGGAAAAATACAAACCTAGGAAATTTAGCGAGACACCGGACGAAAATGAGCGTTTTCTGGAAAACGTGAAAGATAATTACGATAGTGATGATTACGACGATGTGAACGATGAAGAGATAGTGCCTCAGAAGGATGGCTCGTCGATGGAAAATGGAATTTATACCGAAGGAGGACTTATACAGGCTGGTGATAAAGCTAATGTTGATACTGACGGTATATTATTTTATTATTAGATCGTAGATGTTTATGCAAATGTATACTTTCATAAATGCAACTAAAGGAATAAGATCTAATATTATAATATGTATTACGTTTTATGTATTATTATGTATTGTTCTTGCATCTCGAAATTTCCTATAAACGCATAAACATCCACAGCATATTATAATATATGTACTTAGTTTGAGACAGTTGCGAGAAAAAGAAAATTTACAAATACTTTTCCTACTTTCAGAAAATGCATACAATTTATTTGCCGATGATATAAGTGAACTCCTTCGGAAGCACGGATTAGCTGGCTTTAAACGTGGGGATGTTAAGAAACCAGGACCGCCGTTTTCAACAAATAACTATGCGTTTAAAATTCCATCCCCATCCAGTAAGTATCTTTACTTATGTAAACTGTTACTTGATATTTAAAATCTTGAATCATTATTTCCCGATATAAAGTAATATCAAATATTTTGCAGTTTCAGAAAATGAAAATCGTTCTGATTCCATCGAAACTGAGCAAGATGTAAGTCGTCAATCGTGCACAAAATTATTAATTAGAAATATTAATTAGAAAATATGAAATAAGATATTAATTAGAAAAATATTCATTTTTAGAATAATGTATTACTTACCCCATATGTGAAAAAAGAAGTAAAGCAACAAACAGATTCAAAATCGTACAACGTTGATCTGGATCATGTTTACGTTGAATTTCAGAAACCATTTCACAGATGGTCGGAAGGTGAACATGTCGTCGAGGAGGTAATAGTCATTTTTCGTAAGCGTACTAACTTTTTTTTTTTTAAGAATAGATGAAATAAACGAACAATTTCCAGGTGGAAAAATTATTGGGGCTGTCATCTGGCTCTTTAAAAGATATTCGTGTTGGCCGTGCGGAAGTGACGTTCAAGGTCGTCAAAAATAACAAAGATTATAGCGCTACCGACGTAGTTAATAACATAGGTAATCAATTAATCGAATGACTAGATCGCGGATGCTTATTCGTTTATGAAAATTTAAAGATGCAAAAATGTAAATAATATGCAAAAATATATAAACTATTCGAAATTTAATATTTGGCAGGTGAAAACAATTTCTCTGTTTAGGTCCTGTTTCTTTTGTTGTATTCATAAAAATATGAATTTGCATAAACATCTACTGTCTACTAGTGAACTAATAATCTCTAATAATCATAGAATAATAAATCGCTAAATTAATCAACTGTATATTTTCAGACGACATACGTGGGAAATTGAAAAATTCTTTGGGTGTTGAGGTGATTCGTGCAGGCATAGGTGACAAGGTTCATCTTAAAACATATCTAGAACATAATATTTGCAATTATACTGTTTAAATTAATTATAGGATCACTCAATTGTAGAAAGATCAGAATCATAAACGTGATTCTTCGCTTATTTTAAACAGTGCAATCAAATACTTCGATAAGAGAATATTCTATGAAAACAAAAATTAACATATTTTTTTATTTAAAGATCAAGCTACCCGCAACGCTGGAAGTTGTTAAAAAAGCAGAAATGAGTCCGACTGTGTTCGGAGCAATAGTAACTGCAAGCGTCATAGCCATTGTAGCTGCAGTAGTCACATTGATAATCGCTCGTCGACACGCTAAAGCTGGAGCCAAATTGGCAGGACTAACTACACCTGATCCGGAAGCATCGAAGGACTACCAAGATTTATGTAGAGCAAGGATGCATGCTAAACAACCGGCAGATAAACCAGAATCACCACGAATTACGAATTTAAGCAGGGAAAATGAGTCAAATAATTCGCCATCGAATCGATCTAGCACATCCTCTTGGGGAGAAGAACCGGCTCCTTCGAATATGGACATATCAACCGGACAAATGGTTCTAGTAAGTAGATATAATATTTTTATAGATATTTTAAAGCAAGATAATGACACAAAACTGAGATTATTCCTTAACTACGGACATTCATATTTTTGTTATTACCACAAATGTACAATTTATTATATATTATTATTTTATTTATTAAATTTCTGTGTTATAAAAATTAATAACATACTCGTAAATGTACTAATATGATTATAGTAAATGCTATTTTAATAATAGTGTTTAAGATTTTAATATACAGGGTGGTTGGTAACTGGTGGTACAAGCGGAAAGGGGGTGAATGAAAAGAAGTTGAAAATATACAATAAAAATTTTTTTTTAATTTTTTTTTAATTTTTCCATCGAGACAACGATCTACAGTGAGATCCGTTATAACGTACCGCACGCGTACCGAGCGATTCAAAGTCGATTTTCTCGAAAACAAAGCCTCAAACGAAAAATTTTTATTGTATATTTTCGACTTCTTTTTTCGCGTAGAATCGCCCCCTTTCCGCTTGTCCCACCACTCACCGCTTGTACCACCAATTACCAACCACTCTGTATATTAATATACTTTAAAAAATTTGAATTTTTATATTATAATTAAAATTTAGTTAAACATATCAAAGAAAACTATTATATATCATAAAAAGAAATATTGTAATTTCTTGCACCATTTTATGCCTTCACTTAAGTTACTATATATAAATTATTTATATAATAAAATATATATAATTTATAAATTAGTATATTACATATTTTTTGTAAATTCCCAATATTACATATATTTCTAGAGTTACATGGAAGATCACCTAAAAAACAAGGATCGATTGGATCAAGAATGGGCCGCATTATGTGCTTACGAGGTGGATCCCTCTTCAACCGAAATTGCACAAAGCGAAGCGAATGCCAAATGCAATCGGCCTGGTGCAGCGATTCCCTACGATCATTCCAGGGTGATTCTAAATGATCTCGCTAATGTCAATAACTCCGACTATATTAACGCCTCTACAATCGTAAGTATTCTTAAGTTAATCATTTGAGACTTCTTCAGAATTCAAGGAAAACATAAATACAGAGTAAAATAACACATGCGTGGTTTTCATTTTAATATCGTTGAAAATGGAACTGAAAATAGAAATCGGTAAGTCACACGACAAGCATGGAGATTCTGCTGCTATATTCGCAGTTTTAATGAAAAAGCAATGCTTCCCTTAAAAACGCTTCCGCGTAGATTTTAATAGCATTAATAACGTTAGTCGATGGCAAATCGAAGCATGATTTAAGTTATCACAAATATAGATATAAATTTAAAGATGGATTTAATTCTATAGAAAGTAATGGAATAGTTCATATAAACGTTTGTCAATTTTATACTCAACTTGCGATTGTTTTATTGTCATTAAGAAAAGCAATTGTTAAATATGTTGAATATTAATAACATTATTACTAAAAGTTTGTATTTTCAACTACTTTGAATAGAAAAATAAACAAAGAATAAGGAAACGAATAAGAAAACAAGTAAATATTCAAATGCATTAAGAAAATACAATATGATATATTGTTTTAGTAAATATACATACATAATACAAGTATTTTTATGAACGTTTTCTGTCACCTTGACATGAATTTACTTGTAAATTTATACTACATTTTGTGATGAACTTTCATTTCAGATAAACGCTATGCGTGCACTACATAGTTTAGGCATTAGTTTAAGTTCCACAAAACAGCTTTTATTAGATTAAATATAAAAATCAAAGTTTAATTATAAGGTAAGATTTGAACAATCTCTACATAATATGAAAGGTCACCAGAATCACGTAATAGTTTAAAAAATAGTAAATGCGCTTGTTATATAAATCAAGGAAGCCGTGTGACTTGCTTCAATATAAGATTAATAGTAAGAAGATAATGTTTCAAACGAATCTTTTCTTTTTCTTTTTTAGACGGATCATGATCCTCGTAATCCAGCTTACATTGCCACACAAGGACCACTACCAGAAACGACGGCTGATTTTTGGCAACTAGTTTGGGAACAAGGCAGCGTCGTAATAGTGATGCTAACTAGACTTACCGAAGAGGGTATCGCCATGTGTCATCGTTATTGGCCCGAAGAAGGATCAGAATTATATCATATCTATGAGGTGCACCTTGTATCCGAGCATTTCTGGTGCGATGACTATCTGGTGCGTTCCTTCTACTTGAAAAATCTACGTACCGGCGAAACAAGAACTGTAACTCAATTCCATTTCTTGTCCTGGCCCGAGAACGGCGTGCCACACTCCATCAAGGCTCTTCTTGAATTCCGCCGGTAAGTACCTTATAAATTCAAATATTTATATCAGTATATATAGAATGTATCCTAATATCTATTATTATCTATTTTTAGAAAAATTAACAAATCCTATAAAGGCAGATCCTGTCCTATAGTTGTGCATTGCAGGTAAGATTTGTAATATATTATTTACATTTAACATATTATACATATAATAATAACTTTTTCTTTTGGAAAATAATTAACAATCTCATCTGATACGTGATTCATTGAATAGAAATAAGAAACATAACCATTTACAGTGATGGTGCTGGGCGTACTGGTACATATTGTTTAATTGACATGGTTCTAAACCGTATGATGAAAGGAGCCAAAGAAATCGACATTGCAGCTACATTAGAACATATAAGAGATCAAAGACCTGACATGGTTGCAACAAAACAACAATTTAAATTTGTTCTCATGGCAGTGGCAGAAGAAGTACACGCTATCCTTAAAGCTTTACCTGTCCCCTCTACAGAGAAATCTCTTCCAGGAAATAATTCTTCGACGAAACAAGATCAGTAAGATTTGACTCGAATTCGAAATTGCAGTCGCGACGAGCAGAGGCAAAGAATTAATTACAATCTACCGGAGAAAAAATGGCCAAATATTTCTAGTCAACCGTAATCGCATCAAAAGTCTAAAGTCCCTGTTATATCTTTTATTTTCTATAACTTTCTTCTCCTAAATACTTTTGAACATATCTTAACATCAACTAAATCTATTACAAACTTTTAACGAACTTTGCTTTGACTATATTTCATTACATCGATGAAAACATCGAATTTTAGATCCTTTAAATTATAAAGATATTGTTTGTTTATTTGTGTTACGAGATAAATATATACATATGAATTATATTGCCGAATAATTATTTTAAAGAATTTATTGTGGCAATCTGTAATATTTAATTATACATCTCGTTTGACTACGGCCTACTTGAATAGTCAAGTACAAGCATATAGATTCGAAAGACTGAGCTATGCAGCTGATGGAATTCTAAATATCGGCTAATAACGGAATCATTTGTACTGTGAGTCCTTATACACTTGTCTTTCGCGACACTCTGTCGTGATCAAATTTTAACGTAATTTATTGTTTTATCATGGAAATGAATGTTTACCTCCCATTATGTAGCTCAGTCTTTATGTAGTTCATTGCTTTGTAATTTTCATACCATAAAAGTTTTATTTTAATTGGATTAAAAATATGTTGCTGCCTCTCATGGACAATTCTACTAACGTGCTTTACAATAGCTTTAAATAAGACACCAAAAAATATAATATAATTCTATCTGCTCAGTCAATTCTATCAAGTGTATATAACGTTGATGATCACATTAATTAAGTCACATATAATTACTGATACATTCAGTTAAATTTTCGTATTTGATTTATTGAATTGATTTCTTTAGAAAAGATTTTTATATACAAAACTTTAATGAAATTTTTATGTTAGTAATACGAGAATCTAAATGCCCCACGTTAGAAATTGAAATCAGAATTTTTATACTATTGTTACACGTTCTAAAGAGAATGGATTTTAGTGGATTTTAATACGGCTATGACTGTTGCTTCCGTGAAATAAAATTTTATTAAACGTTAAATGTAAAGTTTCACGCGAGAACGTCGCAAGAAGCGCTATCTATCCAGTCTTTTTTCTATGCATACAGAAATAAAAATGATCGAGCTGCACAATATTCACATCATAATTAAGTATCGTCATTATTAACAAAAAGAATTATTATAAGAATGTTTTATTGATGTAAAATATGAACTAGAATATGACCATGTAACATAAATTTAATGTTTTAAATATCATGCAAATATGTTACTATGAACACGCTTCGTGAATGAAAAGTTTAATCATTAATATCGTGAAAATGATGTTAGGCGATATATAAAAAGAAAAATATACGCATACATGTTTGCACAAATTGCCGGTGTCGATATGACAAACCGTAAGTGGAAACGTCATCCTTGTTTTAAAACTACGGCTCTGTTCATTCTGTAGATCCAGCCTCCCACAGGATGAACAAGTTGTATTTGTGATTCCTTCCTTCTTTATTGTGCAGTACGATTACAATGTTTCCTTTCTACATTTCATGTTTACGTTGCTTCCATTTTTTGCTAAATAACGATTTAAAAGACAGTCATACATTTATCAGGTACTGCAAACAAGTTAGATTACAAAAGAAATAAATTTAATAATTACGTTTTCTAATACTGCTTCCATTTCTGAATAAGCTACATTTTAAAAACCAAGTAAGAAAGTTCAAAATCTTAATTATAACAGCTTATATTTTATGTTGGATTAATACAAGTGATATATTGTGAACTCAACGTGAAAGTTTGCTTGACCAACAGATATGTTTTATTAGTCTCTTTTAGCACAGATTCATATAAAAGATTCTATATTTTTATGCGAAGGGATGAGTCTACATAGAATGAAATAATATATAAATCTATACTATGTGTGCGCGTGTGTATGTTACACATACACTCAAAAGATGTAATACTATATGTGTTATAATATAATAAATCAGTCTATGTTCAAATCATAATATATAGTGTGTTCATATTGTTCAAATCAATTTTTCTTTTCTTAAACCATAAGTTTTATACATTTAAAAATCTCTATACAATTTGTACTTTTATTTTATACCTATCTTAAAGTTTACAAACTAATAGAATAAATAATTATATGTAAGATAATAACATATTTATATGTATATATAAATAAATCCATATCATCACGCTGTAATTCAATTTTAGTAACTAGAATCAGAAGTAGTATCAGGAAATAGAGGATTCCAAAAATCTGAAATATATGAGCATACACAGAATTTAAGTACATATATCATTCTGTTCTTCTAAGAATATAAAAAATATATTAAATTACCTTCAGGTGTTTCATTCCTTTCATTATATTTAGTTCTGTGTCGAGAACATTTATTTTGCCTCATTCTTATTTCTTCCTCAGAAAGCCCAAGACTAGTGTAATACTAAAAGAAAAGCTTTCTCTGTGAAATTATTCAAATCATACCATATACATACATATGTATATACATATAAACATTTATAAACATATATATTATTTTATGTATGTATAAAGGATTGATATAGTATTGACTTACAGTTCAATCTCTGCAGCATTAAGAAGAAATAAATTACACTTAACATTATTTCAATTAATTATTTATATTATTTTTTTATAAGTTATAGATTAAACTTATATATTACCTGTTTACATTGCCAACAACTAACACCATTCATCTGTGCTCTTTCAGACTTTTTCTTTGGTGATTTATCAAATATATATTCTTTCGCGGGTAACCTTAAAAAATATATTAAATTTGATATATTTTACAAAATGTTTTGCATTTATGTAAACAATACTTACATATCAAAACTATTCATAAGAGTCCTTCTTACAGGTTTAGTTTTAGGTACATTTTCTTTCAATTTATTTATATTACAAGGAGAGTGTTCTTGCAATGACTCGCCTAAAGTACAGAACGTTTTATCACTTGAGGAATTGGAATCTGTTTCTTCTTTTGCTGAATTAAAATTTTTTTGTGTCTTATCATTACTGTTAACATTCTCATTACAAAAATTAAATATTTTTGGCTCTGTAATTAAATGTGTTCGATTTTCTTGTACAGATTTTTGTAGAGGTAGCAAATGACGATCCAGACTGTGTTGATTAATCTCTTTTTTTGGAGTTTTCCTTTTTAATTTCAAACTTCTCATTTTTGAACTTAACTTTATACGTTTATTTGGACTATTTTGAATTACGTCCTCTTCTATAGAATTATTATAATTTTTAAACTGTTCTCTTATGCCTTTTCTAGGTGATACATGTGCTGTTAAAAAATCTGATCTGTTACGCTTCTTTTGAGTTACAATATCAGTTGATTGCTCATCTTCGAGAAGTACAAGTTTTGATTGCCTATGATTTTTGCCATTTTTCAGTAATGTGGTATCTACATTGTATGATTTACTAACTCCCAATTTTTTTGACATTTTGGTATTAGTTGTATTGATCGATGTATTAATCTCATCATTGCTATTTTCGATAATTGAACACTCATTTTCTTTTGAGTCTTGAGATAATGGATTCTGCATAATATCACTTTTTAGATTTGTTAAACTAGAAATATCTGTTTTTATTGGTAGGCACAAATTCATTTCATTTTTCTTAAAATTTTTTAGATTAACCTGATTATTTATAACATTAGTCTTCTTAAATCTAGAATGTTTCCTTACAAGTATTGGGCTCTTTAATAATTTATCTTCTTGTATTTGGCCCTTATCAGATCTATCAATTAAAACAGCATTATCTACATTTGAAATATAATCACAGTTTCTAAAATTATTATCACAATTAATATCTTCGTGTGGAAATATTTCTGTATTTTTTAATACTTGGTTATTAGCAGGTATAATACTGAAATATAAAACATTAAACAATGTATAATGTATATCTTACTAATACAACATTATAAATTATAAGTGTGCAACAGAATTAAAACTTACACATCTTTATTACTAAAAATGTCTGATTCAAACAATTCACATGGAATCTTAAAATCAGCAATGTTCGTAATGTTTCCACAATATTTCTGCAGTTTTAAGTATTCATTCCATAACTCTGTAAATATAAGAGTCTGTTGTGTAAATATATAAATTTAACTACAAATTTTTTACTTAAAATTGCATTCATGATATAAAGCAATGTACATATATAATGAAAGTACATTATTATTTTCATTATGAATGTTTTATTTTTAAAAGATTTTATTTTTTTAATTTGTACATAACAAATCAAAAATTAAGTAATATATATTATTATAAAATTGCATACAGAAACTATAAAGAATAATTTTTCGATCATAAGCGTAATTTCCTTGTAATTAAAAAAAGTAAGCTTTGTTGTTGTAAATTAAACAAATAACTGAAAAAAATATAAACGAAGAAACTCCGTTTGCTAATATAAGAACAATATATATGATAGAAATATACTTACTTTTATATTGTTCGAATGCTTTTCCTAGCATTCCAGTAAAATTCTTCAAAGCATTTTGCGCAATCTCATTCTCTATGGAACAATCGAATTGTAAAACATCTGACAAAGCCATCAGTAAAATGAATGAGGTTAGGTAATTCTCTTTTTAAAACAACTTAATACCCTGTCCCTTTTTTTCACTTGTCGTTAATTAATTCATTGTGTCTTTTTTTATTATATTATATTATTATCACACTGTGCATAGAATCGAACAAACTCAACAAAATAAACAATTTATTATTCATTCCCATACTCCATACTGCTGATCACTTCACTGAATAATCTAGTGTGTCGCCAGTTTCTTTTTAAACTGCAGCACAAATCGCCATGATATCGTCACATACATATTGTATACAGCTTGCCGGTATAGAAGCACACGTCCTAACCTCACTTTCGTAGTATACGTGTTTCTCTTGCAATCACTTCAATCTGAAACGTTCGTGAAACTTGCGTTAATTTTTCTTTTATCCTGTTTTTTATTATGTTGAAAAAGAACTCCGAAAACTTCAATTTTATTATTTCTTGTAAATAAGAAAAAAAATAGAAATACTTGACATAACTTTGTAAGTATCTAACCAAACAAAAATTATTTATTTATAATATACTTAATTTATAAATACGAATTTATGTAGTTGAATTAATTTCGTTCTTCTGTCCTAAAAAAAGCCTATTATATTCGTGTACTTTTATCTCTTTATTATGTCTCGATATTATTATGTACATTACATCCCGTAAATATTTCCATAATAAATAAGGATTTGACATCGTATATAAAAAAAAAGCTTATGCAACAAATAAACATTTAGAATGCATCCAATTTTAGTTTTCTTTCAAATACCTTCAACCCTCATATTTTAATTCGTTTTCAACAAATTCATTCAGTATAACAAAATATATCACCTAACATAAAGCTATATGTAGTAAACGCTAAATAGTTTAAAAACAAATTCTTGTTTTGAAAAAGATAAAAGTATCTATATTGATCTATCAAACGTTTTGTTTGAATCTTTTAGATGTACATACACTATACCTGTGTTTCCATGTATATATATATACACATAAGTTTAAATATTTCCAATATGAAAATGAAACTTAATGTGATAAACTAAGATGATAAACATTAATACTTTGAAGCTCTTATTTCATATGTCGCATAAGTGTGGACTATAAAGAGCATGTTGTTATTATTAAAGATACAAGTACTATATTAAGTAACTGATCACGTAATAATAATACATCAATTATATACAATTATACACCGAATGTGCACTTACAGTTATGAACAGATAGTAGAGTCTATAAACAACTTGGATGCAGTTGTACTTCCATGCCTAGTTAATTTAAAAAATAGCAATTTAGACCTTTTCCAACTTTATACAGAACATAGTTTAGAACGCTGTAAAGAGTTATATATACAGATCATTATGAGCTGAATGCTGACTGAGAGGAAGTCGAGGGTAGGGAAAGGTTTTGTGTTAGGTTGGATGTTGGTTTACCTGGGGGTCGGGTGATAACAGGGGAAGGATTGCAAGTTTCCAAACCATAGCGCGACATTAGCGCTAATAATGCACTGCGAACACCAGCTGTAGCCACCTGCGACCACCTTCCAGAACTCATTGCATCATCACCAGCATAAACTGCATGTGCATCAAAATTTCCTGACTGTGCTGCATTTGTATCTGCAAAAATAAAATATAAAACAATAATACATCATAAATATAAGAAAAAAAAAGTGGAACTTACCTAAAGGTAGTGGATTTAGTACAGGAAGGTGAGATTCTATTAGTCCACTTGATCTTGAATTTGCAGCAAGTCGTAGTTCAGCATGCAATTCTCCTAGTAATTGTACTACTTTTGGGTCACTCTGTAATTTGAATTATAATAGTTATGCTATTAAATATTATAACAATATAATAATATCATATTATAGAATTAATGATTATATGAAGTTATAAAAATGAAGTATTTGAAACAATAATCCAAGTATATGTACCTCATTATCTGATCGAAGTGACATGAGATCTTCAACACGAATTGGTTTTCCCTGATTTAATACATTTGTGAGAGCACTTAATTTTCGAACAAGATTATCTTCTGTGTATAATTCTGGCATATGAGAGGTAGTATCTCCTTTGGGCCGTGGCATAATTGATGGTGGACTAACATAAAAATATGATGGTGATGAGATCATATAAGGTCTGTTAACATCTCCCTTGGGCCGTGGTGTAACAGGTGGAGGACTTGTGTAATAATATGATGGCGATGAGACCATGTAAGGTCTGCTTTGGTTGAACAAATTATCTCCCCCATAGAAAGATTCCGTATCAAGACGATTTGGATGAGAATTGTAACCTGCTTCCATTTTTAAACGTTTGGAAGACCTGAAATCAAGTCAAAAGCATATCATAAAAACTATAAAAGTAAAGATCAAGTGTTTTATTGAACATGACAAAATGTTATGTTAAAATAAATTTATTGAATATAAAACATATATAAATATATATAAATTATATATATATATATTTATATACATTTATATATATAAAGTAATTAGTAAATATATTTAATAATAAATATAAACTTCTAGTGTGTTATATATGTCGGGTTCACATTTGTCCTTTCATCTCCGACATATATAATTCCGTAAAATGACCTCTATAATGATTTATACCATATTAAAATGGAATATTTCTTGAAATGAATAAAATATATTAATAATATTTATAAAATAATGCTAATAAAACAATATGAAATAAAATTCTTATAAATATTATTAAGATGGACAATAACACATGGATACCCAATAGTAATATTTGTTTCATAATTAATAGAAATCATGCAAAAGATAATACGTTTTATAAACGTGCATATCGAACAAGCAAGACTAACAAATCAATACTTTTTATGGATATACATGCAATTTAATAGGCACAGCATATCAAACTTTATTTGTATTCTGTAAATTTTATTTTTCACAATTTATTGCATACTTATCACTTATATCTGTATAAGTGAAGAGATATGACACAACAATTTTATAAAGGATCATAGATATTAAGATCATAATGTGATTGTTCAATTCATTGCATCCTCAACCTTTTTGCACGAAACGATCAAGCTTTTATTATTTTAGTCATAAAGCCCAATTTGTTATATGATACGCAAAACCAAGTCTCGTGTGAATTATTAAACTGGACACCCTGGGTATAAACATATATTATACGGATTTGGAATATTTATTACCTATTTATATTCTTATAAGTGCTATAAAATTTGCCCTTTATCATTCTGCCACAATAACATTATTTCCTGAAACATAATTGTTTTTCTTATTAGATATCTTGCCAATTTGTATTCACTTACAATTATTTGTTACTTTATATTTCAAGTATTATGTTGTCTCCTACGAATTCCACAATATAATTTATCGTTAACAATGTAAAATAAATAATAATTAATTTAATGTATGTCTACTATATATAGTATTATTATGATATATATGTATAGTAGAGATAACATGTGTACATAACCAAAAGTATGCTATTTATATAATATTCTACAGTAAAATAATTAATATTTATATATTTATATATAATTGCAATGTATAATATTTTCTGTACACACGTATTTTTTCTGATATAATATATATAATATTTTTATATTTTATCAGTTACATAATAATTACATATACAAATACAATAAAAATAGTAAATATTGGAAAATTGAATTTGATCATACAATTGATAAATTTTAATAATAAATTTTGTAATATGTGCTACATGCAATGCTTAGAAATCATTATATTATACTTTGTATATAATTTTGTTTAAAATCAATATGAATTGAAACTACCAAATTATTCATACTTTATGTTAAATAAAGTAGCTAAAATGGAAAATATATTTACTTTATTGTCGTTTTTACAAAAAAATGATTTTACACATTGATTTATATTGTTATATTGATCCATTCTGTTTTCCGTTTTTATTTAAATTCATCAAATTTATTAAAATGATTCATCACAAAGCAATATTTTTCTTTGATAATATTTTGAAGTAGCACATATTATTAATCATCCATAATCTGATTCATTTACCTTCATGACAAAGGTCATAATAAAATATTCTTTATTTGTGATAATAAACTGCATGAATTTTTGAATCATCTTATTATCATATAATGCTGTTTAATGTTTACACAGAAATGAAATTTTTATTTTATTTTACCTACGCGTGAAATTATATTTTTATAATATCAATATATTATTTATTTTGGTACATTCTGCATTGTGATAATAAATGTATTAAACATCCGTACAAACTTATTGTGGAATAAGTAGAAAAATAACATGTACTTTGCATGTCATTTTAAAAGGGTACATAATCATGTACACTGGTATTATCATTCATTCCCAAGGTCCCAGTGTTCATTGTCAGATATGACTTTATCAAAGGATTATATGTGTGTGTGGTTACTTAGTTTACAAATAAAAATATAGAAACATTGAAAGGGACTAAACAAATTAAACGATAAAATATTTTAATAACATTGGAAATTCATTGTCCATAAAAATGTTAGGCAGATGCCTATGGACATTTTGTAAATATTTTATATTACAGAAATTCAATATTATTTTACATTGCGAAGATAATACATTAGGTTTGTCCATATCCCGTACTTCATTATAAGAATGGCTTTGATACATAATACATGCAAAAACATGAAAATATTTAACAAATATTCTATACTGCCATTCGTATATTGAAACTTATGATAATTATCTACAATACAGAATAACAAACTATAACACGCAATTGCGAAAATATGATCAATTAAAATATGCCTGATCTATAGATGTGAATGTTCAAATAAACTGAATTAACGTAAATAAAATGAAATGTCGATGGTGATGGCCGTGATGTTAATATTTCGCGTAATACATTCACACTTTAGTCTTGGCTCCTTGTATTCCATTGTCTTCAATCTTCCATCAGCTTCTTCTTAGTATCCATTTGACCTATTTACACTCCAAGACTTTAAATATTATAAAGATCGTTTATTTTCTCATAGTTTGTGCTCATTCATTTCATGTATCGTTTCATGCGCTTGTAGACATTTCAATTTAATAGTTTAATATGAAAATTAACATACGAAATTTCTTTTTTTATTTACAATTATATACTTAATATATATTCCTTTTCTTTCTTATATAACCATTTTAAAATTCAGCTTTTAGAGATGTATATCATTGATACAATCATGAATATTGGTAATTATATGCATATACATTCACTTATGTAAATGCATATATAAGCTGTGATATAAAATCGTACATATGTGCATTTTCATTTACACAAATATGTCATAATGTATCCATGGCTATGTTAATATGAACATAGATTAGCAAATATGTACACATTTAACTACTTATTGATCATCTTAATATTATTAAACATAAAAGATATCTCGTAATTTTAAAGCTCATATAATTAATTTCAAAGGCAATTAAATTGAATCACAAACACATTGTAAGAGGAACACGTATTTTCCTTTTACATAAATGCTGACCCTCCAAAACAAATAATATTTGATATTACTTTGAAAGGATACTAATATATAATATTATGATATTATTTCTTGCAGTTATTAAGGAGTATTTAAATATTATTTTATATTATGATATATTTTGTTGTGAAAAAACATATCGCTATAAATTTTGTATTTCTTCTAAATACATGCGTTCAAAATATTTTCATGTATTTGAAAAGTATTAGAGAACATAATCTTTGTAGTAAACCCATGAAAAGAGAACGTTGCTGTACATTTTCGTGTCTATATTCCATTGTTCTGCACTATAGCCATCGTCGTGTTTGAACGACTGTGAATCAAACTAAAATTAACTTATTTTATCCATTATTGAAAGTCACATGCAAACGGACGATGAAAATAAGATACTACAACAGTTATGTTTTCATTCTTTAAATAAGATCTCTAACAACGCATTTTGCTAAGAAAATAAATGCCAAGCACAACTGCAATACACAGCCATCTACGTGTGTAAGCAATTAGTATCTGGTCAGTACTGGATATCGCGTCCTAGTTTGTGCCAATATGTCTCTCTACAGCTACTCACCCCCCGACATCAGACAGATCTTCCATAGCCTTATGGGGACCTCCTTTATTTGGAAGAGGGAGAAGAGGCATCTTTCCAGCAGAGCTTTCTTGTTGCTCACGCTGCTGACGTCTTCGTTTTTTACTCCAGAGCTCATGACAGTCTTGCCAAGTAGGAAGCTGAGGTGCTGGCATCCTAATTTTTATATAAGAGATACAGGTCTTATGAATGGGCAATAGTTAAAGTCTTTGTACAAAAAAACTATAAAAAAAAGTATTCCAACGTTTGTTCAGTTATATTCCTACATAAATACTGTTGCTACTATTCCTAACTACATGATAAACTTAAATAATATTTTTTATGTATACATATTCAAATACAAGAAGAAAACATACTGCTCAGGTTGAACATTTTTCAGCCATGCACTTTTAAGTGCATCAGCAGCCGTTATTCGTTTTTCTGGATCTAATTCCAGCATTTTATCTAAAAGATCCAGTGCTGGTGCTGGCATGAATGAAAAATCTTCTCGTAAACGTCTTCTATGTGATTTTTTTGGTTTCAATGTATGCCATAATGGCAGTTTTATCACAGAAGGCCAAACGGCAGGAGTCGGTGTACCACAGACTCTGGAAATCATCTCCAACTGCATCATTTCTACATTTGCCTTACAAAAGATAAAAATAATCATCTTTTATTCAATTTCTTTCTTTAACAGAAATATAGTTCATCGTCATTTCCTTACTTGAAATAGCGGTTTCTTAGAAAATAATTCTCCTAAAATACAGCCACAACTCCATACATCTATTGCGGGGCCATAACGTTCTTCGCCCAGTAATAATTCAGGTGGCCTATACCACAAAGTTATCACTTTATTCGTATAGGGACGCTGCCTATCTTCAGCATTATAAAGTCTTGCAAGTCCAAAGTCAGCTAATTTAACTTCCCCTCTGCAAAAATTATACAATTAAATTGTAAAAATACAATTGTAGAAATACAAATTTTCTTTTCATTAATAATACATTTTGCGTACTTGTTATTCATCAGTATATTAGAACATTTGATATCTCTATGTAAAAAGTTTTTACTGTGGCAGTAATTTAATCCGTCTAATAACTGCTTCATGATGCTTGCATTATTCATTTCATTGAAATCAACCATTCCAGACTCCAAAAGACCCATCAAGTCATGATCCATGTATTCAAATACGAGATAGAATGAACCCTTGTCCTATAATATTGTAATATGCAATACTATCCTCACTATATTATATATTTTAATATATATAATACCTTTCTAAAATCTAACGCGTCTTGTTTGTCCGTAACTATTTCCCTCAAATTCACGATATTTTTGTGATTGAGTTGTCGTAATATTTTAATTTCTCGTACTGCTGTAATGGGAAATCCTTCTTTTTCATTTTCCAGACGAACTTTTTTCAATGCAACAAGTACACCAGCTCGTTTGTCTTGAGCTTTATAAACTTGTCCATAAGTACCCTCTCCTATTTGAGCTATGACTTCAAATACGTCAACAGAGCGTTCTCCCCAATCTTTACCACTCGAAGCCGACATAGGCATATGACAATTTCTAGAACTTCTACGTTTCAAAATTTTTGGTCTTTTTAATTTCGGTTTTGGTGGTACACGTTCAACTTTTGTACGAGGAGGCGTTGCATTTGGATCATCTTCTCCACTTAAATCTTCTGATCCAGGAACAACTACACATCAATTAATCATATAGATAATGAAATAGATAATAACAAAGATATTATTTTAATGAGGTTAAAATTACATATGTTATTATATCACAAACTTACCCGGTGGCATAGGTAAGTCTTTAATACTCTTTTTTTGCGGTGGTTTTGTAGTTGAAGCTGGGAATTTCATTTGTGCCTTACTAGGCGGACTTGGAGATCGACTCGGTGGTGAGTCTATACTCTCCAAATCATTTTGATTAATTCCAGGTGGTAATGGTAACCGTGATAAACTTTTAGTTTTGAATGCTACAATAGGAGGCTTAGGAGGATCTACCGACTTAAGAGGAACTAGATTGTTAGGAGGATTAAATTTAGACATAGCTGTATTTGGTGCTGGAACTGGTATAGGTATAGGTGGCGGTGGAACAGATAAATTAGGGAGAACAGGTACTGGTACAGGAATAGGCACTGACATAGACACTAAACCTGTTGTATTTGCAGACTCAGATTGTGGCAATGGTGGCGCTTGCAGATTTGTAACAGCTGGGAAACTTGGACTATTTGTAACAGTCACTGGACAGACACTAGTGGTAGTTGTAGGTGAAGTATATACAAACATATGCTGATTAGTTGCAGGTATTACATTTGGTGCATTAACAGTTTGTGTAATTGGCAATGGTGGCGTTTTTCCTGCTATTCCATTGTCATCCGATATTGGAACAGGAATATCCACAAGGTCAACAGGCTTCATACTTTCATTTGTTATCTTCAATTGGTCTTTATGATTCACGTACTTATCCTTATTGTCTGTGGATGCTTTGTTCTCAGAAGATACACTACTACTATCTTTTTCATCAGTGCCTTCTATAATTTGAACTTCATCTTGAATAACAGCCTTCTCCTTAGCTGCTTGTAACTTTTTGTATGCTAACTCCCTCATGTTTCTATCTTTCACGAGTTCAGCAAATAAACTAGTTTCGCTAATCTTTGCTTGTACTCGGAGATTTCTTGCTGTGATACTTGAGGGGCTTCTTGCTCTGGATCTATGAGGAGAGGGAGAAGGTATCCTCGAAGGACGTGGACTTTTTGATTTGTGTTTTCTTGTCGATTTATGTGACTTGCTAGGAGAACGAGATTTTTTTGGAGTACGGCTTCTTCTCCGTGAACGCGATCTAGATCGTGATTGTAACTTTCGCCATCGTCCAGGACTTCGTGATCGTGAACGAGAAAGAGGTAAATGTAACCTAAAAAAAAGAAATATTATTTTCAATAGCAAAACAAATGATTTAGAATTGTTATATCATGTAATAAATAGTACCTGTTTCCAGTAGGACTTCTAGTTGATCTTGACTTCCTTTTATCTCTTCTGTCTTTTTCATGATGTCTATGTCGTCTTTCAGATTCTTCACGTCGTCTACGTTTACTCGAAGGTGGAGAATTAACAGGATCTCTACGTCGGTGACTTACAGGACTTGGGCTAAATTCTCTTCGCCTTGTTGAAGGACTAGGACTGTGCCTAAGTCTATGCACCATTGGACTTGGACTAAAATCTCTTCTTCTCGTTGGGCTATGGTCCCTTCGTCTTGATGGTGGCGATGGACTATGAGGTCTCCTACGACTCGAGCTAATAGTGGGCCCTGGACTAATGCTACTACGTCGCGTATGGATACTAGGACTATGCTTTTGTCTTTCAGGAGTATGTTTCATTGTTGATAAACTTGCTTTGCTATTCTCTGGCGTCGTCGTTCTCGGAGGTAATAAAGGGGTATGGGGTGATTCTGTTGGTCTTGGAGGAAGTGATGGAGGAGTTACATTTCGAGGTTGCCTTGTTATTTCAAGTTCTACATCACTTAAACACCTCTGTTCTTGTGGTGTAGCAGGTGATATCGGCGAGGTACTATCTTTTAATGGTAAAGGCGGTGATTCTGACCAATTTCCAATTGGTTTTTCATGCTCGGGGCTTATGATAATTTCATCTGCAATGCGATGTGGGCTCAGACTATGAGAATGCCTTTTAGACTTTCGTTTTTTCTTTTTCCCAGTACTGGATGAAGGACTAAGACTTCTCTTCTTCTTTTTTTCTCGTTTGTGTTTTTTCTCTTTTCTTCTTGCATATCGTCTAGACTCTTCTTCATATTCAGGTGTTCCACCATGCATTGCAGATGGTTGTTGTTCATTTGGCGAATAATGTCTATTAACATGTCTATGCTGAACTGGTGGAGATGGCGAAAGACTAATAGGAGATGCACCAAGTGCACGTACTGGACTCCCTCCATAATAACGTCTTTGTAAAACTGTTTCAGGTACTTCTCCATCTGTATAGCTATTACCTCTACTATCTTCTGACTGAATTTCCCCAGCTTCTGGTTCAGACAAGTCTTCGCTACTCACATCTGAATATTCAACCAAAGGTTTAACAATGGAAGAAGCTACAGTTGGAACATTCTCTATGGACTTATCTCTTGATCTCTTCTTTTTCTTTTTCCCAGAACTTTTATTTTTTCCATGCCTCCTATGCTTCTTATCAGATGCTTCAAAACTATGTCGATTTATATCACTGCTGGTACTATCTCTTCTGCGTGCTCGAAATCTTCCATTACGTTCAGCTCTTTCAATATCACGACTGCTAGGCATGTCACCTACTAAAATGCAATAATATTAATATATAAAAGTAATCTGTAATACTTTATTTGCTTTATTAACACACTGGATGTTACTGGTAAATAACAATGGCAGAATTAATAGAAGTATCAAAATTAAGAAAGCAATCATATATATAACTCGTTTAAACAATTTTACTTTCTTTTTTTTTGGTAAGGTATGTATCATAACTGTATATAACAATGAATCGCACTCAAATAAGTGACAGTGCTTTAGTACTATAGATAACACATATAGAATTCAAAATATGTAATATTTGTACAAATCATTAGCTTATTTACATATTCCTTCTCATAAAGATAAATATATAATTTCAGAAATATACGCTTTATATATATTAGATTTCACTTTCAAAAATATTACAAAAATATCGAAGTAACAAAACAAATGAATTTTTTATATTTAATTTAACCTTAATTGATATAACCAAAAGGTTTGAACATTATTATATGCATTATATTTCAGCTTTCCTTAATACTTTCAACACATCATCATGGACATTATACACACATGGACAATAATACGCATACGTATGACGATACGTACATACATCCACATACATAGATTAGTCGACGTAACAGTATTTCCGAACGGCACGATTTTTCGATATGTATAGTGGAAAACGGTAATTTTTAACAAACTTCCTTATTTCCAAGGTAAAAATAAAAATCTATCGAGTACAAACTTATGACTTTCCGGTTTAAAGAATATTTTGCAGAAAAGAATTTTTCGGCCGAACTAATATAGCCGCCATTGTTAACGACTGGGTGGCAAGGGAGTTGCCCACTTTTCACAAAAGAAAGTTAGTCAATGTTTTTAACGGAACTATAAGCCGATGTCTCGTATAAGTACTCACGTGCAATATAAATCTTGTAATAACACGTTGAATGTTGAGTTTCTTTGCATCGAGGTGATCCAATGTAGCGATGAATACAATGGTTACGTTCGTTGCTCAGTAAACAGTTTTAACACATATTTCGTAGGCCACGAGTAAAATTTGATAAAAATTAATAGCTATCGTAACAATTAAGTGTTCAGGCAATCATATTTTTATAGTTTTACTAGCCGATGCATCATATCTCATGAATTTTCTTTGGATTGTATTTGGCTTTCTCATAAAGGTAGCTCAAGTAAGTAGAAGCCATTAACCATTAGCACGTCATTATTGTCTGACGTAACAAGCGATAAGTGCTGCACTCTTGCGGCTAGGTAAGGAGTATACAGAATTGCGGAATAATCTTGAATATTATTATACTCGATGCGATTGGTCGGAATAAATCTATTTGTTATGTGTGTATATAAATATAAATATCATCATTATCAAACTAGAGAGAATAGAGACAAATACAAGAATTATAAATGTAGAACGAAACATATTAATAACATATCTCCACATAGTTATATAACATATATTATCGAATTAGATTTTAAATTCATGGTTTAAATATTTATATTTAATTAATATTGATTTGTTTTGTATTGTTTTCAAACTAATGTAAGAAACATATGAGATAGATATGTATATGAACAAATATAAAAAGATATATACTGTTACATTTATAACCAATAAATACTTATTTTAGATACATATTAAAATATCTTTTTGTATAATTCTATTTCTCCAATCTTACAATTTTATTATTTTATGTTAAAATTTGTTAAATACACGAAATGTCTGCATTATGTGTTTACTGATAGAGGCGCCCTCTACCTTAAGATGTAATGTATGTCTACATATTTAAGAGAAATTCTTGTTCCATGGTTGATAGTGATTCGATAGCGACAAACAGTATTAAATATTAAGTAAGTAAAAGCAAAGTTTTCATTAAGCTTTAATCTTTATCGTTGAAAAATTAGAATATGGGAGAACGATACAACATTCATAGTCAGTTGGAGCATTTGCAATCAAAGTATATTGGCACAGGGCATGCTGACACAACCAAGTTTGAATGGCTTGTAAATCAGCATCGTGATTCTTGCAGTTCTTACATGGGACATTATGATCTGTTAAATTTCTTCGCTATCGCAGAAAACGAAGCAAAAGCCCGTGTTCGATTCAATCTTATGGAAAAAATGCTACAGCCTTGCGGCCCGCCTCCAGAGAAACCAGAAGATTAATCAGTTCGATAGAACGCATGTTACATACATATTGTAAAATCTATACGCGCGGTTGAAAATTATTTTATTATGAACTAGTAAAGTTTCTTTTTTTCTTCATCGTAGAAAACAAAAATTGGTTTCGATTAAATAATAAATTGAAATTATTTTTGTACGTGTGATAAAATGAATTTCGTATATTAATAAAGTTTTAACATAACCCCTATAAATAAACATATATAAAAGCTTAATATTTGTAAGTTCTTTATTAATTTAATAAAAAATTAAAAGAAGAAAGACAAAAATATAAACTAGAAGCTAAATTATCACAGTGAAATTTCTGTTATAACATTCTATTATAACAAAGTAAACAGTGTAATATTCTACAAAATGCCTATTCCATGTTCAAAGCAGTGTGGGAAAGGTGCTATTCTTAAAGTAAGTTACTGTTTTAAATTATTAATTTAAATTTTAGTGTATAATATATTACAGAAGTGTATGAAAGAAAAATTATGTCTTTAATTACAGAGACCTAAAACTGGGCATGCATTATGTAAAGAATGTTTTTTCTATGCATTTGAAAGTGAGATTCACAATACAATTACACAAGGCAAATTATTTAAACCTGGTGATAAAGTAGCTATTGGAGCATCAGGAGGAAAAGATTCTACAGTACTTGCATATGTTTTGAAAACTTTAAACGATAGATACCAATATGGAATTGATCTTTTTCTTTTGTCCATTGATGAAGGAATAACTGGTATTTCAATAAAAAGAATTATGCTATAATGTTTAAGTATTTCAGAATTTTTGTTTCAAGAAGTCTATATTTTAGGATATAGAGATGATAGTTTGAAAACTGTTCAACAGAATAAAGATGACTATGGACTCCCATTAAAAATATTATCTTACAAAGAGTTATATGGGTGGACAATGGATGAAATTGTGGCAGAAGTATATATATTTACATAGAAACTTTGCATAAAAATCTCTTACAAAAATCTCTTGTTATTTAATCTTTATTTTATTTTAGATTGGCAAAAAAAATAACTGTACATTCTGTGGTGTATTTCGAAGACAAGCGTTAGATAGAGGCGCAGCTCTTTTAGAAGTAGATTGTATTGCAACAGGCCATAATGCTGATGATATTGCAGAGACAGTTTTAATGAATATCTTAAGAGGTGATATAGCAAGATTACAAAGATGTACTTCAGTTATTACTGTAAGTTTAATTAGTATACTGCTTTCTCAAAAAAAAAAAAATAAAAATAAAAATAAAAAAATGAAAGGTACATGTTGCATGTATATGTGAATACATGTTTCGATTAACATTTTATTTACAATATAGGCAGGAGCAGATTGTATAAGACGATGCAAGCCACTTAAATATGCATATGAAAAAGAGATAGTAATGTATGCATACTTTAAACAATTGATATACTTTTCAACAGAATGTATATATGCACCAAATGCATACAGAGGACATGCAAGAACATATCTAAAGGATCTAGAGAAAATCAGACCCTCTTCTATATTGGATATCATTCATTCTGGTAAATAAGATTATAATTTTTGTGTTAAAATTATTTCTTGATATTTATATAAATACATGATTAATATATTTTCTTTCGTAGGAGAAACATTGCAAATAAAAGAAAGTATTAAACTACCAGAACAAAGAAATTGTTCTCGTTGTGGATTTGTATCTAGCCAGGAAATTTGTAAAGCTTGCATTATGTTAGAAGGTTTAAATAGAGGACTCCCTAAACTTGGCATTGGAAAATCTACAAAAGTTAAACGAGTGATAGATTCTACAACAAACGATAAATGCAAAAACAATGAAAAGACTAAACTAAAAAATTTGGAATTTTGACGATTACTTATACCTTCAAATATATTTGTATGAATTTTAAGGATATATTATCAAAATACACAAATTTATTAATTTGTAAATAATTTCAATTGAGATTGTACTACTTTTAATCACTTCTAATAATTATTTTATTGTTCAAAAGTATATGTTAGTGTTTCATTAGCATTTTTAGTCACTTCATATTTATTTAGCTTTTCACTCTTAGATACATTAATTTTCATCAAGTAATAAAATTGATATCTATGCTGATGTTAGATAATATATGCTGCTGCTTTTTGTGCAATTGGTGCCCTACAAACTGGACAATCACTAGTAATATCATCAGAGCAGTCTTCACATAAACAGACATGTCCACATGGAAGAAGAATAATCTCACGGGGATTTGTGCGACAGACAACGCATAATTGATCTTCTCTAAGATCAGTATCTCTTACTCTTTGTCGTCTTTCTTTTCGTGAAGCAGCTAAAGATTGTCTTAAATCTTCTGCTAATCTTTGTTCTGTTCTATCCTTCCAATAACGTCGAAAAACTATTCCACCAATTAACACTCCAATAGCACCGAACATTAAACATAATAATCTAAAATATAAAAAATCGATTAACGATCATATTTGAGAATTGTATAAATACAAAACTCACCTATATGTCCGTTTACGCTCATCTAATTTCCGAAGCAAAGAACTAATTGACATGCTTGTTAAATAAAATGGTGTACCATTTAAAGGGGGTTGTAATGTAAGTGTTTTGGATTTTGTTCTTGTTAATTCACCTATACCTGTCATAACTGCTCCTTCACGAAGTAGTTCTTCAGTAGATTGTAAACCACGTTGGCGCACACCTAAGATTAATAATGAATTATAATATAATTACAACTTTTGTTAAACAGTATATGAATAATTATTTTTTACCTGTGAAAAACCCCCATAAATGATCTGCAAAGGATGGTACAGATGGTTCAAAGGTATTAGATACCACATCCAGATCTAAAATATCTGCTGATAATGGTTCTAATACTTCTACGGAGTAACTTCCATGTTGCAAAGAAAATGGTACAGTGTTATATACTTTATGAACAGTACGTTCCTGATCTGACCTACGTGCAAATAAAAATTTATTAGTTTTAAATACATATGTTTTTAATTCTATATCTTTATAACATATTTGAAACAAAAATATTACCAGAAGCCAGCAGTAGTTCTAGCTATAACATGTTCTTTGATTTTAAGCTTTTGTACAACACCAGTTAATTTTTTATTATTAATGCTATTCAATGGTTTTCCTAAGGGTTTTACAATACCCCTAATTGCTATGTAATCTATTTTATTATCAGAACTTTTATCAAGGAGTTCTCCCAATTGTTGCCCAACTTCATGAAACTCTGCACCCTGTAGAGAAACTAAACATTTTGAGATATTTTTAAGCATTAAACATGTTACTATAATTTACATCAAGATATATTAGTTAGAATATTTAAGTTATCATATGCAACGTGTAACATACTTTATTTGTAACAAAGTTAGGTATTCAATAATAATAATAGAAATACACGTGATTTACCTTGACTGCTGTAATTGCATTTTTGCAGTGAAAGTATTGTTTTAAACAAACACCGAAAATTATACTATCAATTCCGAGCGCTACTATTTCACCTAAGTAATCCATAATTAGGTTATATTTTTAAAGCTCGAAGTTAAAGAATTGTCCATGTTTAGAAGTTTTATTAATTCTTGTTTAACCCATGTGGTTTCATTTCGACAGAATCTTTGAAAACTTAAAATATATAATTCTTTATTGAAAATTTAAAAATGAAAACGCACATGCGATGTTACCTGATGTAAGAGGCAATTACATATATTATGTTGTCAAGACTGTTGTTGACCATGTGCTAAAATTGCAATTAAATTTGCATTTTTACGTTGGTCAACCTGTATGCGCGTTTAAAACTATTTTGTCAATGTCCGTTAATATCGAAATTTTATTTTTTCATATCTTTTTTATATCTTATTGTAGTGTAAGTAATTTGTAATATTTCAAAATTTACTTGATCAAGAAATGTACAAACGAATCAGGTAAAATTTTCTTGCTTAACAAAAAGAATTTTTAAATATTATTATTCGTTATCTCAGATTTCTTTGCTTTGTTCAGTCTAAATTGCGTTATGATTTTTACGACTTTTATACTTCATTTTTAAATTTAAAACAGTACTGAAAGTTATTAGATTTTGAAAAAGATAACCTTTATAAAAGTTATCATTGCTGCCTATATACCATATATAGTATGTATACTGTTTTTTGATTGTCAAATTGCACATTAAGCACATATTTGATAGATAAAACAATTTCCATTTTAAGTTATATTTTTTAAATTGTATTCATAAGAATATGAATGTGCATAAATATTAGTCAGTTATAATTAATCGGGGAGAAAAAATGAAAAAATTATTACGTATAGTAGAAATTGGAGAAAAGAAATTTTTATTGATAACATAGAGATGTTGGAATACGTATAAACAGTATGTATAAAAGTATAAAAAATAAATAGTGACAGCGCTGCGATTTTGCATGCCTTAATGAGAGCAAGTTCATCGTAATGTGCTCCAATCGCAATCGGAAACGCGATTACGAATTCAATGATAATAACATTACTAGTGATAATAACGATAATAATAATAATTGACATTGTACGTAATCGTACGATAAATTTCTCTAACACCCTTCCATTCATTCATATACAAATTCTCCCTATCTTCTGCTTTTATTTGAACAATTAATCGACCGGTTAAAGCTAAATGGCGGAGATCAATGCGACAACATTGTCATAAATAAAACTAGATTCCGCAATACGTGGCTTCCTCGCATGTAATACCCTAATTTTCCGTTTCGAGTATTTTTCACATTTTCTGTATTTCGAACTTATAATATCTAAGATATCTAATACTTTTTTTTCTAACAAAACATTTAACATTTTAAATACTAAACTTCTTTTTCTTATAAAGGCGCTCTACGCGTCAAAATGAGAAGACTAAAAACAGTTTTCCCGAGGAAGTTGCTCACGAAAGTATTGTCAATAACACTTGTAAAAGCATTTTATATACATATTATATGTGTTACATGAAATATTTTGATATCTCACCAGCATTGCAATAAGACCTGGCTAGTATCAATGTATTGGTTAAGTTTGAAACAAATCTAAAAAATAAGTATAGAAGTTATAAGATATCTGATCCTCTTACAAACCAAACTGATGAATTCCATTTTCTATTAATTTCTCAATTTCATTATGTAAGTGCACTTACTTCTATAAATTTCTTCATCGCAAGAAAAGGATATATACATATAATGGTAAATCTAAAAGAATATTTGTAATATCATCACCTCTCTGTATTCTTCAATTTATGAAATTAATCAATGTGGTTTCTGAATTGCTCATTTATTGCAAACATATATTTAATAAAAAATTAGTATATCTCATCTGGAATAGCTACCTTGAATATATAATAAGCTCTAAAGATGCTCTATCTATTATTGAACATTGAGATGTATTGTGTAATATAATAATATAATAACATGTTTTTTTTTGCCATTTTTACACATTTTATATATCTATCCTATCTATTACTTCCACACATATACATATATTTTCAGATCTGTTTCAGTTTACCAATATAATCATAATAGTTGGCTCTTGTTACAGTGTTAATGACATTTTCAAATGTTTCGTATAACATATATTCATAAAATGTTTCTGCAAGTATTTAAACGCTTTCATGTACAAGGATCGTCCTTCCCTCGAGACATAATCGCATGAATATTTCACGAACTGTTTTCGTGACCCCCTTCGGTTAAATTCTTTTTATGGCAGTCAACTCGTAATCTATGTATATGATCGTCTGCAATTGTCGGACTTGTAACGATCGCGATTGAGGTCAATCGCGTGTAGCAATATTAGAAATTATTCGAACTTCTCGCACACGTGTCCCGTTGATAGATCATTCAGGTTGCGAGGCGAGTTACACGCGCGCCCTCTTATGCAACGCTTGTACACATACACAACCCGGAAGAAGAGTTGAGTTACCGTTAAAACGAGAAAAAAATATAAAGAATCGCAGTTGTAATTGGCTCTGATTAGAGATACGGTGTAATTAGCGGAACGCTTGCAACCGAACATTTCAACCATCATATCTTTTTTCCTGCTTTTAAAGGAAGCATCTATCCATATTTGATTGTAATTTTTTTCGATTCAAGCTTAATTTAATTTAAAATGTTCTATGTATCATTTCGAAACTGAAGAAGACTGATCTTTTATCATTCTCCTTGTATCATCCATTGTAATTGTAATATCTGTTTGTTTTCATTCAATTTAAAATATTTAATCATTGTCTTGTAACAGTCTGTATAATTTAACTTTGATCGAAAGGTAAAAAGAAGACACGATGAACTTCGAATATTTCGACATGTTTTGAAAAATAAGGAGATGCTAGATAAAACATAGTAGTCGTTATGAAGTATTCTATGTCGACATCATTTACATGATTCTGTAATGAAGTTAGAAATAGTTATCGGTTTGTCTTTTAAATTTTCTTGAAATATTTTCAACGTATATGTCGATTGCAAGCATTTGGATATTTTCGCAATACGTAGTAAAATTATATTTAAAAAAGACCTGACTTAACCCTGCTATGATTTTCACATTTTTATATCATTTATTTCGACAAATAAAAAGATTTTTAATACTTTAAGAAAAATCTCTACCGATTCTTTTATACTTATTATCAAAAATAAAAAATCTTTTAACAATAGAAAAGAATGATTTACTTAAAAATAATCCAAAGAACATAGTAGGATTAAGAAAAGTGCCTATTGTAGATCACGTTATTGAGAATAATCAAAAGACCATGTGTACTTTAATAATTCGAAAATAAACATAAATAATCCCAAATATTTTCGTTTAATTTCCAAATCGTACAATATACTAGACAAGTTTTTGAATTTCTCTGTATGATCTTGCAATTATTTCAACCTATGAATTAAATGCCAATTTAATTACTTCATCGCGGGTGATCTGATTGATTTTTCGGTCGAGTTTGAATGATGCAAAAATAAAAGTGACGTCGTAGGAGCGCGAAGAAAACGACCAACTTCGTCATTTGAACTTGTCTTTGTGCGTTGCTTTTGTAGTTCCTTAACCCTGCTGCGATCACAGAGTTTGCATGTTCCAATATTACTCCTGTTTCGTTAAATAAACCTCACTTTTAGCTTGTTAACCTGGTTGCACTTCAGCCAGAAATTTTTATAACTATTATAAGAGATTAGAAAATTAACAAAAATCGATCTATCATGCTTTCTTCGCGCAATTCTTATACATATAATTTATTTGTAGCAAACATGAAATTATACCTAAACAAATATAGAATTACTAAATAAGATTACTTATATAAATAATTTACTTATGTAAATGATTCATTTCCCCCTATTAACAGGTTAATACCTTAAAAAAGATTCTGACATTAAATTAAAAATAGAAATTATGTATATCAATAACGACTCCTTTATATTTTATTATAACTTTGAGAAATTTTCTATATTTAAAAAATTGTTTATTCTAAAGAAATCACGAGTGAGTCGAAGAAAGGACGCAGCAGGGTTAAAAATGGCGTTGTAGATCTCGAGGGATAACGAATAACGAGCACAGTGTACGAAAATATGGCAGTTTCTTTCTTCTTTCAACTAGTTAGGACGAGTCGAGCGCAAAAATCAACGTATACACGGGTTAATAAGCTGGAAGGATTAGAAGGATTATCAAATTTCAATTATTCACCTGATCAGGCAGTGATTGGATAAATAATTCGTTTAAAGTGTTAAAAGTACTTAATGGAAACACGCGATTCATTCTAATTCTTTGCTCGTCCCTCGAAAGAGATCGAGCTTGGATTTACACGTTATTTGCATCTTGTTAATCTTTCACTCGACTTAAAGAAAGGAGAAAGTAAAGTTCCTTGATTGGCACCCGTACAACGGGTTTACTTTAAAAGCACACGCGAAAAGATTGTCTCTAGTTCTAATTTCAGTTCGCTTCACGAACTTCATCACAGAGAACATTGCTTCTCAGTTGGACCTACATCGGAGTGTACGATGAGATTTCTCATAATCGTTTTTGCTTTTCTCCCTCGCTGGTATCTTTAAGTCCCTATTAATTGCTTTAATTAATTGTTCATCGACTTCGTTTTTCTTCGCCCACACTCACAAAGATAGAGAGTTTCTCTTTAAATATTCGTTAACAATGCGTTGAAATTTTCCCTCTCGGGGATTTCTTATGAACTCGATTTTCGTCGAGCGTCGTAGAGATTCGAAGCTTCTTCTCGTGCTTTCTCGTTCCTAGATGCAATTAATAATTCGAGAAGATTGTTTGTTCCTTCTACCATGAACAAGAATCTTCTTCGTCCTTTCAAAGACTCATCATACGTATATTCAAATTATCCTCAAGTAAAGTTACACAAAATTCAAACAACATGTCTTACGAAGAGTATTTTCTCTATCACGAACAGATATCTTGTTTGTCCTTTCAACTATTCACGATGCTTAAAATATCTGCAGGATCCGAGCAACATATTTGTCAAGCTTATCTTCGTCATGAGCAAGAGTTTTATTCGTCCTTTCGAGTGTTCACGATACTTAAAACGTTCTCAAAGTTCAACCAACACGATACACATTCATTAAGCTCGTCCTACATTCTTTCTTGATCCACAGCTCGTTTTCAACGAACCCTGCACATGGATCAGCAGACGATTGTCAAAATGTCCCCGGTTAAAGGGGAATACCAACGAGGAAGCTTCGACAAATCCTTCAGAAGCGACACAATACACTATATCTTCTTCTTCTTCTTTGTCGTTTCGATTTTGATTCGGCCGCAATCCTCTGTTCGAGGAACTCTTTGGGAAAACCTTAGGCTGGAGCCTCGACCACGGGTCTATGAATCGGCACGGATATCACGTAGATGTCCAATTTTTCTCCGGCTGTTTTGTCCACGATTTCACCGTAATTTACGGAATCGTATGGCGGTGGTGCGAATAAATGATACGGCGGAGGCGGTGTTTCTGTTACTACAGGTCCGTTTATTGCTTCAGCTCGTTGAGCATAGGGAACTGTTAACGGTCGTCCACCACGACGACAACACCATTCTGAACAACTGACGATTAGGAAAAAGGCGACTAAACCTCCGAAGGATCCGATGTACCACACGATCGACCATGGGTCTAGAGGAGTTTGACCGTCATTGTCCACTGAAACAAAAAGAAATCCGCCTGTGAAAAAAGGAACGGACGAGTTAATAAAATGTTTATAATAATCCTTTATAGCAAGATGCACAGCTTAAAAGAATTAGAGGATTTGTTAGGTGAACATGATTTTAATACTATGATACTGTGATAATATACCTAAGGTTCTATTGCTTCACCCAAGAGAATAAGAACAAAGAATATCTGTGATGATATTTTCCAATCTTTTCCAAGTCGCGACCTCTTTTTATAACGGTTAGAAAATTTGCAAAACCCATGCAAATAAAGAGATATTTCTGACAAAGGATTTATGTAATATATTTACATATATGCAATCAGCGGCAATCCTATAGAAAGTTTATTGAAAAATAAAATTATATTAATACATGTAATTTATGAGTAGGATTTAATTTTGATGGGGATTTTAAAGGATGCGTATTGTGTGTATAGGATGTGATAAATTTTACATGATTTTCATTCATGTAATTAACTGTATAATAATTTTACTGTTTCATACGTGTATCGTTTAAGTTTCGACTGGTTTCATTTTGGGGAAATAGGTAATTTTAGAATATGTTAAATTTTAGAAATGCACGTAATAAAATAACATGCAAGCGATCTGAAACGTATATGTAGGTATATACGTAAATCTAAAGCAATAGATTACAGACAGATACACAGGAGAAGCAGTTATTGGTTTACTCTGCTGACGTCTTTCGTTATGGTACCATTTGGAGAGTTAGTTTACTGCAATAAATTCCTTAATGATTTACGCTAAATCAATGCTGGAATTGATTTATTTCAATCACTAGTTGCTTGTACGTAAGATCTTATGCAAATTACATTCGGTGATTCACGATTAAATAATCAGTTTCTATTAATACGTTCGACTAACCATTTGAAAACATAAATAATAATCAATTATGCGTCTGATGTCTCACATTGATAATCAACTGACCGAAGGAGAAATCAAATGTCATTCGTATTAATATTCATTCTTTGAATTTAAACAAATTTTTGTGATAAGATCGATCAACAATTTCAGCATACTTCCACAAAAGAATTTCTTGAGAATATGGGTTTTGTTCCAAAAAGAAAAAGGTTATATATTTTTCTCTCTTTTACTTTTTATCGTCAAAGACAATATAAGTGGAATATTCAATTTCAAACAAATTAAAATAATATAAAATTATTTCTGGGAGAGAAAGAGAGAGAGAGAGGGAACTGAAGAAGAACTGAAATAGAACTGACTATACGAAAAAAACTGTATTGGTCGAAAGAAGATACTAGAAAGATAAAAAAAGAAGTCCAAAGAATGTACGAGGTTGAAATTTTGAGCAAACGAAGGCATCAAATTTGGTCACGAATGATCAGAAATGTTTCGTGTAAGATCCTGCTACGATGATGGAATATAAATTACGAGAAAAGTTTTCGAGATAATCAGTAAAGCCTTTAAAATCGGCAAACGAATTTTTATGCGTGACACTAACGATCGTGTTGCGTGAATTTGTGCTATTAAATACGTACGTGGAATGATGGATACAAGATTTATATGCAAACGAGCGGTTGCCTGATCGTGTTGTTAACTCGTTGATACGCACTGTTGGGTCACAGAAGATACTAATAAAATGCTGCGCATAAAATTAGAATCGTGTCTTGCGTTGGTTAAAACCTTAAGATTGTTAAGTAATTGGGAGATCATTAGTTTGTTGATTTTATCTGTTCACTGAGAATCCGGTGTCTTACAGATGGTTTGTTGTATGATTGAAACGGTCAAGTGACTTGAGATAATTAAAGTATGGAAGAATTAATTTATTTCTCCCTTTTAAAATGTGTTCCCTCTCATTGCTCCGAGGCATTTATATCGTCAAACTAAAGAACACATGTAGAATCGAATATCCTATCAAAATGTGATTTAGAATCTACTATCTCCAACTTCTTGAATCATTTCAAGCAATCTAAATTTGTGCTATTAAATATGTACGTAGAGTGATGGATACAAGATTTATGTACAACCCTAAAATAAATGCTAACATTTGATAAATAGTGATTAGATTTATTATCATCTGTTTCAATGATTATCGTGCTTTATATATACTGCAAGAAACAAGAATACGCTTATAATTTAATTTACAATTTATAATTTTCTGTAATACTACACGATCTGATATTTATACTTTTCAATTATTATTTTATATCCTTATTCTCGTACTATATCTATTGCTTTGCGAATTTATAATAGTTCTCGATTCTCAATTTTTCCATTAAAAGTGAAAGATTGTAACTGGTCATAATTTTTTCCTCGTAAGTAAAAGAAATTCATTTTAATGTACATTAATCAACACGTAAGCAATCGAGTATTATTAATTGTTTTTCTGTCAGAATCAAATAAAAATTTAGCTTATACTAAACACAGTATAGAAAATAATAGTGTAAGAGATATATAGATTCCTCTATTAGAATTAATTGTATCCACGATATTCTCGAATTAAATGTTTCGTCACTTGTATCGCGTTTCTACTATTTAAACCAATAGAAGAAATCATTTTCGCCCTTCTGACTTTCTCAATTAAGATCCGTAAAGATGAATCACTACTTACCGAGAGACGGGTCTTTCCCTTTATTCCTTTCTTCTTTCTCGTTCGATTCAGACTCGAACTCGATCACATAGAGCGTTTGCCCATCGTCACGATCATCGTTTCTCAAATCGACCGGCTGTTGGTGGTTGTTATTAACTTTATGAATCACCTCGTTGGTCTCCAATCGTGACTGAACGCTAGTGACATCGTAACTCGGCGCTCCGTGAACTGCAATAAGACAATACGTATATGAATTTAACAGAAGTACAATGTAGAAGCGACAGAGGTTAACAATTGGAAAATTAAAATTAACTGTTGGAACTGTCGCGAACGCCTTCGTAATATATAACTCGAAACAATTGAGGATTGTACCGAATAACTGGGAATTGAGGCTGTACTCAAGGATCTATTTAACTAAATTTTGATCAATCTTAATTTACCTTCATTGGGAAGTTCAGAGAAATACTCGTCTGAAAAGCTTGAAATTTTTACTTGATTGTACCATTACAGATAGAAATTTTATTATCGTAGATACTTGGAATTAAAATTTTATTTAATGATATAAAATGATTAAAAATCTATTGTGTGAATGAAAATAGATTTAAGATTATTTAAATTTAAATTTAAATAGAGAAATATTGTTAATAGAATAGGTAGAAAAATTCGTGCAGTGTAATATTTCTAAGACATTAAATCGTAAGATATGGTTTTCAATGGAATATGTTAATATTAATATTAATAGTAAATAAAGACTCAGATATATACCTGAAATATTAAAAATTCTTAATAAATATAAATTGAAGTTTTCAGTTTAATATTAATACAGATGTTCAACTTTTTCACTCTAACCACAAACTCGGTATTATTTCTTACAAATTTCTAGAAATTTGTATTTCTGTAGGAATTCGAAGTCTCTATACTTCCTTAATACTGATATAATTGATTAACTTTCAGAATGCGGAAGATTATGTAAATTTCCTATTTTACAATTTCTATTTTTCAATACACACATGCATATCTTATATACAACATACACACGATATATTAACGTAAAAGAAAATTACATAATGTCACGAACCGAAGAACCAAGGTACTTCAAATAATCAAATCATATTACTCTAACGATAAAGAAAGAAAAAGGAAGGAAAACTTACGAGATAAAAAAGAATTAGCTATTGATTGGCTACTAACGAATGACAACGAGTATTTCACGTGTCACACGTTGTTAATGGGGGGGCAATATATCGTTCAAGACGTGAATGTTGCCTCAACGGCGCCAGATTTGTCCCAATTCACTGACAAACACGTTTCCTCTATCTTGTCATCTGCAAATATCTTCTAAGATTTTGGGATCAACTACGATTCAAGATCACGGATTCACGTGAACGAAATTTTCGAGTGTTCAAGACGTTTTTACGTTACATTGTTACAGTTTTACATTTTATGCTTGTCTTCTTTCTCTCTTTTTTTGCAGCAACAGCGTGTCGTTGAAATGGTTTAGTACTTGGTCGAATTTAATTGTAAGGTTCGATAAAGCGATGATTAATTTTTGGTAGATTTCATCGGTTTCTTCATATTTCTCTTCGATTTTTAATGGACAAGAAAAGCATATTAAGAATACGTTATTTTTATGCTCTATGTAATTGTTAAGAACGGTATTAATCATTCTTATCGTGAAAAGAAATATGATTATCTGTACGTGCTCAAGAAGAAATAAAAATTTTGCGCATATGCTGCTTCCAATGCACGTTTCTTATGATAATCTTATCTATATAACATTGAAATTAAGGAAAAAGGGACATTTCAAATTCGTACATTAAATAGGAATTTTATTCAGTATAGTTTATTTCGGTGGATTTATTTAAGATTAGGAGTGAATGAGGAACGATGTTTAATTTGCGATTAAAGTATAATATAATTATAATTAAAAGTATTAGGTTGTCTCAAAAGTTTCTTTCGTTTCATAAGGAAATAATAAACGCACAACCTTTTTTTTGTTTTATATTATTTTATTGAATTATGTGTGATCCATTTCCATTTTGTTCTATTATTTCCTTATAAAACGAAAGAAACTTTTACAACAATCTAACACATATGACAGACGTGAAAGACATTCGTACATTCTTTAAAATAGATCGACTTTTCAAAAATTGGGCCAGATTTGAGCTTTTTCTGAGAAGTTAGAAGAATTAGTCTACTAAACGACGTGGAAAAAGTTCTTGAGGAGGTTACAGTCGATCGGACTCGCGAAGAAAATAGTAAAAGTAACTTTTTACAAATTTTTCATTTGAGCCTATAATGAAAATTTCAAAAGTAGATTTTGCAGATTTTATGTTATATACATGCTGAACATTTTATTAAAATTCCGTTTGAAAGAATGTGCGAATGCTTTTACACCCACAGTATATCAATTAACGCGATCGGTTACAACACTTGGTATCGCAACTCACTTACGTTTCTCTCGCTGAGCAACCGTTAAACTCCGCGCACAACTTTCGACTTTCTTCAGCAATTCGACTCTTGATTTTTTAGTTTATTTCATTTTCGATTCGACTCTACCGATTAGCCTGGTCGTGGTCGCGGTCGTCCAGTCGCGGTTGCCTGATCGCGTATCGTCGCGATGCGCGTATGATAGATACTGAATATATGAACATGTACAAACATATATGAACATACCAATGGAGGCGTTCACACAACGATTTTCCTGAAACGCACTGTCGTGATACTCATTTCGTGTATCTTGGCAAGGATACTTTTCGTATGAAGGGAACAGACGAAACATTAAAACAAGTGGCGACATTCACACGGAAAGCAATTCACGATACATGTATCGCGATACGCGTATCTCCGTGTGAAAGCAGCCTAACGGTTTGGCAACGGTTCCGCAATGGTTTTCACCTTCGACTCGTTGACTGCTTCTTACACGCACAGACACTCACAGATGCATCCGCTTTCTACATCTATACATATATCGAGATACATTTCACTGTGAAATCGTATGTTTTTCTTCTTTGTATGTTTTTTTTTAGCAATACATTACCGAACAAAATTTTTAATCAACATATTGCATTGTATGTAACGCATTAGTATGATTTTATATGCGCACAATCATATTTCTGTTTCAATAACAATCAATATTAATCTCGTCAATTTCGTTAATCTCGAATCAGACAGAAGATCGTTCCAATTAAAAAAATGATTGATAAAATAAATTATCGTTTCTCTTAGTCTCAAATTACCACTTTTGTTTATCTTGTCACTAATGTTAAAAACAATTGCAATCGTTATTGATAAACCATTGTGGAAATAAAAAGGAGAGACTTGTCAAGTACCAATATTTTAAAATATATCGTTATGGATAGCATGTTTTTTGAAAAGACAAATATAGACTGAATATGAAAAAAAAGGAGATGAAATAAGAAGTTATATCCAATTACTTCCTACGTTCTTCGATGTGAATGAAATAAAGTCACGGCATCAGTTACGAAACCTAATTTCATTTAAAATGATGTCGCGAAATTATCAAGTGGCTTCTACGGTTGATAGCAAGAGTATCGTAGTTACGTCAAGTGTGCAGTACATCTTGCTCAAAGCAAAATATAAATTAATATTCTAAATTTAAATACATAAATCGCTAAATATGGAATCAGTGACATGAATGAATAATAAGATAATAATTTGAGAAATGAGAGCTATTAAGTATACACGTATACGAATCAGTAAGACAAAAATAATTTAAGAATTTAAAAATTGGCTATAAAATATTTAAAATATTACAAACAAAACCTTTTTTACTATTGTTTCCAACCATTCTGTACACATAAGAAATGCCACGATTTTTATTCAATTTTCTTATAATTTTTTTAAGATATCGACGAGAAAGAAGATTTTACGTTTTTCCAAAGGGTGATTTTACCCTATAAAGTCACACTATAGCACGATCTATACTACTTGGGCAGATACTTTCATAGTTCTTTAAATTCTCGTATTCAAACATATAATACCAAAACAAATAATTTTGTTATCAACGTGTATGATACTGTCCATTAGCAATTTTCTTTTCAATATACTCGAGAAGGATCGAAGTGTCACGAGAAATAGGGAAAGGAAAAAACGTTTCGTTCTGTAAACACAGATGAAAAATTTACGTCTACCCTGACACGATTATTTCCTATTAATTACTACGTTGTATATAAATGTAGTACTATTAGATGATTCAATCTTACGTAGTTAACGATCACCTGATGGAAACGACTCGAATGATATTCACTTTGAGATTATAGTAGAATGTATATATTGATTGTGAGTGGTACGAGTTCTAAGTACGATATTCTCGTACTCTCGTATTCTCGTGATTCTGATTCTCACGAGTACGCAGTTAAAACGTAAAACAGTGAAATTGTGTTCCCGAGACGATTCCTTGATCAGTCTTTAATGGATTGACATACCACAGATGTCTTATAAGATATGTGTAGCTGATTGTCTCATTTTTCCTTAGAATACATATACATACATATTCCTTTATTTGGTAAGTTCATTTACTGGCGGTATTATTCGATATTAAATTTAACTAATTACTGCATGTATTTTCTTGCTCTATGAACTCATTTTCTTATACAAAATTCTATGTCCAAATATGTTTGAGCGATGGTGTATAAATTTTTAAAATACAAATTTGATATATTGCAAGTGAAAATGATCTATTGGTAGCGTCTGGTTACTAAAAACTGAATTCACTTGATTTTCCTTCTTTTTCGTGACTCAGATCACAATAACGTAATAACATGTCCGTGTCTCTGTTTTACCACCCACGTATACACGTTCGACACGAAAATACACAATAAAAAGGTAACGTAATTGGACGATAAAAACAAGATTCGCTTTATTTTTCTCTTTTTTCGCGATTCACATTCTAATAATACTAACAATATATTTGTGTCTTCATTTTGCCATCGCGCAACACAAATTTAATATATGTATCGTAAGTTAAATAGTAAGTAAAAGTATCCAATAGCAAGCACAATTCCTGGCTAATAAAAGTATGATCCGTTTTTTTTTTCTTTTACTTCCATCCTTTTCTTTTTCATGACGAACAAAGTTGAAGCTTATGTAACTTTCATTGTGCCAACGTCGATATACCAGCGCAGAACAGGTCGGCACCAGGATTTTCCATATTCAGGTTGTTTCATTTCCTTCGAAGGAAAAAGGCGTACGTGATCCACGAAACGTTCACGTTTCACGTGGAACCGCTTATACAGGCCTTTTTCCCCACTTAACGCGAGGCGATTCACCACGGTTTTACGTACATTCCGTGTACGATGCAGTCTTAATCATCGGCGACCTTCGGGAATACGATTACAGGAGATGGCCTGACGAGAAATTGGCGAGGACTTGCATCGTCTCCAATATGCCGTCAGGCAAATTGAACAGCTTGGATAAGATTTTGCTTCTTCTTGAATCTTCCGATTCTTCTTTTTTCGCTTTACCCTTCTCCTTGTCTTGTCCTTCTCTTTTGCCATTATTAATAAAGTTTTTAGCTCTCTAGATATAGATTGTTTTTTATGTCACATATAGGGATTCTTCTCTTCATTTCATTTTTCTCTTTTGCAACAATTATTACTCGGGTCTTTGATTTTTTAGACATAGACAGTTCTATGCGATACGTATTAATATCGACGAAACGTTTAAAATTGGCAACGCATGCTGTGAGCTAAATACGATTTTGGTCATCTTTTAAGGATCGTGGACAATTAACAAAGAAAGACCTTTGGAAACAGATCTCCGATCGTTTCAACTACATATATTTTAGAAACATTCTACGTTTCTCATCTCGAAGCAAACTCTCTTAATGTTATATCAAATTATTGTACAATTATCGTGTACCATGCTTTAATAAATCAAGAAAAAGAAGTTATTTCTTGACAAAATTGTTTAACAAGCTTATATAAATGAATACCTATCGTGTTCTCTTCTTTGATCATTCAGGAAATTTACACTATCACGCTGTGTATACTGACGTCCCAGAATTCTGATGGATATGAATAATTAGGTATGAATCATTCAGTTGCAAAAAAGAGGTGGAATTTTTCGGACAGTTTTACGATTGAGATCACCGAAATGAGATATAGCTAGTGGGAAAAACAGTGGTGACATGGCAATCCAGATGGTTCGCGGTTTACCTTGCGCGCACAATTTAGGTAATTGACTCTTACTTGTTGCTGCTTATTCTGCTTGGATAATTGCAAATGTAATTAATACAATAATCGTGTTAAACCATTGAACGCGCTGTTACGCGCCAATTTGCCTCTCGTCGGCACCCGTGTTAGTCACAAATGAGTTTTAAATTCCAGATAGAAGAGATAGACTCGATTCGAATTCTCTTGAACGCTTTAATAGAACAATTACGAATATGTAGGTGTATACAGAGACGCAAAAAAGATAGTTTAAGACGCAAAAAAGATAGTTTAAGACGCAAAAAAAAAATTATGTAATTTCGCAAAATAACATTGTAATTTACTAGAACAATTAAATAGATATAATAGATATTTTTCAGTATAAATAATTGTTAAAAAGACGATAAAAAATGTTTAACTCAAAAATCAAGTAATATTTTAAACAACTTTTATCAACAATTTTCTCTAGTTTTATGAAAATATTTCTATTTCTATTTCTACCCTTGTTGGTGAACGACGGAACCGTCTTACGATCGAAAAATAATAAGACACGTTTTGTTCATCGATCTTTTTCTATTTCTCTTATCTGGTATTTACGCCAAACTGTATATCACTAAGAATGCATTCGAGGAAGAATGCAACGGGAAAACAAGAGGCTTATTGTAAATTATAATACATAATTTAAAAGTGGGGAGTCGGGGGGAAAAATACAGTAACGATAAACACAAATTATACGCGTTTGTTCGCACAATACTAACAAATGATCCGTTGTGCGATATTGTGTTCTTTTTAGTACACCATACAATGCATATTTCTTAATTAAAACTGACGTCTAAAATGTGCGCCCTGTATTACAGGCCAGTGAATTGTTCTGTCTACTTAAGTATACTATATTTTTAAGACACTTTTGAAGCACATATATTAAATTTTATCGTTTCGTTGGCTCCAATCAGCTCTTCCTTTATGAGTAAAGAAAAGTTTCTCAGAAAACCCTACATATATCTAATGCCATTTTTCTATCACTTCTAAAACGAACGCCGACCTACTTCGTAATGCGTTTGTTTCATAGTTGTTAAGAAATAGGGTGGCTCGCGTTCCTGTCCTATCTCGGTACTCGGTTCTATCTCGTTGATAAACTTTTTACCGAAAAGTTGCTGGCGAACTTCGCTATGAAAGTGTGCTTAAAGTCTCCTCGTTCCGGCGTGCTCATGAAATAGGTTCATGCCGCTACAAGCTTGTTCTGTTATACTAGAAACTTTTTTCCAATTACTATGAGGAAATGTTAAGTACGTAGCATCACCTATAGACTGATCAAAATTATAAGGGGAAAAAAAAAGAAATAATTAGAAAGAGATCATGATAATTCTTTGTAGAGGAAGTAATTTTTAACCCCTTAACGCTGTGTAATTAGTCCCTCTAATTATTCTTGAGAAGCATCGAATTTCAAAGAAAATAAAGTTTCTTCGATCTCCATAGCTCTCTCGTATTTTTTAATATCATCAACATACATATTGTTAATGCTCAAAGCATCAAAACGACGAAAAAAATTCATTGACATTCGATATCCGTTATATTGAATTTTGTTGATATCGAACAATATTGTGTTATAAATTGTTTAACTTGTCTTTGCATAAATTAAGAACAATTATAGTTATCGATTTAGAAACATTCACATAGCTATGAAAACAATGAAAAGTTTGGCAAATCTATCCCGATTAGTACGTTACATACAAAAAGTAATAAAACTTTGTATTTTTTATAAGAATCACAGCATAACTTAACATAATGTATAAGTTTCAGTAATATCATTCATAAATAAATGATCGATAGATACCAATATTTATGAAACTTATGAATAATAATTGTCAATTCATAAATGGAAATATTCATTAAACTTGAGAACAATTTGCGAATAATTCCAATTCTCGCAACCAACACTATCCCATAATAGGTGCTTACAGAAGGTTAGAATGAATTTGGTTCCTAATTATGTTGTTCAACATTAATCGACTCTTATTAATGACACAGTTAATTATCTGAATGCAGATGAATTTAACAATAAATGTATATCCACTAGTGCTTCTTTGCAGTGATGTAAGTACGTAGCGCGACTATAAAAGTTGCGCAACGTGTTGTTGACTGTTCGTGGAGTCCTCGTTAACTTCTCTTGGTAAAGCTGTTGTTCTCCATTGTATTGCACTATTCCTAGACGGTTTGCGAATCGGTCATATGTCTTACATGCCCGTGTACGCGCGGTTAATCATCCAGACTGCGGTTTACTACGCATGATCGCGTCATCTGATAAAATTTCATTCGCCTAGCGACAAATAGTAGTCACGTTTGAGAATCTCGAGGCTTTCTTGGTCACACTTCTTATATCTACTTCCTCGTTCTTTTTCTTTTCTTCTCTTTTGGAAGAAATGAGAAACTTTGCATAAAAAATTGCATCTTTATCGCGATACTTGCTTCCTTTCTATCAATTGCCAGATTTATTGCAAAAATAGAATAAAACGACGAGCGTAGTATTGTTATAAAAATTACAATAAAAGAGGAAGAAATAAGAATAAGTTAAACAGATAGAAAGAAAAAATATTATATACATATATTATTACGTATAATAATAATAATAATATATTGTTATATTGTATAATAATAATAATAATTTATTGTTGTGATATCTATTAGAAGATTTATTGCAATGTCTATTAAAATGATTAAAGTAGTATTATTATAGAATTAGTGCAATCTTATTACAGTATTAGAGCGATTTTGTATCCGTAGTTTTATCATAAGAGGTACTTACTTATGTGTGGTATGCCGAGGTGACTATTATTTTGCTGATGCAATTTTATAGATAGTCTTGATGAAATTATAATAGCTTTTTACTAGAATATACATCGTTTCCGATAATCATCTTTTTTACGATTTACTACGATATCAATAGAAATAGTTGCCACATAAAAGATAACGAAGAGAGAGAGAGGAAAAGAGAAAGCTTTCCATACGCAGTTTCCTAATGTACTTATCCAAATAAAACCATGTAGACATAGAGACATTGGAAATTTTTTTTTACGTGTTATTTATATAATTTGTCCCCGTATTTAAGAGATAGGAATTTATTGAACAGCAAAATAGAGATTTTACTTGGCAGAGGTACAATCGATTAACTTAAATTAATTATTAGAAAGGAAATACCTAAGAAAAACTACGAAGCATAGATATAGAGAGAATAGAGAAAAATGGTGTATTGTCTAAAAATAAAATAGTCTAAAAATAAAAATAGTGTATTAAATTGTTGCTTTGCATTGTACGATGATATTCTATTGCAGTAACATATTATGTATAATACGGTATTTATCGAAACAGCTATTATTATATTACTGATATAATGCTAATAATGTATATATATACTCGTTACATCCTTATCGCTTTTCATACTATCGTCGAATTCATCGAAGTTGAAGATATAAGAAGCAATAACCAGCCAAGTGTTCATTGAAAAACAATTAAATCGATACAGTAAACGAGTGGGGGAAATTTTTCAATTTTTCAATCTACCCGATAACACTCTTCAAGAAGCCTTATAACTTTCATGAAAGTTCATTCTCTTTTTACTTTAGTATTC
This sequence comes from Bombus impatiens, assembly GCF_000188095.3. NCBI lineage: Eukaryota > Metazoa > Arthropoda > Insecta > Hymenoptera > Apidae > Bombus > Bombus impatiens. Next base: position 843,210 of record NT_176468.1, read on the forward strand.
TTAGATCGGTGAATAATCGAATTAAAACGCGAAATATAATTTGAAATCATGATTAACGATTCAATATTATCGCGTCGATCGTTTATCGCCAAGATTAAAATATGTTTTCGAGAGATAAAATGCAGAGCCAAAGAATCTTGCGTTATCGATTCCGACGATGGATCAGATTTTGATGGAGAAATTATTTTTGGACACTGAGAAAATCGCTCGCTCTGTATTCTTACGTAAAATCTAAGCAATTTCTACAACCAGACTTTTGGCAGATAGCCAAAAATCTATAGAAACGCGTCTAGTGAACGTAAAAAATCCGATTAAAATCTTTTCAATGCGCTTGATGAATAGAGAGTACGTTCGTACTAATCAGATAAAATATACACGTGCAGTTAAGGCAATTACGATGCTTGCCTACGTTGTATCGCGTAAAAGAGCATAGTCACGCATTTGATATTTATAATAATCGTTCACGTAATATGCATTTGATAACGCACTGCATCGGTAACTGCACAGTCTTCTTCATAATATTGCGATTCTTTCTTTCGTTGCTGATTCTTACAGTATATTTCGAATTCATTGATCTAGACGATACTGATTATCTTTTCTTTAAATGATACTGATTATTGATAATTTATATCAAAATCCAAGGTACTCGAATAAAAAGAAAAACAAAAAGAAATTTTTCTAACAAAAAACCAGCTTGATTTAATCGGACATTTTATTCAAATTTGTAGAATTTTCACACATGTTCCCACAGAAAGATAAATACTCAATTAAGGAGAACGTTTAGGAAAATGGCAATCATTTTCAAGTTCGAAGAAACATACTTCTATTAAAGTTTTAGCTTCTTAGCGTTGAGAGTATTTCGATTTATTTGAAAGATCTTTCCATGGGTATATTTGACAAATATGGATCAGTGTAACATGCACTATCTCGATCTCGTTCACGCGGCCGACTTTGAAACAAACGCCGAAGGGTCGTCCCTTAAAGCCACAGCATCCGGCGAAAGTCTAGTGTAGGCTCTTGTATCCGTTCACGTGCACGCGAACAATGGCTGTACACTTCAGGCCAGATAACAATACTTCCGATAATAATACACGACAAACGTGAAAGTTGGTCGGTGGCCAAGTTCCACCGGCTGGACTCGGCCTCAAAAACAAAAGAGTACGTTCGAAGGTCTTCCTCTCGAACAGAGATTCAAGATAATTGTAGAGTTTTTTGAACAAGACATCTAACGAATCCTTTATTCCATCCAATCAGGTTTCATGATTTTATCGATAAATACTTCGCAGTGGATAATATTTATCATACGAAAATATTGGGATTACCCATGTGTAAAATTTCTTCATATCTTACTATTATTCGTATATCTTTAAAATATATTCTACTATTAAAAATGTTTTCATATTTTGCTATTAAATTTTGAAAATCTAAAATTCTGGAATAAGAAATTTCATCTCTATGAAATGGACGCGTAATCAAGTTTTTTTAATACCATACTATTAGGCTTTTGAAAACGTACAATTTTTCTAAACGTAGCATTTTGTCTGTAAGAGAAAATACAGGGAATTTATTAACCCAAAATTAAATAAAATTAATCTAAATTCAAGTAATCTAAAATTAATTAATTCAACTTACGATATTACACGAAATATAAGAATATCAAGTGCGAATTAATTTATGCTAACCAATTCAGATTTGTTCTCTACGAATTCTCACTTTATCCCATACTATTTCGCAGTCTATCCTTCGTGTAAGTACATCCAGAACTTCATGGTCAGATGCAGTAACGAGACGATGTCTGCGCATCTTTCCATAAAAAGCACCGTCTGTTACATCGAGCGATTTTATTTCAAACGATTCTCTTAATATTCAAGGGATGTTCAGACTTGTAAATGCAAAAAGCACAAAGACATTTATTTATTCAACGAACGAACGACTTTGTATTCACGCGTGTAATTTTTACACAAACGAGGACAGTTGTTCGACGTCACGAATATAACGACGACCCACGAGCTATAACGGTTTCCTGGGCCTGTTACACGCTTGTACACGCGCAGAATAGACGCGTTAACATTTATAAATCCGCCATAGAAAGTTTCTGGCTAGGTCACTGAACCGGTCGACCAGAAATTTAGCGAGATTAGGGTAATTCACGATGGTCCGGCCTCGAACTAGGACACACCAATTAGATCTCATGATTTAGAGGTATAGATAATCTTGGTTCCAAGGTGTAATATAATTCTAGAAAGATATTAGTGCATATAGTATAAGATATTTATATAGCAATAGTAAATGATTAGAAACTAATGAGTAATCATTGATAATGAATGTACGGAAGCAGATATCCTTAGTTCAAAAGTACATCTTTAAGACATTGATCTATGGTATAATAAATAAATATTTATACAATTAATGATAGTAAATTATAAAGTAATAGTAATAGTAATAGCAGTACATAATAACAGTACTATGTAATTGTATTTGCTTATTCTGTTGAACTTTCATCCATTACAATCATAAAGTTAAATAAACATTTGTCGATAATTATATTAATTCCTATTTTACATCATGTTTACTGACATTATTTATGTGCATTATCGAGTATAAATAGGTAATTAATAATAAGTGTGAGAGTAAGGTAAACTTGATGTAATTTTATAAAAACGAATGGTTTATCTATATAATGACAGTAAATTATGAAATATAAAAAATATCCATCTGGTTTTTTTTCAAAGAAATAAAACGAAAACATTTATTTATGATTATTACTCATAAAGTTGTTATAGTGATTTGCGTTTCTCAAGTTTATTGCATGATATCTTTTTGTAAATAATCTGTTTTCTTTAGCATTCAGAATTCGTAAGCCGATCCAATCTAAATAAACTTATTAAGTTTCTTTGGATTAAAGAAGAATTGAGAATGCTGCTCATCGTTGTTTTTATAATGTTTTTATTCCTACTCAAAACAGCAATTTCTTCTATTTCTTTTATTTTTGGAAATATTCGCGGTAGTTATGAAATGATTTCTCGCATTTTTTGGAATAATTCTGCAATAAGATATGATTGATGAAACAAGTTATATTTCATTCTTGTTTATTGTTATTCATGAAAGGAGAAGAGAAGAGGAGAAAACCCTAGCAATGTAGAACAGCAACAGACAAACGTCATCGCTATTTCAAAATTTCAAAACTACCGAAGAATTTTATATCAGGCCAGTTCAAGGGAATAATAAAAAATAGAACTCGAAATTCTCTCCTCCGACTTTTTATTTTCATTAAAAAAAATTTCAAATATTCAGTAAAAACATTGATAGTTTAGAATTGAAATTATTATGAGCTTATTTACAGAGGATTGACAATAAATTACATTACTTTGCAATGTAAAAGTCTATACTGTGTGTTCAATATGAAACGTACAATAAGCGAAAACCTAAAAGACGATAGATCTATTCGTACGTGATTTTTTTTTTGCGCGACGAATATTTAACATCCAGACAGTATATTCTCTGCCAATCTGAACGAGCCTAATATCTTGCTAATTACAGTCTTCCCGTATCCCAAAATGCATAACTTGATGAATACAGAAATATTTAATCCTTGATTGTTTATTTAGGCTCTCGAAACGACGTGGCAAATTCATATTATATTCAATTATAAAGTTTGCGATGAAGTCCTTCAATTTCGTCACTTTATCTCTCCATTTCAATTAAATATTGAAATGAAAGTTGTTAAGTACACATTTGAGAATTTAAAAATGGAAAGAAAAGATTAAGCGAAAAATTAAATTAGACTATAATTATCTCATAAACAGTGAAAATATGTATGTTTCTTCGTTCGGAAAGATCGAGATAGAGAAACTTTTCTGCATATTAACAGTCGTCGATATTTTTCGTCTATTTTCTGCGATTTACACGTATCTTGCGATTCTCCTTTAAGTAACAAATTTTCTGATTTTATTCTTAATTTCCTATAATCACGTTATTCATAGGATGACGCCACGCTACAAAGTTCACGAGGTTCTATCCTTGGAAGATATTTCTAAGAAAGGTATATTCATCGTTGTAAAAAAGACCCACATTATGTAATAGAAGAACCATACAATGTCATTATCATTCTTACACAATGACGAGTAAAAAACATCGTGACACGAAGAATATTCATACAACATAATAGTGCAATAACGTAATAATAAATAAATTAGCATAATAATATTTCAAAAATATAGACGTACTTCTCGTATTAATTAACTACTCTCTTCTCTTTATCAATTTAGAAGTATCTGTACTACCTGACCAATAGCTTAAAGAACAATCTAACAATCTACGGATAAAGTATTTTTCGAGCAATAAAATTGCTATAAATAAGTTTTCCAATAAATGTATAACGAGTGGATGTCCTGATATTTAAGGCTGACAATGTACAATAGAAGTTGCAACGAATGAGATCCTAAAACCAATTACGTTTTATAGTACCTCGCTGTACAGGGATAAAAAAAAATCCTAACAAAGAACGTCGTCCATCCCATCTTAGTATGCCAAGAGTTAATGGGAATCGAGTAATTTACAGCACAAAAACAAGATCGGTTAACGAAGTCTCCTATTAAGAAGATTCTAACTGCCTGTAAGAGGTTCTAACCTTCTTCTAATTCGAAGGTTATCTTCGAAAAATCTGCTGATCTTGGGTCGCGATAACGAGCTACGACTTGCTGGAAGTGTCTTCGATTTTAGACCAGCAAAAACAACGCCGATAATGAACGCCTTTAATCGGCACAATGCGCTGTTCGATTTTTCAGTTCGACTCTGTTCTTAGCCCAGTTTCGTTTCTCGTCCATTAACGCACACGAAACAAAACGATTCCGTGCTTTTGAATATTTAATGATACATGCATGATTAAAAAGTGTTTTATCTTGAACGATGTTGTATCTTAGATTGTTTAACGTGAAGACTTACTAGAGAAAATTTGCCTTTTAATTCATTCGAAATACTTGTTAATTTTTTAACAATTATTAAATCTGATTATATCATTAAAATTCCACGGATTAAGAACTTTAATATGATTCTAAAATCGAACAAAATTACAGTAAGATATTTGGTTGTAAAGGAATAACCACTGTAGCAAAGAAATAACCACTATTCCTTTGGAACTTTGATCTTGCTTTCAACTTATCTTGTTTGAATTACAAATTGAGAAAAATATATTTCTTTAATTAATAGGAACTTCTTGCTTAATATTTCTTGTAACGTTGCCATCCACCATGACGTCGTACAACGTTTCAATAGTAAGCATAGAATTATTTGAATTTTTATAAAAGAGCTTCAAAGGTGATTACACGAGATTTTAATTACAAATTGAAAAAAATAAAAGCTGCTCGGATAATACAAACAGTTATTCTTGGTTAATATTCAAATTTTTCGGAACGTGTTGCGCTTTAACGCAGCAGAAAGTCATAAAACATTTCAACAACACGCGTAAAACTGATTACGTTCTTCTAAAATAGCATGTAAACAGCTGTTACATATATAAATTTTTTGATATATTTCAAACAAGACAAAGAAAGGAGATGACAAAGTATTATGCAAACTATTCTGAGAAAGACTAATCGCGGGAGAACCGAATTACCGATTAGTGCCAATCTTTTTAATGAATTCCTGGTAAACAGCAAGTGTTTAAAAGTTGTTTAAAGCGTAAATATTTCGAGATGGGAGCTTCGTTGAATATGCGACATAGAAAACGAATCACAGTGCCGACGACTATTTATTCTTGTTGATTTCCATCGATATCGAGGAAAACATCTATAGATGACATCTTGAAGAGAATCACTCATTAATTAGTATTGTTAGTGGCGTTATAGGCGCCAACAATGATAATACACTGAATAGAACAGTGTTTTCAAGAATATTAATACTTTTACAATTAGTCACTTTTTTAATTTTCCTAAAACTGAGAATTGTTTATCTAGGATACAAGGAAAATTAAAATTTGGTTATCGTAGTAATTAATCTTTTAATCTGGTAGTAAATTTTTCAGTAATTAATCTTCCAAGTGTTAAATATTCTGCGATTTGAATAAAAAAAAATCAGGAGAGGCGTATTGTGTGCATTGAAATAAAAAACTTTATTTCCAGAATTTATGCAACGATGAAAATTCCAAGCTCTCCGTTTAGGGATTTATGATAAGGATTTATGACCCTTTTTATTATTATACGCTTTGTTGTTCTAAAAATGTAAGTCTATTGAGAAATTGATTGTTATATTATTAAAAATAATTATAGGGAAATTATAAGCCAAGTTAAAGAATATACAATGGATAGGAAAATAATTAAAATAAATAGAAAAACAATTTGACTAGAAAATTGCAGAAGCAACAGACAGATGAGCGATCGTTCAATATTTTTTCATTTCTTATTTCACCAAGAACAAATTCTCATCGATTCTATTTCTATAAAAGAATCAATTGTAAACACAAAATAAACCAATCTTCATTTTTCCAATGCTCTACCCAATCAATTAAAAACGATTAAAAACGATCAAAAACATGTAAAGCCGATAGACAAGCCTGAGGAATTTTATTGTTTGTTAATTTATGATCATATATTATCATAAATTTCTAAGAGACAAAATTTCACATACAATTGCATGATAAATATCACTATCGTCCTTCATTTTTCTCAAACTACGTATAAATGAAGTTTCCACAAAATTCTGATTCTATTGATGATCAGAAAGTTAAGAGGAAGCAATGCTGGATTAAGTCTCAGAAAAGAGAAAGGTGATGTTTGTAAAAGTCAATGTCATGTTGCATCATCCCAAAGATCATTCGTCTCTAGATTTTTCGTCGATGACGTTCGTGATCGCCTTCTCTATAGCGTGGAATTGAGATTCATGGTCTAGAATAATCGGACAGAGTATTCCACACCGGCTGATTAGTCGACGATTAATCGGATCTCTGATTAATTCGCGTTATCACTCGGTGAATCGAGACGTAACGACGGATGTACGTAAATCGTTCTCTTTGAGCCTAGTCAAACCTAGTCGTTCGATGTTCTATTGGAAGAAATTTGCTATAATCGTGAAATCGAAATATATGTTTTTTTGTTACTATATGTACGTATTGATGTATGCGTATCTAATCTACGATAATATTCTATATTTCCCTTAGTTGGAATATTTAGAAATGTTTGAGATTTTCATGGCCCAATATCACGACATGATTATTAAAATTGTTAATTTTTATCTGAATATGGGATTCAGAAAAATAAAAATATTCAATAAAATTCAAAGAAGAAGAAAGTGTCAAGGAGAGATGTCAAGAAGCATCTTAGGTTTCTTAACCTGAAGTTCTACTTTCTGTATTCACTATTGTGGATCTCACGTTACAGTATATGGTCTGATGTTACGACTATGTCGAAATTGACTTGAATTCAGATATCACACCGTTATAAATTTTATCTGCTGTAACTGTTACAAATTCTAAAACTAAATTCTAAATTCTACGGCATAAGAGTTAATATTTTGAATTAAGAAAAATTTTGGTTATGAATAACGATTATAAATAATTAAAATCCTTTTGATTACCGGTAATCATTATCGATGACGGGAATTTTAGTTTGATTACGAATAATTATTATCGATAATGGAAATTTAATTTTGGTTACCGATAACCATTATCAACGGTAACCATATTTTCTGGTTACGTTCGACTATTGTTGATTGCTATTAACATAATTTATAATTAGTAGATACATAATTATTGATAACGTAGAAGAATTAATTATAAAACGTATATATTTATTAAGAAAAAAAACGGTATGAAAATATATGAAACAAAGAACAGGATAAAAGATTGTATTACAATATTGTTACGAGAGTTAATAAAAATATCGTACTACAGTATCTTTTATCTTATTCTTTGTTTCATATATTTTCATATCGGTGTTTTGTTTAATAAAATAGATAAGTTTTATAATTAAATGTTTTCATGTTGTCAAATACTAATTACTAGTAATATTAATAACTTTGAAAATAGTCGAACGTAATCACAAAAAAAAATTTGTTTAGCTAAATGTAAGTACAAAAAATATTCGTAATCGATGATGGTTACTGGAAGCCGAAGAAAATTTTAATCATTTATAATGTTTATTCGCAATCAGAACAATTAAACATTAATATTCTTTAGTTTTTTCAGTTCTTCATATCAATTTTTGAGAAATTTCTTTGAGATTTATTGATAATTGGCTGCCATTTAAATAAAATTTAATTTTTATTAAATCACCTTTTCCTCAATAATGTTTAAAATAACTGTTACCTTGTTCTACTTGAATCAGATTAATGTATAAAACTTTTGCAAAATAATAAGCGTTTCGTACAATAATATACAATTTTCAATGTTAATACATTATCAAGCGTACAATAAATGAACATCGATATACATATAGCAATGAACATACAAATAAGTATTTTGTTTACGTATGAAAAATTAATATCTAAACGATAAAAATATCTTGATTAGCACTTCGATATATACAAAATAATAATAATTGAACTCATTCACAAAAAATAGTAACAAGGTGGCGAGTACAATCACGAGTCATGAAAAATAGAAGAAATTAATTAACACCATTAAGTCAATATACATATAGTAGTACTAAACTTATTCAGAAAAAATAGCAATAAAGTGGCAAGCAATTACGATTCCCAGTTTGCTATTACCTTGGTAAAAACAAATAAATCTTCACGCTCATTCTCTCTCCCCCTCCCTCTCTCTCTCTCTCTCTCTCTCCTTTCTCCCTTCATTCTGAATTTTAAACAAAGTTGCGAAAAAGGTTCAAAGGTGCCGAAATCACATCCCTCTCTTTGCTTATCCTTTCTCCACTCGTCACTCCTCGATGACTACGATATTTATTGTTTTTGCCCCCGATACATAGGCCAAGCTGGACCCGCCTTAGGCATGCAAGTGCGCACATGCAAGTCTTTTCTGCAGCTGCAGCAGTTCACCACAATATCCAATCGACGAGGCCTGCTGGCGGGTTTAAAAGGGCCACTGGCAAGCTGCCAATAGGGCTGACAGAAAACGACAGGCTCGTTAACGGATAACCGGCGACAATTAAGGTAAACGAATCGATCGGGCCAGGGTATTTAACTACCACTCGGCCCAACGTTGGTGCACGTGTAATTAACGTGTGTAAAATCAAATTCATTCCGCCTCTCGTCGTTTTGTCTCCCGTTTAATGTGTCTATCAACCTTTGCGTCACTGCATCCTTTGACCCTGTTCTGCTCACTCCTCAAGTTTATATTCCTTCAGATATCTTTTCCTTAAATTTTGTAATACTGTATTTCTGACGAATATGGAACAACGAGAAACGACAAAAAGATATAATTTTCTATATTTTATTAATATCTGTCGGGGATATTCAATCTCGGCTCATATACGTTGGAGAACGACCTGGGCCAACCCTGTGGCGTTCGTGCGATCATTTGGGAATCTAATTGGTAATTATTATTGCGTTAATTGGTAACGATTGGTTTTTATTGGTATTTAATTTTTAGTAATTTGAGCAAACCAACAAAGATCGATACAAAATCAATCGAAATGATTGTCCTTTCTGAAACATGTTACGAGTTCATAGTGGACTAATGTTCGCAGCGATAAACTTTATGAATTATTCGTAATGAGGGTGACTTTAACACTCTTGAATATTTGAAAGCCTCTTTTTTACTCCAAATCCTAATTTTCTGTAACCCATAAATTACACTGTTTTTTGCCTTTCTCGTCTTTCTCTCGTTTTCTTTTTTCCCTCTTTTTTAATTCGAATCGTTAATTTCCACTAACTCATAAATTGTACTTCTTCAGCTCTCCCACCTATTATCTGCTTTCTTTGCTCCTATTTTTTGGAGGTCTGTATGATCGTTCTTCGTAGAAAAAGAAAATCAAGTGTTTAACGTGATTCGGGGTCAAACGTTGAACCCGTTGCCCCGTGACGACCAGACACCTGATTTTTAAAGCGCACAAGTTTCTGTCCACTGACGTTCCTTTTCACTTTCCGGCATACAAATTCCGCCGAAGTGTACTTTGATTCTGCTAGCTCTTGACACTTGTGTTTGCGCAGTGGGAACGTTCTTGGCTTGTCGAGTGTATTGTGAAGTGGATCGCGGAATAACGCGTGTGGTCGAGTATACTGCATACGCGAAAGCGATAAAACCTAATATTGTACTTTTGTTCCCTATTTTTCCATTATACACCTAGGATTTCTTTTTTATTGATTTAGTAACTGGCTTAGTAGTTTTCGAAAATAAAAACTCTCCAACTTGAAGACATCGAGTTACTTCCTATTTAATGATAATGATTAATAAAATTTGCAACAATTTAATAAGTCTCTTAGAGGCACTCGAAAAATATACAACTAACGAAATAGAACAAGTAAAAACTAAAAATTTATATTGGACGAATCTGAAATTGTTAACGAAAAGACATTTTTTATAGAAAGCTAACGATGAATAAAAATTGTGTAGAAAATTTGGATAGATATCAGCAGTTCGAATTGATTAGAATTAGTGAAATTTACAACAGCTTCTAATGTTAAAGAAAAATCGATACTAATAAAATGAAAAAGATAAAGGATAATGGTTTAAAGGTTTGAGATCGCCAATGGAGGAAATATTTTTATTTTAATGGTAAATTGATAAAAATCAAACAGAAAGTTAGGGAGAACATCTCGCATACGGATCGCGGATTTTTTCTTCGTTTCTCCGTAAAAACGTTCCGTTTATTTTCTTAAATTGCTGATCCTTCAGTGAAAAGTTTCGGAAGTATGTTAAAACACTCCTCGTATTTTAAGGAACGTCCGGATTTTGCGGTTAAAATTTATGATGCGCAAACTGCCTACTACGTAATTCGTAACATTTCTTCATTTTTCTCATCGTTTCCCAAAGCAACTTGGTCTTCCCAAAAAAAAGCAACAATTAGAGGAAGACATTTTTCTTACAGCAGTAACACAGTGGAATGACATTAAAAGATAGAGGAAGACTCGTCAAGTCTTAAAACAATGGAAACTCGTAACTTTAGATTACGTATATCGAAATTTTCACTTTTCGTTCCATTCTTTGTATTTTTCTGTAATACAATTGCAAGCCGCAATATGCTTTTAACTTACGCATTTTTCAATAGAAGCTCAAGAAACGCGTGATATTTCTTTTCGTGGATTCGTACGCTTCTATTTTTCTGTTTGACTGACAGTTTACGGATCGTCTGTAAACCAACATCTTTATTCCTTCCTTCAAATATTGGAAGCCTAATAAATCTTTCTGTAGCCAATGTTTCTGAAGGGATAAATAATAATTTGAATTCTTATTTATTGTTCATTCTCCTATCTCCTTGTCCCAATTCTTTTAATATATCGATTTAAAATACCTTTACTTTAATGTTAATTTTCATTCTGACTACTCACATCGACAATCGAAAACTTCTGTTTATCGAAAGCTTGTATATTGAACATTTGTTATGAAAAATTCAAAGGTCATTGTATAAAAGAGTTATTACATCAAAGATTTCTGATTCACATGCATATATCGAGAAGGGATTTATTCTTGACCATCGCTTTATCATACGATCTAAAAACAAGTATGATCGATATGATTGGTTTCTTCGAACGTACCTGTATGCAAGAAAAGCCAGGTTCTCAAGAAATCGAATCACGTGTTGTACTTGAAAGTAAATCCATCCAAATAGAGGAGAAATTCCGTGAAAAGAAATGTATTGTTTCAGCGAAATTATGCGTCTTCGAATGAGACACCCCTCGAAAATAGGAAACTTGTTATAATCATATATGTATATCATACGCATACATAAATATATATATATACACTTTATCAGTTTTCTATTCCAATAGCACTGGTAATAAATATTTCAAATCTTGTACACATTTGAGGAGAACCTGTGTATTTCTTTCAGTCCAATATGTACATATTTATAGTTGCAACTAACTTTATTTATCGATAAAACGAAACGAGGGACAAAAAAATATTTTTAAACAAATAACTGATTACGATTATCATAAGAAAAAAATATTGAAAGATAAAAAAATAATGGCTTAAATTAAAGTATCAAAACTTTGTTAAAAAAATAGAGCAAAAATAATAATACCAAAGATAAAAGGTATAACGAAGCTTGTTAATTGAAATACAGGAATTTTGTTAAAAGATAAATCTATTATCTTCCTATTACCACCAATGAATCTACTGATATTATTAATTATCAATCCCTATTTATTAGTCTGATTTAAGCAAATTTTTATCAAAACCAAACCTTTTCTGATCCAATCGTAAATATAATGAAATATATGAAAGCTAATTACGAAGATTCTAAATGTTCAAGTTCTACGATCGATAATAAGAAAGCACTCGACCGTACTCGTGGTCATTAACGATTGCGATGTAACCGATTACTCGAGCGATCCATTAAAAATTAAGCCGCGTATTTTTTGCAGTTTTACTTCGATCTCATCATCCTGATCATCGAAAATATCTCGAAAGTGATAACGATCGTGTATGAAGTACAATGAAAACGCAGACCGTGTAATCTCGTGCGGTGTGATCACGAAAATCACGTAGCCAAAGACAGAAATTCTTTCATTTTTAACACATACAAGTATGAGAGTTTCTTTTCTTTGATATCGCCTATAGGTATATGTATATTTTACTTGTATCTTGATAAAAATAGCTACAGATAATTACTTTAAGCCCTAGGTAATATAAAGCTTGCTAATAATTGAAGATTACAAGATATGATAAGTATATTTTTGTCCATTTCTTGTTATAATAAGCGGGAGAATTTTAACGTAAAATTGTAATTGAAAATGAACAAAATTTAGAAATCACTTCTTTTAAAAATGGTTGATAAGCTTAAATTTTGTGGAGGACAAGAACATAATTATTAAGACGAATATTCATATATCCTCGCTATTTTAGTACTATGATGAGCAATATATTATGATATAGCAATATAATAATATCAAAAATTGTCGAGAAAATGAAAACACGTACATTCAGCTCCAGAATCAAGTAAAAAGACAATTTTACTGGCACGAGGATGCATTGACAATAATTTTCTTAGTAAATAGAGGATGTATAAAGAAGACGTGTTTTTAGAATTTGTAAATTCCATTAGGAATTAGGAGGATTTTCGAAATTTTAAATTGCACAGAAAAGAAAAGGAAGAGGCTTAGAGGAATTTTTGTGTTATCCGAAAGAGAAGAATTTTTAGAATTTTAAATACATGCAAGGCAAGAGAATTAACAAATTTTCAAATTATATCTGCAAATTGAATTTTCCAAACTTTCTCTTGCTGTGTGAGTAGTAAGAGTGAGTAAGAAATAACTTGTTAAATGACTAATACGAATTATACTGGACCAGAAATTAAGGGATGACGTTTTTGTAATGACATCCATAAACATAGAGATCGAATGAGATCATTGGTGGATGTCTCTTTTATCGAATAAACCTTGCTAGAAATAGCGATCGAACGTCAGTAGTATACGTATATACTGGCATCGATCAATGCGAAGGAGCTTCATAATTCGAGTCTCTGGCTAATTAGTTTTTAATTGTGTCGGTTCGTAAGATCGAACGTTATAAACAAACTATGCTATAAACACTGCCTGAGAAATAAGGGCGATATCTATGAAGATATCAGATTTATAGGAAAATCGCTTTTTATTTGTTTTCCTTTTCTACTTTCTTTTTCTTTTCGAAAGGAAAAGTTCAATTATTTTAAGTAAATTAAATATTGATTAGTCTTCAACGTAATAACTACTGTCATTAAAATATTCTTTTAGTGCTTTCACGATCTAATACAGAATACTTATTCGATATTTCTTGATGAAAAAATTGTACAAAGATTGCATCTAGATAAAAAACAAGGAAGTCGTAATTTTTATTCGATTAAACAAAATTGTAAGGATCGTATTACCTGAATAAGTAGATTTGTAAAAGTAAAAATCTAACGACGAAATTTTCCAATCTAATGAAAAATAAAAATTACAAGATTATACAGATTGAAATAAAGAAGTTCGAACAAAGCATAACTCTATGCTTCATAGCTAAATAATGGGAATTAACAAGTGAAAATAAATCGATAATAATGTGATGTAAGATTGAGTTCTATGTACAATTTCTAAATAAGAAACTCCTATAAACGAGAATAATCGGTGAATTTGTACAAAGATCAATAGTAATGCGTGACAAACTTGTCGGAAATATTAACCGGTCTTAAATTAAATTCTTACCTAACTATTTCCTCCTAGCTGACGATTCGTGGAAGTTAAAACAATCCGTTTGATGGATAAAACCAGATTAAACATGTGAAATGCCATTAGAGAATGAATTTCTTTTTTTAGATTACTAAGGACTAACGTTGTGTTAACGCCAAATTCCATTCGAAATTATTTTTCCAGTCATTTACATCATCGAATTCTGTGTTCTTTGATTATTTCAATTATTTCGAATCACGTTGCTGATACCTTAGAAATTAACGGGACTTTTGTGAGAGAGAAATCAAACGACTCGACTATAAGAAGGTACAGTTTAAGGAACGTCATACCGGTATCGTGAGTTATAGACGATCATTATAATTTATACATTTTATATTTTACGTGATATAACACGAACTGAAATGAAATAATCTACGATCAAATAATACAATTTTTTAATCCAAATTGTAGTCTTCATAATATCGATTAAGTATTAAAAAACAGAATAAGAAGTATAAAATTCTAGTACGGCTACTCCTTTAAACGTGCACGAACAAGCGTAATTCTTCCTTTTAATGTAAACGCTTTATCTTACCATTATTGAAAAGATAATTGTAATAGTTTATTAAAGATAAAAGTATTGGAACTTTGCATAATCCCCTAATAATTGGAAAGTCGTATGCTTTCTTGGCAGAAGAAACGATATTGTTCAGTGTCCTAAAACTTAGGCGACAGTAGGAACCTTTAAACGTACTAACTCCAAAAAAATGTGTTTGGCAGTTTTAAGAGGGCAAATAGTGGCAACAGACTCTCATAACCAATAAGTATAGCGCAATTTCCAATTAATTTTGAAACGACGTCTAAATATATAATAAACCTATACCTGGTACTATGACCGGAGTAACTTAGTATAAGTTCTGTGGCTCTATTACAGTACGCGTCTAGCTAAATTAATTCGTAGTCACTCTATGCTTTGCTACTTCAGCCTATGAAATTTTGATCTAAATACTTTCAAGTGTATACATGCTCGCAGGTCTGTGCAATAAATGGCAATGAAAACTGCTAAAATAATACGTTTTTTCATAGACATAAAGATATAAAGATAGTTGTATAAACTAATTATACGGTGTATCTGTCAACGCGTTTACCATTAAAATATAATCGGTAAACAAAGAAATTTAAATGTGTAAAAACATTCGTAAAATTGTCAAACGCTCCATGAAGCGTTTAAGCAATTGCAATCACTTTGCGAACTACGTACATATACATATTCTATCGTACTGACATAAGTGATAGCATATCGACTATGTGTAAAGTAAGGCGTACAAAATTCGGTCGACAGTCGACGTATGAATTCTCTATACCTCCACGTGACTTGAAGGTTACATAAATGACCTATTTACATAAAGTATTAGCTACCAAATATAATATTCAAATATCAAAACACGAGTCAATTACGAATCGGTATCCCACGTAAGTGTATAAAGCTACGCTGCCTCAACTTCACTGTGATCAATAATTGAACGATGCGTGAATTCGAACGATGATACATGGAAGCATAGGACCGTGTATCGCGAAATCGTAGCCGCGATTCATTCACGAAACCATACAAATCCGCGTGAGTCCGTCCGGTTCAAACTTAAACAACCTTAGGCATAGCTGATCACTGTTTACAGTTTACACTCACCAGTCTTATCAAACACGCGAGAAAGTCACGCCATTTACTCGAAATTTCCATCGAAACAATTTCTCGCGTCTTTCGTGCATACAAGGACGAAAACGTGTGCGGCAATTATTCGCCAACACAACGCGGAAATTCAACCGGAGACGCCACGTGAGGACGTCGACTTTATCATCCGACACTTTAACTACTTTCCGAAGGAGAATTCGAAAAAATACCATTTTACCAATACATCCAAAATTTTATTTTATACCGAATGACTAATATTTACTCACGTATGTCTATATGTATTTCCTTTACACTGTTTTATACATATATACTGTACTTTTCGTATCGATACGTAATTTATATCGAATATATTTACTCACATCCCACACTATTTTACACACATCGTATTTAACTTTTTAAATCGACAAACGGTAATTCATACCGAGCAACTAATATTTTTTCACATATATTTGTTACAGTATTCATAACGATTTCACGCAACGTTTTCAGTTCTCGTTCAAAATAAAATAATACGAGACAGAGTATAAAAGAAGAGAAAAGAAAAAGAGAATTAATTAACATACAAGAAGAAGAGAAAATGATCACTTGTCAATACCTGATACGGGAGCAGCGAGAAACGCCTGATTGGTGGCGACGAGTAACGAAACCAGCACAAACAAGGACCACGCGAGGACGATCATCCTGGATCGTAGTGATCACTGAGAAGTACCGATAACGGCTCGATCAGTTTGCCAAACTCTGGACCGCCCCGAGCTTCCACTACGGTTATGTTTTCGCGCACCTGACCGGTATGCACGCGCGTATGTATCCGTAATTATTCGGTTGGTTCGCCAACGGTTGATGTTTCTCTCTTTTTTATGTATGTATATACGTTTACATAAATATATACAATGTATATATATATATATCTGTACGTGTGTGTATATATTTATATATCGATGTCAGTGTATTTGTAGTATATATGTGCGCGTACGTGTGTCAGAAGTCTTAATTCAGTGTCGTTAGCTCTCGAACACGTTTCTCTCGATGAACCGGGCCCTCGCGCTCAGACTCGGCTTTGCCGACTTCTCCGACCAGTTAGCCAGCAGTGAACTGCTCGTGTTCCTGCCTTGGGCATCGTAATATACATAAAGTCGCCAGATAAGCCGCGGCTGACACCCCACCACGAGCCGCCCCGTCGTGGGACGACCCGTCTCGCTCGCTCGCTCGCTCACTCCCGATGGAACAGCTTGAAGTCCTCTTCTCTTCGAAGCGGCCCCACACCGCGCCGCACGGTGAAACAAATCGTAGATATTTTCCAAAAAAAAAAAAAAAAAAA
>NT_176468.1:861730-870522 GCF_000188095.3 Bombus impatiens
AGATATTTTCCAAAAAAAAAAAAAAAAAAAACAGAGTATATATGTAGTAATAAAAATAAATAAAAAATTGAGTGAAAATATGGTGTACTCTTTTTTTTATCGATATAACTGTACGAAAAGTAAAGAAGAAAAAACAGATTTATTGAGAAGATTAAGTTTTAATATTTTAGTCCGCTAGAAAAAGAAGAACATTCGATGGATTTAACCATATTTCTTCTGAAATGAAGTTTATACTCTGCTTCGACATTAAGAGAAAGAATGATTAGTAGAATATTAATTATTTTGCAGAAACTGCACTCCGTGTTTTGTTCCAATACAAAGCGAACGTTTCCCGTTATTAACCGATACACCACGTTTTTATGTAGACGTTTTGTACATTATAACTATTGTGATTTAATAGCTTAAATTGTCGCAAAATGGAAAATCACGAAAAATGGGTTTTCCTCGGTGTACAAATACTTTTTATAATGACTGTATGTTCGGTCGTTAAGAAATTGTTAACGTAACAAAAACCCCAAATTTAATGATTCTAATTATGTTTTTCAGCATTTCCAAAATAAGTCTTGTTTTTTGTTGATTTCAAAAAATGTGCGAAATTGTCCAGAAAGTAGTTTTTCCCCGTATACTTGCTAAATATCCACGCTCAGGTACTATCCTGAAAAGAATTAACAAAATTGTGTACGCGTGTATGGAAATATTCAGAACCCAAGATTAGCAAGTAGCGAGAAAATTATCGATGATTAGTAACAATTTATTACAATATTAAATCTAGACAAAGCAGGAAATAAAGTTTTTAGAAACGTCAGGAAATACGGATCTCGCAAAATGGACAGAAAAAGCACAAATGAAGATTTTTTTTAGTTTCCTCGAGATAATTCACAATTTGTTCATGAGAACATTCGGTAAATTGGTATAACGAGTTGGAACAATAGCCTGTAGGCATATTCCCAGTAGTTCGTGCCTTGCAGTTACATAAATACATTTGTTCGTAGATTATTAAATGCTTTAGTTAAGCAGATCATTGGGATGTTTCTTACTCAATCCCCTTGGGACAAATGTAAAATATAAGTTGTTTGCTGGTAGATTTAAGCGGTTTTCTAATTCCTTTTTGTCGGGATAAAGACACAACATAAGTTGTTTGTTAGTAGACTTAGACAGTTTTCTAATTCCTTTGTGTATCTCACAGCAAAAACCGTTATTGTACTATCGACTGATTCTATTCTAAGATCCTAGTTTTTAATGTACCAGAGAGCATTAACGAGCGTAAGGAGGATTATTGATTGTAAAGCTCCTATTTTCTTAATGTTGCTCATACTAACTGTACATCGAAGTTCGATTCCAAAGATTCAGATAGTTTTAATGATGGTCTTGTATAACAAAAGTTAATTCTTTGAGTTCAGTTTTAAATTCCTTCTCGTTAAATAGTTCATGTTTCTTCTTTTTATTTTGGTCTGCCCTATTTTCTTCTGGGTGTGGTGTTTCCACGTTAATTTCCTATCTACGTAGATGCCTAGATATTTTACAACTGCAGCTTGTTACTCAGAGATACAGTACGAGATATTTGCTCCTTTAATGCAAAGGTAATGCGTCTGGATTTTTCCTCGTTTAGTTTCATTTTTCGTTTTAAGAATCAAGTTTACAAACTTACTAGGGATTGCTGCAGAAACTGAGAGGCAGTGTTAACGTTATCGTGCATATAAAGTGCCATATAAAGTACAGATCCTAAGACACTGTCTTGTGGAACACCAGCATTTATTGAGTATTGATTGAAGTAACTGTCCCGAAATTTGGCTATGAATTTTCTATTTGATATGTAAGATTTAGTGAGATAACAATATGCTGGAAAATTGATTGCTATTTTAAGCTTTCTCGATATCTAGGAATATGACTGAACAATATAACTTTTTTTCAAAGCATGTAATGATAGTATCAACAATTTTATACGCTTATTGAATTATAGGATGTTTATTACGAAATCCAAACTGGTGATTAGATAATAAGCTTTCTAGACGAGATGATTGATTTCAGTTTACTTAGTACTATTCTCGCTAGTATTTTCTATATAATTAATAGCAACAAGATTGGCCTATATGATGTCGTTAAATGCAAATCCCAACCTAACCCCGGGCTTTTGCAAATATTTTGATCGCAGTACTGTATTGAAGATACTTGTAATCAGCCTTATAGAGGGCTTATCTAAAAGGATATTCTTTTATAATTTTTCCTGTCATCAGCTGAAGGTCAAATGCTTTATGTTTATTTTTGTATTGATTTTTTATTATGTTTATTTTTTTGTTTTATACTTATGCTTTTGTTGTACGTCTGATATAATTCTTTTTGCTTCTTTAAACGTAACACTTTTATTGGGCTTATATTTGCAGTAGCATTTATATTTGCTTTTATTGGACCTGAGTTTCGTAAGGTGTGATCTAGCATTGTGTTGAATTGTTCCATTTATCGTTCCAGAAAATTCATTTGTTCGTTATGTATGTTTATAAGGATTTCTAAGTTGTTGGCAGATAATTTTCGTACGAATGTTAACACCAGTTACTTATGTATATAACTTTATAATAGCTTCATTATCAAATTGAGGGATTATCTTCGTAATGGGGGACCTGTGACTAATCGAGTATGGCACACACATATATATTATATATATGAGCGACTTTTATCAAAGCTGAGGAGATTCTGGTGCAATTACTTTCAATGCTACAATGTAACTAGCAGGGTGATTATCGTGGCAGTTAAAAGATTTAACATTATCGATGTGACGTCTTATTGAACGATCAGTGGTAAACCTTATCAGCGTGCCCTTTTTATTGCACAATCAGTGATCGAATGATTTTTGGCACACTTAACGCAAGTCGATATTTTATTGGAATAATTTTTGGTGTGGCCGAAAGACTGACATCTGATGCATTAATCTAGTATTTACTAGTCTGATCAATTGTAACTATTTTTGTTCTTTCCTTATGACTCGAGTTCGTCCACAAAAAGTTGGAGTTGTAGTTTTTGTTACGTATTGAATCATACTATTCATAATCGTTTATTTAGCGAATTTTGTAGTTTAACTATCCAGTGAAACTATAGAAAACTTACTTCCTTTCCGATCCCGATCACTTTTAGATATGTTGTAGAAATCAACATTGTAAGTGTATAGTTTATTTTTACTCAAGCATAGTTACCAGAATGTTCCCAAAAAATAATCGATGTTTCATGCGTCTGAATTTTGTCTATAATTATACGCCCTTATCAGCGTACGTGTTAATCTGGTTGCCGACCGCCTATCTTTCGTTTGTAATGTATACATGTAAACGGAAGTTGGGCTATCTTAAAGCTCTTTACACAATTGTATGTGCATGACTGTAAAAAGTGCTGTGCACAATTAGAAACGAATACATCGATGATATTTTTATATTTATTTTATTATATACATTTTTAATTGAGTTATATATAACAGACATCTCTTACAGTTTCTCATATACAGTTGCGCAAGGAGCTTTTCTTAGACTCACCCTCGTTGTATATATAAACTGAAAATAAGCGTCAATTTTCGACCAGGTCATTCTATTCAATTTCTGACAATTAATACGGACGCTTATGCTGCCACGGACCCATAATTATAAGTACAACGTACTGTAGTGATATTAATAGAATTTTCCTACTATCTGGTAAACTATGACCGATAGTTACATCATGTACAGAAAAAAAGTGTTTCATAATGTTGAGATTTGCAAGTTATTCAGAAATCATCGCAATCAGAAAGCAAGTAGTTTCCTTGAAGTTTTCATCTATAATAATAATAATAATTATCTATAATAATAATAATATATCTATAATAATTGATAATACGATCAAAAAGCCAAAAAGTACAGAAGTGCATAAGGTTAAGATCTCGATTGATTTTCATGAAAATAAATGCTTCTAAGAATTATTATATGCGTGCATAGCACTTACCATGTAAAAAACAAAGACTTTTGATTTTTTTGGTCTATATCACATTAGCCGATTTGTATCCAAGCGCGGATTAATCCACGCGCTGCGACTGTCTTCTATCACCAAGCGTGGATTATTACGCAATCGGACGACTGTCTTCAATCACCAAGCGCGGATTAATACGCGCGCTGCGACTCCTTCTTTTTATTTCTATTTTAATTTAAATAATTTTTACTTTTTTCCCCTGTTATAAAGAATGTAAGATGCGATATTTTCGAAGTCACATTGTCTACCAATCGTTTTGAACAGTAAATTTTCGATAAACTCCATGAAGAATTCGGATGTCATTTACTGCACCTACGACCGACCGCGCGTGGTGATAGGGACCAGTCCTCTTAAGTAGGGTCATGATGCAAATAAGGACAATGTGGCAGGACAAATTTTAGAGGACTCACCGGGGGATCGTCTCAGTACCACCATTTTCCTGAAGATAAATAGAAACAAATTTTGTTGTATTCATCAAATGTTACTGCATCTCATAAATGTCAGGAAACAAGTTTCCTATTCAGTTCATTATTTAAATGAATGCGTTCAATATGCCACCCCCCCTTAATATATTTCCTCTGCTTTTCTTTGTCTCACTCACTATTTCTGTCTGTCACGCACGATTTCTGTCTCTCATGCACTCTCTTGCTCTTTCGAACTTTTTATATCTTGCAATTTATAATCGTGTATGAACTATCGTTACGAGCCGGAGAATTCTGCACTGCTCAGACTCTACAGTCGAGTAGAAGTTTTAAAGTCTTTCAGATACTACAGATGTGGTTGTACTGTCTTCATTTGTTTGGTGCTTTTTGGATAATAATACGTATTTACGTTAGGTTCTTTGACAGCTTATATTTGACCGAATTAAAGGAAATCGAGATTTTCGAATATTACAGATATAATTTTATTGTTTTAGTACTTTTAAAGCTTTGTGTGAGGCTAGCGATGTCGATCGGTGAAATCTTTGATTACTTATATCCATCCCGGACAAAAAACTTTGAGAATTTACATTACAATGAGTCTAGATCTATGACTTCCAATTTACTGGTGTTTTGGTCGTCGATAATTGTGGCAAGCTGTTTCCTCCAATGTTTCGGCTGGACCTGGTCATACTTCATTCAGGTAGAGGAATTTGACATTTTTAGATATCACAAATGTTCCACCGTTTTTGAGCATTTGGATTGAAAAGTTGCAAAATTTACAGATACTAGAAGTGTGGCCTCGCATTTTCGGTTCTTTGGATATCGATGATGATACTGACGAAGAACATTAACACCAAAGTTCTTCACCTCAAGCTCAAAGCTGACTCGTTGTCAGGTATTAGTTTGTGAGATCCTTGTAAGCATGATTTTATGATTTTAGTTCGTTCAATGTTCAATGATGACGATGTCAGTGGACATTAAATTTTTGAAGAAATATTCGTCATGTCGTATTCATCATTTAATATTCGCATAAGAGTTCACAATTAATCGTGAGGTCATGCGTTTTAATTTCCATACTTCAGTTTAAATAATGATTCCTGTGCACGTTAAATTGGAAATTGAGCGCTCATGGCACATAGAAATACGTGATACAGAAAAACATACATAGACAATTTACACTTGAAAATAATTAATGTTTTTATATAATTGTAATTTTATAAGATTCTGATGTGTACATAAATACTATAGTTGATTATAATTAAAGCGATGCAATGAAAATGTTAAGCATTTGGTTCGACCCGTGGTAACGGGCTGTACAAATGTAATGCGTTAAATATCTCAAAACATGTGATAGATATTAACACAAATTTTGAATATACAATGAGGAATAACATTTGGAATACTCCCATCAATGTTAGACAATGTATATAGCGATTAAACATAAACATGTATATAGCGAATAAAATAACTTCTCTATAATGATGTACGATATCCTAAAGTAACCCTTTCTTACTGAAAATTGTGATATAAATATTTCCTTTGCAGGTAGTTGCTTTTTCTATTTTTTGATCTCTAATCTAGCCTTTTTCTAAGTAACAGCGATCGTTACTTAACAGTTTTACGCGTCTCGTTATTCAAAATTTATAATTTACGTTCGAAAGTATGACCGAGATCGATTGCAACGTTCTTTTAATATCTATACGAAAAGAATGAATCTAATAACGAAGAAGATAAAGAATATTATTGTCTGGTATGCTGGGAATCCTACAGCATTATGAAACTAGACGAAGAAATTGGTGCAATGTAGTGAGTGAAAAAATTGGGCACATGAAAAATGTACCTATCAAGATGTTTTTTTATATTTGTCACAATTGCGATTCTGGATGATCGGTTACAAATTTTACTTTTGTTCTACTTATTATTATAATTTAAATCAATAAATATCTTAATTTGATAAAGTTAAACGTGTATTACTATCGACCCTATGTAGTATTACAGCCGATCCATCGTATTTTCCACGATCGACGTACTATAAAACGATAGTATTTATCAAGGAAATATTTGCCGGAAGCGCGATATAAATTTTTTGCGGGAAAATTATACCGTACATAACGTTACAATTAAATACTAGAAGCATCGATTATATATCTCGCTCCTTCCCGTTGAATAAATATATGTTACTAAGAAATTAAAAATTACTTCTACCGTACAGGAAAATAATCGTCGAGCGAATCACACCAGCGATGAAATAGAAGAGAGGAAAAAAAGGGGAAAATACGTCCCGAAGGTATCACGAGGTATCTCAAATTCGAAGAACGTACCTGTAATAGGTGTACATTATTACTCGAATTTAGAAAGATTATTAATATTTATCCAAATTAAATTATTACTCGAGATAAAAAGAAAGGAAACGAGTAGAAAGTTGTTCTATATTTATAATGGTTCAGAGAGTAAATAAAATTTATTTTTAATATTACTCCATATTATATCTTGTGTCATTATAACAATCCTATATTACACAGAATGAAAGATAAAAACGAAGCTTATCGTAATGCAGTTAGTCGTATTTATGAATTAAGCATTTCCCCACTTATGTTTTCCTGTTTTATAAGCGCACAACTGTAAGCATGCTGGACGATGAAGAAATAAAATTTTGTTCAGAACGAAATGTATCGTAATGCCATGTATGGTGGGTCATTAATTGATCCTTTATCGCAAATAGTTTCATTATCTCTCAATTCTAAGCCAGTAACCGGCGATTCCGAATGATTTTAAAACGTAGCACGATATAGTGGGCGTAGATCATGGTTTATATTTTTTTATATCGTACGCTGTTAAAGTCATTGAACAGTCGACCGTTCAAAAACCAACGGGTACAATTTTCAACTGCTATTTCGTAGTATGATGTTACGTAAAACGTCTCAGATCCTTGACATTCAACGCGGAATGTTTCGAACAAATAGTTGACGCGTTTATTAGGCGAGACGCCGAATAGACATTTGAAAATCTTTAGATAAGAAGCAAGACGTCAAACGGAGGAAAATAATTTTTTTTACGCGCGTGCATGTATCGGGTTAAATGTATTAGTATACAAAATACGAAAGTGAGTGACGCATAATCTGCCAAGAATTACGCGATTGAATGATTCAATATATCTAATGTTTGGATGGCTGTGAACACTATGTGCAGCTTGTTTATCGTTCTAGACTCTAGTCTGTAAATATGCAGTCGCAAGCTACCGAGCCATTATCATAATACCGCAACAATATCTTCGAAGCTTCCTACTTCCGACGCAATAATAACGACGAATGCTCCGACGAATGCTCTCCTATCGAGGAAGCAGAATCAGTTCTCTCTAAACGATCTTGAATAACATCAAGCCACTCGTTATTCTTCTTTTACCGCAATTATACGAAATACCCTCTTGTACTGATTTTTCGTTGCGGGTGCATATATTAACATTCATAAGTATCCGGACACTTTGGTCAATTTATAATAATGTGATTTTGTCAAAGATGTTTTGATTAATGGTAAATTAATAATTAAAAGCAGCACTTTCTGCATTTTTGTGGAGTCGACGGATTAATAAGTTATTTAAATTTATGATAATCTTTAATAAATTGTTTAAATTTATAAAAATGATCGTAATAATATACGTTATTATATATACTGGTTATATATATATTATCTTATACATGCATATACTATGGTATATATATATATATATATATATATATTTAAATATCATTATTCGCATAAATGTCAGAAACCTTCCTATTATTTTAGAAAAGCCTAGTCAATCTGATTTATAACTTATAAATTAATGAATTTGAAGATAAAAAGCTTGACAAGGAGGAAAGTTATTCTAAAATTACTCAAGATTTGGCAATTACAAGTGTTAAATTTATTGTCTGTTGGCTTCTAAAAAACAACTTAGCAATGTTGAAATATTCTCTGTCATATAATTATACGATATTATTATATAATGTAGTTACGAGTAAAAGAATGATAATAAGATCATGGCAAGGACTGCGAGGTAGCAGATTTTTTCGTTTATCCATAACTTTACGATTAAAATACATCTTGCCGAAACTGAAAAAATTATCGGTGTACTTTCGAACGGTAGTGCAACGTATAAGTCGTATAAGTGCTCAAACAACCGGAAGACATATCTGAACGATGACAAAGAGATTTGTGACGTGTCTGGGTGCCATTCGATTATTAAGCCAGACCAGTATCGTGCCAAATCCGCTGAATAAATATAGAAGCCGCGGGATAAATGTCGCGTGTCGTACAAGATATACAGGGTAGTTGGTAACTGGTGGTACAAGCGGAAAGGGGGTGATTCTACGCGAAAAAAGAAGTCGAAAATATAGAATAAAAATTTTT
>NT_176468.1:873939-968448 GCF_000188095.3 Bombus impatiens
CGAAAAAAGAAGTCGAAAATATAGAATAAAAATTTTTCGTTCGAGGCTTTGTTTTCGAGAAAATCGACTTTGAATGTTCGCTCGGTACGCGTGCACTTTATCACGTCTCGTTATAACGGATCTCACTGTAGATCGTTGTCTCGATGGAAAAATTTAAAAGAAAAAAAAAATTTTTATTCTATATTTTCGACTTCTTTTTTCGTGTAGAATCACCCCCTTTTTGCCTGTACCACCAGTTACCAACCACTCTGTATAGGTTTCGAATTTCGAGAATCACGTTTTTAAAGGCATATACACGCTGATTTTTACCATTTACAATTCTATCGCTGAAAGGATAGTTAAATCTAACTGTCACCGCACGTCGAGCAGCAAACAAGTTGTATTACCATAATCTCATCACTGGGACGCAGATTATATCCGCGTTTCTGTTAATTCCATGTTAAATAATTTTCGTTGAACACGCGGACTTCCAGGATCTAATCTTCTCTGTGCAGCGCGTTTCGTCGTGTTAGCTTGTCTTCTTTGCTTCTTCGATAATGCTCAACAATCGAGCCCCTCAACAATCTCAACATCCAATCTGATAAACTGGGGTTAACTTCGTTTTCTCTTAATTTCTTAATTTCATCGCAGCTTACTGTTTACATAAGTACGTACATCAACGTTTTATATAACTACATTAATGTACAATTCTTGAGAAACGAATGATACCTCAAATCCATTTATCTATTGCAACAATATTATGCAAATATGTAATAGGAAATTGTAAGAAAAATTTAAAAGACAATGTTTGAAACGTTATTGTTCCTGTACGTCTCAATTTACGTAGTCAATTGATGTCCGAATGAATCAATCGTGATGGTTATCGATTCCATCGATCGTTTAATATTAGCCTGGAAGCGATTCAGACAGGTATTAACTTATAAGCGTATGTATATTGTATCGCGTGATTTGAGCTATTATTCGTACAGGGAGGATCAATAGTCGCGACGTAGACCTTTTAAAGACTAGTATTATGCAAATTTAATTTTCTGCAGTTTTATAACACTTATATGATACTATTTTTTACTGGTTAACGACTGAAGATTTATTCCTATAGATTTTTCTTTGAACGTCTATGTAAAACGAACCAATAAACGCAAAGGCTAATCAATGTCTAAATTTCTTAGAATAATCCGGTAATGAAAGATTGTTCGTCTAAATAAGAAGGTTCGATAATTTTCTTATTACGTAAACGACGATACGTCGCAAGCAATGAAAAAGGATTGCAAATTCTTTAAATCCACTCGTAACTAACTACGTGTCGTCTCAGTCAATTTAGCTCACTGTCCGCTTGATAATATTTGTTTAACGCGCTGCATCGACCGTATGCTCGGCGCATATACAAAAATCAAAGTGCATCGTCTCTTTCAGATGCATCCGGCTTGATTCGCAAATTTAAAGAAGCGGGTCGTCGTGTCAATGGATCTTTCACCGCACATCATCGAACGAATCTGTTCTTCCTCGTCCCTTTCTCTCCCTTCCTTCTTATCGAATCCCGAGGTTCTTTCATAATTTTGCCTTTACTAAGTATTACACGAGTGTCACGCGTTGAGGCTAACTTATGTGATACTTGACACACTGCTACCAGCGATAACGAGCCACCTGGAACGAGACTAACGAGCATCTCACATTTCATATGATGTATTCTGCCGTTACTGACATAGTACGCGATACATCCACGCTAGAGATGAGTCATTACACACCTTGTGTATTGTCCACCCTCGCCATGGGGGCTTCCTTCCGCGAAGAAATCGTCGAACCGCCTCCAATTATTGAACTTTGATTAGATCTCGATTGTTCGTCCCGGACATGTCTGGTGTAACGTAACCGGTTGTGATAATGAGTCGAGAGAATTGCATCATAAATCGTAATTGATTTTGTAATTGCTAACACTCTAGACTGGACGTATTGTTGCTAATGCTACATTATCGGAAAGCATTTTATTGCTAAAAAATTAAATAGTATATCGACCGTATATCGCTTATCGTTATTGGCCAGCGTGAAACATGCTAGGATATCTGTTGATAGTTGGAGAAAAATTAAAATAAAACAGGTTTCTAAAATACTCGCAGTCATACGTTTACTCTGCTTTACTATGCAGAAGATTAGGATCTCTACGTCTCTGTTATTTTAATCTAAACAAAAAATATATGGAAATTTTTAGAATATTTTATATGGATCGTGAATGTTTGTGTATTCATAGAAATTTGGAAGTTCCTGAAATCCGCAGAATGTATAATACCTACTTAGTATAATATTTGGCGAATAAAAGAATTCTTTGCCTAGGTATCATGTTTTGAGTTATTCATAAAAAAATTATTCATACAAATTATGTATACACTTTCAACCAGTTTTTAATGATAATGATCCAATATAAATCACGGGCGCTTTGAAAAGTAAAAACGTTATACGTAAATATTCAAAGGATCATGGAGAAATTAACGTACACGCGTACAGATTAATGTAACAGAGGGAAAAATACAACATCGATATTAAGTTGAAGTTAAAAAATAAAAGTGGGATCGTTACTTATACATTTAATAAAATCCTTCGCTTTTTTCACTAATTATTCGAAAATACGATCATCTGCACGATAGCGCTCTATAAAGCGAAGGAATTCGTCCATTCTTAATTCTCTTTTTTATTTTAATCCATTCTAAGAAGAAATGGTAGGATAATTTAAATATAATAAAGACCAACAATGCAAGGACTACATAGTGACGTCAACTGAACATTTCCATTTAAAGTTAAGCAGAAATATCGTGTCTATCATTAATCTTGGTCATACTATATTCAGTTACGCTTTTCCTTTTTCTTACACATTCTGCATTTCGAAAATGTACATGTGCAGAACGTATCACCTTGATAGAAAGATGCTGCATACACATGACATCTCGTTTCTCGACAACCGCTGATTCTCCTCGTCACATTGACTTACACTCGTCGGACCGTACATTTCAATCCCGCTTCAGAACGTTTTCTCATGCTAATTTCGCTGTGGCCCGTTTCCATCTCGCACGACGCTCACGTACACCGTCTAAATCAGTTTGTTTGCGGAACGGCGTGCGAAACATTCTACGCTGATGCACCGTATACGTCCGATCATTAACAATAACTTATGCACCTGTCAGATAAGTTGCTGCACGTTAACAGCATATTTTCTGCAAACGTTAGTTTCCACTTGGTATCAACTCGCAAGTAATAATTTTGAAGTGCCTTAAAAATTCTTGATTAAAAATAGATCATATTAGAATATACGTATAAGAATAAGTTATATTTAGACCTGGATAGATGTTTATGCAAATTGATATTTCTATGAACAGAACTAAAGATTAAAGGATACTAAAGGACTAAAGACGCAAAGATTTGTTTCACCTACTAAATATCATAACGGATACTGTACTTTGCTTCTGTCGTATGTATGCCTGCATATTACGCGCATTCTGTGCATTTTTACTTTTACGTTTCTTTTAACGTTTCAATTTGAATTTATACGAGGACAAAGGTGAACCAAGCCATATCTTCTCTCGATGCAAGCTTACGTTATTGCAGTAAGCTGTATTAATCGTGAAAAAGTGGAGGAACTGGTTCTTCTTTCCAAAACAAACCTAGATAACATAACGAAATCGGTCGTTGCTCGATTTATTGAGTAACTGAGATTCGCCCACTCTTGTTTTCAATTTCTAGCGTGTACGTGTAGTCTACTCTTGCTGCTGATACTTTCGAAGTAAATCTAAAGAAGCTGGAAAGCTTGAGAAATTAATTAAAAAACAGAGATTTTTCATTTATGTGTAACAGAAGATCGATGAATTAGGTTTTGCACTCGAGGTAATCTAATCTGTACACATTTTAGAAAAGAATCAATTTCTTTTTAATTTCTCAAGATACGCGCACAAAGAGAGGAGAGGTTCTATCACTTTCGAATAATGCGATTGATTCCATTCTATCAATGAAGGCATGCCGATGTTTGCCAACCGTTTCAACGAGCTTCATTGTCTTTCTTCAATTTTATTATTAGGTTTCATAGCACGCGCAAACGCATAACATATGCGAAATGAAAATAGATTCATTGCGCCTCTGTTACCATGGCCTTCGCTGCATATTTGCTTACAAGGTGCGTCTTAAAAGCATTGTAAACACCGCGTACTCTATCTACCAGTTGATTGCGTATCTCGTTTGGCGCGGAAAGAATCGAACTCGCCGCAGTGCCACTTGCTTGATCCATAGCCCGCTTACTAGAACCAAATCTAAACTGCTGTTGACTTACCCTAGTCGCGTGAACACTACAGTAATTGAAGAATTAAAAGCAGATAATTTTCGATTATTTGAAACATTTAAAAACAACGTAAAAATAAGTTTGTTCTTCTTCAAATATACTATCCCGAAGAAAATACATAATGACGATTCAAATGATTATTTATATGCAAGACGAAAATCAAATATAACAAAAGTGCGTCGGAGGCTTCGTGTTTGAAAAAATCGAGTTTGAAAATTTACGAGGTACAGGGTACGTGAATTTGATCAATTGTCGGCTGGACTGAAATGGACAACTAATAGGAAATTGTTCTACACAAATAAATTGAAAATGAAGAATAAAATTTCGTTGTTTACACTCTCGTTTTGGGGAAAACGAAGTTTAGATACGTTAGCCAAGAATTAGTCCAAGTAGACGTAGATTTGATCGAAAAATGAGACTTCAAATGAAAAGATGTTATTCTACATTTTTGATATTATATTTCCATATGTAATATAATTCATCGATTATAGATCATCGACTATCTACTCCTGTCTAGCTGAGAATCAAACAAATTTACGCATACCTCACAAATTTTCAAAACGAAGCCCCCAACGCAGTTTTGTATGTGTTCAAAATCTATTAGTCATCGCATGTACAGTCAGTCACGAAAATATTCTGCAAATTTATTGCAGTTACAGGCTAAAACTCGCGAAGAACTGCAAACTTATAGTAACGTTAACCGATTTCGATGAAACTTTCAGTACGTATATAACTGATATAAATGTCCAACGTATGTTGTTTAAATTTTTTCAATATTTCTTTTACACGTTATCTGGTACTAATCCTTCTGGCTTCTCAAGAAAGCCCAAGTCGTTTGGTCCAATTTTTCAACAGTTATTCTACTCTAAAGAGTGTACAGATATTTCCGTGACTGACTACAGTCAACGCTTACGATAAGAAAGGAAAATTATAAGCCATAGAAAAACCCAGTGAACTATTACGCGAACGGTCCAGTTAATTTTTATTATCAATTTAATCCTACGATGTATACTTACCGATAAATGAAGTTAAGTTAAAAAAGAAACAGAGAATCTCATTTCGTTCTTCCTTAATGTCGTATCTGGAACGATGGCTGAATTAATAATACACCCCGATCTAACAATAAACCTCGTAACTCGAACGAGTCTCATCGACCTCGTTCGGGGACGAATGAAAAATAATCCGAATAAAAGGAACAAGCAAAACTCGCCATTATCGAAAATTTCACAAAAATTCATTCTGAAAAAGGGAAGAGAGAAGAATTTTTCAGAAAACGTTTTTAAAAGAAGAATCGACGATAGGTATCTGATGGACATGCACGTCGAATTAACGAAGCAGCCCATTGAAACGGTACAACAAAAGTCCGATCGTTCTATGCGGCGCTATATTTACCAGTTGCTTGGGTGTGTTGAAAAATATAAAGAAGCACGCTGTGCGTGGTAATACCAGGCTGTGATATTAAATTCGATGCAACGATGGTTCACGGTCGTGGGAATTTGTTTACAAATTGATGATAGCGGCTCTTCGATCGTCCGATGATTAGTTTCCGTTGATGGGACCGAGCGAAAGAAAAATTGCATAATTGACGTCGCTCTATGACCAAGGTAATAATGATTGCTTCGAGCTTTCTGATGAAACCGACGAGTAGCTTAATTTTTTTGCGATACGGTGTTTATCATTTGCCTTGTCGTTATAGATAATTAGCGCAAGATATTCGATATATCTTCAGATATCCCATATTGGGACCATTTTTAACGCGTATTTGATACGTTTAATTTTTTTTATTGGATATTTGTTTGCAGTAAATGTCTTGTAACTTTTATATAAATTTTTAGATTGAGTTTAAATTTTAAAATTTTTTCAGTTTTTGATAGAGTTTAAATTTTACCAATATACACTGCCTATCATAAGGATTAATATATCTACTCGTTGCGATTGTTGCAAAAGTCTAATTTTTACTTTGTTTAATATCTTACATTGTAAGCCACCTACGAATTAACACACGGAAGAATCAACAGACGAATTAACAGATTTATAATAAAATAATGAAAAAATGAAGGCATTGCAAGGCATTCAATTTAAATTAACGTCATGAAGTATCCAACTACGTATAACCGATAATGTAATTATGACAATCGTGTCTCAATATAGTGCTAATGAAATTTTAAAATGTACAAGTTTTCCACAATGAACGTTTAAATGCTCTTGCATATCTGTATATGAAGATCAAAGGGCAAAAAAATATAATAAGGCTACTTTCTTTAGTTTCCATCACTTTTGTATTATTTTGTGGCTAAAAAGTTATATTTTAATGCGAAATACACGTTTGAAGAAGCGAGTGATCTCATATATTTGATGATGCTTATAAATCCTTTGAAAATAGGTGATAGATCCACAGTGATTTTTAAGAATTAAATGTTTGTGTAATTGTCATGTTGCTTCAATTAAATTAATGGGAATCTACGTGTAACTGCTGTTATTAACGCGTCTTAAGTATGTAAGAGGATAAGAAAAACACATATTTAATCCCAAAATCAAACGCAAACACAGCTTTGATATGAAATTGTTTGGCAACCTATTCAATTTTAATATTGCTCATGTATAAAAGACGAGAAATATGATTTATCATGTTTTTCACCTGTGGTTGTGCTCTCTATAAGAGAAATGAAATATTAATTTCTTTTTTTTTTTTTATCGAACGGTCATCAGA
The DNA here is from genome assembly GCF_000188095.3 of Bombus impatiens. Taxonomy (NCBI): domain Eukaryota; kingdom Metazoa; phylum Arthropoda; class Insecta; order Hymenoptera; family Apidae; genus Bombus; species Bombus impatiens. The sequence goes on from NT_176468.1 coordinate 880,965, forward strand.
TATTACGGTTCGTCTTATTTTTCTCTTTCCAAGTTCTCCCGGTGTACATAAAAATCTCGTTAGAGTGAAATTAAATCCAGGAATTTCCATCGACGTATACTTATCAGCTATGTTACAAGGAGTTCGTTTCATCGTGTATCTTACTTATAACGTATCATGCTCGCGTGCTTAATACTCATTGTTGAACTTTCCATTACAAAAAGATATGGTACACGTAGCAAGAAAATCTCGAAATAATCCTATCAATAGTAAAAGCTATCTAGTTACGTAAACTGTCAAAGTTGTAAACTGTCGCAATTAATTTACGTGTATTATAATTGAGGAGATTTCTTATTCGCCATGAGGCGAAATGGCAAATTGACCAATTTACATTCAAGTCTTAGCTATAATTTTTTAATATTAGCCTTAAGCTTTCTAGCTTTTTGATTATACCTTTAAATTGATAATTATGAAGAAGCTCGTGAAGAACTTCTAAAGAATTTCTTAGAAAACTTTGTTTCCTCTTTTATATTTACAAAATAATTGAAATTTAAAATAATTTAACTGTTTGGCTAGAACACGCCTACAAGCTCTTTTATTGGAAAACTCTTCAATTACGCTGCAATTTGATTCTTCATTTTATCTAGATCTTCATTTTTATCTGAATTGCACGAAGTATGTTAATACAAATATTAAATAATAAACATTGGAGTAAAAAACAAGCTAAATCATTATAAAATAATCCATTTCGATAATCTTTACAATCGATGATATAAATAATGATTGATTAAGAAGCCAATGGTTTTTATCTTTCTGGCTCTAGTTTTAGTCCGTACACCTACTATTCTATTCACCACATAAATTATACAAGTGTAAGTTTCCTCAGTCGATACTAATTATTGACATTCCTTATCGGATTAGGAATGACCCGAATATGTACATATTCCAGGTACTCTATTGAAAATATCGCTCAAAATAAATTTCTCGATCTATCAAAATTTCATACTTGATAAATTCTCATCCGGTTAATTTTATCGCGTTCATGTGATCTGAAAGACCGCTGACTCGATTAGCCACTTCACATTCAGATAAAAGTTACAGGTATCTAGAAAAAAACGCAATACGAGACCGAAACAACAATAAAAATGATATATCGTTATTATTAAACCGTTATCGTAATATGTTATTAAAAAAATCAAAGAAAATACATTCGGGAGAAAAAATTATCGGACTGTTCTCTTGGTAATCATTCGTATTATTCTTCGAGTTATTCCTTACAATTTATCAAGAGGGCAATATGAATCATGTGCGGCTCCACGTTACATTTATTAATCTCTCAACTTCATTACATAAATTCATTATTTTTCATTCATTGCATCAATTTTATATTCATATTCATATTTATGTTCACATTCATATTCATGTTCATATTCATATTCATATTGAATAGTTGAGAGACAAATAAATTACATGAAACCATAAAACGTAACAGTTGGCTTACGAAAGTTTGGCTGAAATTTTTAATAAATTTTTTATAAGATGAAAAAGAGGCTGGCCAGTGGACATGTTCGATTAAACGATTCTTATATATGGTAAAATTTGAAAGAAATCTGAATGAATTATCTATATTATACATATTAATAAGCCTCTTCTTTGAAAGTAAATTATTTTTCTAGACTAGGACTTCAACCTATCGGCAATTAACATAGTAGAAGACCGTGTAAATAAAAATTTCAAGGAACGATAGAGATAGCGGACAGTCAATTAAAGAGGTAGATAACTTTAATGATTTCGCTTCCCTTGATTTTCATTTTTTTACACAATCGAGGAAATAATCACCAGTAAGTATACGTCGCTAGATTTCTCTCTTGAACTTGGATTTTATCAGTTTCCATTGTTGAACGATAACAAACTTATTACCTGCTTTTTTTCAAAGAAGTATGTATTCACTTTTTATGCCATCTTTATACGACAATATGATTAGCAGAGATCAACTATAATCAGCTGTGTTATATGAATCATGCATCGGTAAAATTATCCGCAACGAGTGTGTTCTTCCTTTTCCCTTAGTAATCATTTTACAAACATAAAGATTTCGTGCGAACAGTGGCTACAGAAAAACTGCGACGTTTTACAGAGATTTATATTTTGAAAAATGTAACTGAAATAGTAGAGCCTTGACAAAAAATTATTTTACCCATCAACTATTACGCAAAGCACTACACTATTTCATATTTTATATATTTTCTTATATTAAACGCGTTCTGCACAATTTTGCACCTTCAAATTTTCTATTAATATTTATATCATTGTATTTATTATGTTGAAGTTAATTAGATTCAGGTACATGAAATTTCGTACCATGTGTTTGTTAGTATCTCTAAATATAATTAGAAAAATTTGATATTACGAAAGCGAAGCGTAAAGCCTGATAACGTGAACGCGATTGAAATTAATAAATACTATAATCCTTCGAATTTTATTTTTAGAAGAAGAGAGTACATTTTTTATTATACAATATTAATTGATACTATCGATACAATTTCGAGAGACGTTTTATCTTAATCTATTATTGGAGATTATTGCGCTTAAAAATTGATATGATCTATTATTCCCCTCTTCGCCTTCTTGTTTCATATATATTTTATATAATTAATCGCAACTTAATCCGCATTTATTTACTAATTAGGGACTAAACAGTGAAAAAATACGTAAAAAGTCGGGTAATGGGAGGAAAATATCTTACACGTTGGCTTCATAGATGCTGATTATACAAATATAATAGACATGAAAAGTTGTCGTAATTTCAAAGAGAATAATTTATTATGATGTTATGAATTCGTACTTCAAAGTCCATCAAATTCTAAGGATAAAACATAGCAATTAATGATGAATTATTAATGAACTTTTCCGACCTTTCTGTCACATTATTGTCATCGTCTTGCGAAACAACATTGAAAGGAAATATTTGCAAAGTCATATCTTATAAAATCCACGTGTTATATGCCAATCCATATATTCAACGCAGTGAAAAAAGATTGCGTCATATGTATTACATATAAACATAACGTCAGTCTTTAAGAAATTAATCTATAAACCATTTGTAATTTACATTTCATTAACTTACACGTAGCTAGAGATGAAATGTTACATTAACATAACATTTTCTCTGAGGAAATTAATCTAATAAATCATTCCACATTGCTGGATACATATGCAGATAGTGGTAAAAAATGCAACTGTGCAGCTCACGCGGTAGTCGCACACTTCTCATGAACATTATCACGTGTGTTAAACGAAACATTTCAAAATTTTATTGGCACTGTAACGACGCCCAAGTATTATGATTATTAATAACTATTATTTGATACAATTTTGAATTTTTGGAATTCCTCTCTTTGAGATTTTTGTAAACGTATATAGAAATTGCAAGATGTATATATTTTGCAGACACAAAAATATTTGAACAGGCTATCATTCACTGTAATAGCTATTATAATATGCTTAAGATTTTTCTACTAATTATTCATAATACTAACTTTTCACTAAATATAAGTTTACGGTTAATACCTTGCAACTACTAAGTATGCATGTATATTTTCAAATTGGATTCGAGTTTTACCGATATAGTCATATCAGTGGTGTCTCATCACAGCATTAATCAAATTTCAGAATGTTTTATATAATACGCATGACACGCACATGAAAATTTTCCATGGTAAATGTACAAATACATTTTGGAGCCAATTTGTATGTATACATATGGATACATATTTGATCATACATACATATACATATTTGATCTCTATATCTTTCCAGTATCTTCGAATATAGATAATATCATAGCATATACTGAAGTCATATATCGGTCGTATATAGCTATGTATTATGACAAAGTACTTTCTATTTTTAACCTCATCTAATGTCTCACTGATAAACCACACCCGCGGAAGTGGACATTCGATAACAACCTACTATTAATGGCTTCTCTTTAGCTTAACGAACGTAAGACGTGCTCGTAAATCTATTTACTTTAATGATCAACGATAATGCGACATATTGACATTTGCAGTTATACATGGGTTTTAATATACCGCATGATCTTTGATTTTCTATTGAAATTACTTCGAAACGTTGTTCCGTAGAAAGAGAAACTTCAAGAATTCATTAAACGTTACCGGGGACGGTAAAAAACGAAATCGGTTAATCCGAAAATCTCCAAAAACACAGAGGAATCTGTTTTCAGCCGAATCTTGACGTCATCGTTCACGGAAGAACGTGAGAAAGCGTGATTTTCGTGCATGTTCTCTTGAAGTCATAGATGACGCATTTATTCCAAGTTAATATTGACACATTTTTTTAGGTCGATTTGTACTGCAATTTTTATCTTGTACCACGAGGTAAAAAGTTAAAATCTTCTGCTTGTTCACACGATTATTTCAAATACATTTTTTCGGCGTCATGAGTCAATATTTGTCCAAGCCATAATCAAACTGCCAGTTATATTGGAAAATTTGTAATTTGCATTGAACGATAAGAAACGGCCACCTGCCTGAGCTGCAAAGATTTTCTTAATTACATTCTGTTATTTTATCCTTTTGGATTGTTTTATTAATCTTGTGCATTATTTGTACAAGTTAAACCAATCTTTTTCCAGTTTGCGTCAGCCACAGTTTATACAATAAGTAATGAAAGAACACATACAAAATGTTTCCGAATAGAACCGTTATCAATATTGGAAATATTTATAGTAAACGATGCTTCATCTGATTATGCATTACACCTGAAGGAGAAAAGAGAAAAAGAAATCAAAATTTCCTACAGCTGCTTAAGACAAAAAACTCACGATCAGTTGCCAACTCGAAATTCGCCAATTGGATAAAATACATGCATATATATACATATATTAAAAGGATCGGAAAACGTATTTACGTAATACTTCTCATCGTTTAGGATTGCATCGGAGAACCACGTACTACTCATTTCATAAGACTGAATGATAAATTTGATAAGATTTTAAAATAATATGTTTATAAAATATAAATACTTCGGTTATCAATATTTCTAAAGTTAGATGAAAGAATTTAAATGTAAAGGAATGATTAAAAAATGTTTCAGAGACAAATAGATGATAATCCTGCTTCTTAATGACCATCGTGGTTACTTTAAAACTTTCGCGTAGATCCTCCTTTCCTTGAGCAATAAATATTGCAGAACTTGTGAAGTGAAATAAAAACCAGGTACTTCTAAGAACGTGTCTGCAATAGATAGTAAATGTAATATATATATATCAGAGGATTCGATAATAAATCACAGCAACAGAGGCGTAATTAAATTTACAAAGATAATGCGATAAAAATCATAATAAATACCTTGTAGAACGTGGGATGCTTAGTTTTGATAAATTACCAGATTATCGTTGATATATTATCGGACCAACTTTTCAATCGTATTAAAAATAACTTAAGTATTAAATACGTTTAAATATTAAGAAAACACTGTATTTTTTCTTTTTTTTTTTCTTCTTGCGAAATGATATGATTGCTATAAATTTTACTTTATCAGTCAACATTTGTTGATAATGATTTTCGTGCATTGTTTACCTTTTATTATCTAGTTGTATTGTAAAGTAGCACAGCCTAAATATTTGCGTTATATCATATTACATATACGTCTGAAATAGCGAATAATTTGCATTAGGCTACGTTTAAATATTCTTACTATAATAGTGATATTAGTATTATTATTTTTGTATAATTTCTTCGTAATTACCGCGAGCGCAACGTATACACAAAGTAAAATATCGAACAAATAAAGAAAAATATCGAATCAAATATAATAAATTTCCGTGTATATTGCGATTGTTGAAAAACATGATAATGTAGTGAAAACAGTTAATTAAATGGGACTATATCTTAAATTACAAACGAATGATTCTTTAAAAAATGTTTGATTCATTGATCCATACAAATTATATACTCTTAGTACTTTAATTCGTTCAAAATCAGATGTGAACTCCATCTATATACATGTATTCTGTTTTTATATACGTTTATAATTCCCACAAACATCATTACATGTATAAAAATATATATGTGAAGGCACAGCTTCTTAAAATAATCTATTTAAAGTGATTCAATATTTGGAAGAAATTTGTAAATTTGTATTCGTGCATCTTGCTGATCAGATGGCGTATAAAAAAAATGAGGGGATCACAAAAGTCACATTCCACAAGGTAATTCTCTTAATCAGTTTCTTTTTTTTAATAATAAAAATTTGCTCGCTTTATAGACTGAACGTTGAAACCCTATCACCACGTAGCGGTGAAAAAGTGAAACTAATCACTATTGCTGTCTGTATCTAACATTAGTATATATATATATCTATCTTTGTCGCACACTATTGCATCCCTTGCCTACGGAAGAGGCATATGCTACCATCTATTTGATACAAAAGTAACAGCAACTGAATAGGAGGACTGGATAGGAGCAGTAAGGATAAATGACAGCACATAACTTGCTAGATAAAGATAGCAATATTGTGCGACAAGGACAGATATACATACTTGAGTTAGACAAGAATTGCGATAATGTGCGACAAAGACTGCAATAGGGATTAGTTCCATCTTTCCACGGCTACATGGCGATAGTGTTTCAATGTTCATATAAATTTTCATTAGTGACAAAAACAAAGACGATTAATTTGTGAACTTTTATTATTTCGTCTTCCGAATTACATTCTATCGTTGTGTATACGGTCGTGTAAATATTCCAAACCACATTTTCATACATAAAACAACAAATTTTATTGAACACTTTGCTAACCTTAAATTGAATACTCATGTAAACGCACTTTAATGATTTGGAAATAATTGATAGTGTGCCATCTTATAACATTACCAATATAAAGATTGGTAAAGAAAACGGGATTTGGTTCTTTGGTGAATCTTTTTCATGTTCTGGAGGATATTTTTCTGTAAAATTTTGATGCTGAACGATGGATTCCATTCCCAGAACGCATGAAGGTTCGTTTGTCATAAATTAAATTCTGGTATTTATGATTGGAATTATACTTTATTTTAAATTATTACCTGCGATTCTATTCATTTATGTAATTTAATTACCGAATATTTACAAATCTTTATCTAAATTCCTTTGATTAGACTCAGTAATAAGAAACAACATAAGTAAATTTGATATTTAAGCAATCATTTGCTAATAGTTAATCTTAATTATTCTAGCCTTGCATTGTGTTAGATTCTTAATAAATTTAATGTAATTTGTATTTGTATTGATCTATATAGATATTGAAGCACAAATACGAGAAATACAGTCAAAGAAAAAAGAGATTCAAAATGCATCTACTGAAAAGGACCAAGTAGGGCTAGGAAAGACTGGGTTTTATGATCAAGATATTTACGATGGAAGTAATAATAAATATGAAGGCTATGTTACATCTATTGCAGCCAATGATGAGATTGAGGTAATTTCATTTTTTACCATGATGGTTGTTTTTATTGTAACATAATAAGTTATGAATTGTATTATTTTTTTTTAAGGATGAAGACTATGAACCAACAACCTTTAGTACTAATAAAAGACCAGGCTATACTGCACCAGCAGCATTACTCAATGATGTTGCACAGGTACAATATTTTGAAAACAATATTATTCTTATTATTATTAATGTTGCTAACGGTATTAATAATTTTAACTTAATAATGTTTAATTTTTTTATGCCCCAGAGTGAAAAGGATTATGATCCTTTTGCGGACAGACGACGACCCACCATAGCTGACAGAGAAGATGAATATAGGCAAAAAAGACGAAGAATGATTATATCGCCTGAGCGTGTCGATCCTTTTGCAGAAGGTTGGTATTTTTTTCTTCTTAAGTTAAGCAATTTGAAAACAAAACAGGTAATTAGATATTAAGTGTGTTTATATATTATTATCCTTGTTAATATTTTGAAGCAATATAATAAGTAAAAGAATAATAATTATGTACTAAATAATAATGAAGATAAATTAATTAATAGAGTTAAATATAATTTTTCTTTTTTTAGACTAAGATCACTTAGTGCATATAAGTGCTAATTATATTGCAACAAAATATGTGCACAATAAAGCTTCTATCACTGCAGTTTATAAAAAAACTAAGGTCATTTTAAATATATTTTTATATCTGAAAAAAGTCAACTTGATTTTAATGTGGCAAAAATGAAATTTAATTTAATAGATATTATTATTTTGTTCCAAATTATTAAATAGTCAAGTTGACTTTTTTTAAAATCATTTAATGGTACTACAAACTTGATTATAAAGTATCACAAGTTTCAATAACTGAATGACCATACCACCAATGTCTGTTTTGTATCATTTTTATCTTTATTAGAAAGTAATATAATGTAAAAGATGAACTTAAACTTGTATGCAATTATATTATTTAGTTTTCCAAATAATTAGTAACATAACTTAACATGTTTTAAATAATTTATAAGCAAATATGTGAAAATTTTATTTTCATTTATTCGTAATATGATTTAATTTGTTTCTTATACATATCACCACAGTAATTTAATATTTCACAAAATCAAAATTTTATATTAAATAGATAGACTTGTATATAGATGTTCAAAGAAGACATTAAATATAAATATATTACAACAAAAGTTATTTTCAATATTAACAAATATTAGTATATTTATCTAGTCTGTTTTAATGAATACACATTGAGCAATATCTTTCTGTTGCTGTAGTATTACTAACTATAATAACTGAGATAGAAGTTGTTTCACATATCAAAAATATTATGATTTATATTGTCTTTATATAAGTTTATGAAAGGCACAAATAATGATCTTTTAGTATATACAATCGGCTAATTATAATCAGATCTAAATTAGTGAAGGTACAGATTATATGTTGCTTGCACAGTTATTTTCTAAAATATTTGGGTTCAAAATATTTATCTCAGTTATTATAACAGTTAATAGATCTAAAAATTTTTCATGCTTAGATTGTGGAAGGGTTAAGAAATAAATAAGACAGACTGGCTTGAGTGAAAAGAGTGAATGTGATTCTTTCAAATAAATACTAATGTTTACATTTTTTTCCAATCTTAGTGACGGTCTGCACATTTGGAATCATCTGCTTACCGAGGATACTATGTCGAAGGTTAAGCGAGATTGAATTGTCACAGAGCATTACAGTCACATCGTATAAATGATACAATGAGACTTTTTTTTATATTCAATTATAATTTAATATATTTTCATGAGTTTCCTTTTTCACAAATTCTTTATTTACTGTTTTGATTGCTTACACGTATAACACATATGGGTCGATAAATTCTCATTGTATCACACATTTCTCGTGAGAACATAAATATTGAAACATAGTATGAGTGGTTGGTGTGCAAATATTATTAATAACAAGAATGAGTTGATTTTTAGATGGCTAAAGTATTTTTCGATGTGGAAGACATGAGCAGGACAGTGCTCCCTATGGCACCAAATTTTCACGTACGTATGCTATATGCCATCTGCTGTTGCAACTCTCTCAAACCCGTTGCGTAACTAACGCGATATTTTATTTACGATTTGTTGTTACATTTACTTCTGTAAAACATTTTTATTGTCATTTAATTTGATGATATATGCAACGTGGAAATGAGAGTCAATTCAGTAGTTTACTTAGAATATACTCAAATATTCTAGGGGCATTTTAACAATAAATATCATTATAATATCGCTAGGTATGTTCAGAAGTTTTTGAAAATTTAAGCATTCATTGAACAAATAACTAATGGTTACGCTCTGCGTGACTTTTGGTTCCTGATTACAGGTGGTAAGACGCCAGACATCGGTTCTAGGACATATACCGTGATTATGCGGGAACAGTTATTGAAAGGAGAAGAAACTGAGGTATATGATCAGCAATTTTAACACGTTCAACTTTTTCATTAATATTTAAGTAAAAAATATTATTAAGTAAAAATATATTTAAGATATTCACATAATATTTATACTTATAGTTAAGAAAAAAATTAGCAGAAAAAGCCAAAGAGGGAACATTGAAAGCAAATGGTGAACCTAAACCTGCACCTAAGAAAAGAGGTCGTTGGGACCAAACAGATGATGCTCCAACACCTAAGAAACCATCTGGTACAACTGCAACACCAACATCATGGGACAATGCAGATGTAAGTAAATAGATACTTCTGAACTAATTTTAACGTGTGAGAAATAATAAAAATTATTACCTTTTAAAATGTTATTAGGTAACACCTGCTGCAATTAGGTGGGATGAAACGCCTGGTCATGGTAAAGGTGGAGAAACTCCTGGTGCAACACCAGGTGTAAGTACAAGAATGTGGGATGCTACTCCAGGACACGCAACACCTGGTGCAGCTACTCCTGGTAGAGAAACTCCTTCTCATGAAAAAACTGTTTCAAGTCGTAGAAATCGTTGGGATGAGACACCAAAAACTGAACGTGGTAAATATAAAGTATATTTTATTAAGAAGATAGATAACAAATCAGGAATAAATAGTTAAATAATAAATGTTTGTTTTAGAAACACCTGGTCATAGCAGTGGTTGGGCAGAGACTCCAAGAACAGATCGAGTTGCAGGAGATTTAATTCAGGAGACACCAACACCTTCTGCTAGCAAACGTCGAAGTCGATGGGATGAAACACCTTCGAATCAGACACCTGGGTCTATGACGCCACAAACTCCAGCAACTCCTCTTACTACACCACATCAAACTTCAATTTTAACACCTAGTGGTGTAACACCAACAGGACCCAAAGCTATGGGATTGGCAACTCCAACACCAGGACATTTAATGTCAATGACACCAGAACAGCTTCAAGCATATCGTTGGGAACGAGAAATCGATGAGAGAAATAGACCACTCTCAGATGATGAACTGGATGCCCTGTTCCCACCTGGATACAAAGTTTTGCAACCACCTGCGGGTAAATGATGCAAAATAATGATTTTTAAAATTATGATTGAGAAATATTTAATTGTATATTTAATTTAATCTTTTATAATATAGGATATATTCCAATTCGCACACCTGCAAGGAAGCTCACTGCTACACCGACGCCTATTGCGGGCACACCACAAGGATTTTTCATTCAAACTGAGGATAAAACTGCGAAATTCGTAGACAATCAACCAAAAGGAAATTTGCCTTTTATGAAACCAGAAGACGCACAATATTTTGATAAGTTATTAGTCGATGTTGATGAAGAAACGCTTAGTCCTGAAGAACAAAAAGAGAGAAAAATAATGAAGCTGCTATTAAAAATTAAAAATGGCACACCACCAATGAGGAAAGCTGCTCTAAGACAAATTACAGATAAAGCAAGAGAATTTGGCGCAGGTCCTTTATTTAATCAGATACTCCCTCTTCTTATGTCTCCTACACTTGAAGATCAAGAACGGCATCTTCTTGTGAAAGTTATTGATCGTATTCTTTATAAACTGGATGATTTGGTCAGACCCTACGTACATAAGGTATGTTTATACCCTGTATATAATATTTTAACAATTTTCTCTTAACATTGATAAATGTAAAAATATGATTTATTTTTAGATTTTGGTCGTTATTGAACCTTTACTTATTGATGAAGATTACTATGCTCGTGTCGAAGGTAGAGAAATTATCTCTAATTTGGCTAAAGCAGCTGGTTTAGCAACGATGATCTCGACTATGAGACCAGATATTGACAATATTGATGAATACGTTCGTAACACGACAGCCAGAGCATTCGCTGTAGTCGCATCAGCTCTAGGAATTCCTTCTTTGCTTCCATTTCTTAAAGCCGTGTGTCGCAGTAAAAAGTCATGGCAAGCTCGTCACACGGGTATCAAAATTGTACAACAGATTGCTATTCTTATGGGATGTGCTATATTACCACATTTGAAGAGTTTGGTTGAAATTATAGAACATGGTAATGTGAAACTACCTTTTAGGGTTATTAAATAAAATTTCGAAAGATAGTCAGAGGTCACTGATTAATTTATAGGTCTCGTGGATGAGCAACAGAAAGTTCGTACTATCACTGCTTTAGCAATTGCTGCATTGGCAGAAGCAGCCACACCATATGGTATCGAGAGCTTTGACTCTGTTCTAAAACCGCTTTGGAAAGGTATTCGTACACATAGAGGAAAAGGTCTTGCTGCATTCTTAAAGGCTATTGGTTATTTAATTCCTCTTATGGACGCCGAATATGCCAATTATTATACTCGTGAGGTGATGTTAATTCTTATTCGTGAATTCCAGTCTCCTGATGAAGAAATGAAAAAGATTGTTCTGAAAGTAAGTACCTTAAGTTATAATAAGTTATAATAAGTTATAACATGTTGAATATATTACTATTACATTACAATATACTGTAGGTAGTGAAACAATGTTGTGGAACAGATGGTGTCGAAGCACAATATATTAAAGATGAAATCCTCCCACATTTCTTCAAACATTTTTGGAACCATCGAATGGCTTTAGATCGTAGAAATTACAGACAAGTATATATTACATAATATTAATAGGTATACTTACAATAATTACAGAAAGCATTTTATAAATCTTAATTTTATAGCTTGTTGACACGACTGTAGAAATTGCAAATAAAGTTGGTGCATCAGAAATTATAAATCGTGTGGTAGACGATTTAAAAGATGAAAACGAACAGTATAGGAAGATGGTTATGGAAACCATTGAGAAAATAATGGGAAATTTGGGAGCCGCGGATGTTGATTCTCGTTTGGAAGAACAACTCATTGACGGTATTTTATATGCTTTCCAGGAACAAACAACAGAGGTTCATAATATTTATAATCTTTATAAACAATTTCAAGTTTTACATATATTATAATGAATTTATTATATTTGTTATATTTAACAGGATGTTGTAATGTTAAATGGTTTTGGAACTATTGTGAATACATTAGGAAAAAGAGTGAAAGCATACCTCCCACAAATTTGTGGAACAATTTTGTGGAGATTGAACAATAAATCTGCAAAAGTAAGACAACAAGCTGCCGACTTGATATCACGAATTGCCGTTGTCATGAAAACTTGTCAAGAGGTAAATTCATATTCCATACAGGCATAAGTTTTATTAAAATTTCATAAACCTAAATTTTAGTAGTATAAAATCATACTTATTTGTGTTATAGGAAAAACTAATGGGTCATTTAGGTGTCGTTCTTTATGAATATTTAGGAGAAGAGTACCCTGAGGTATTAGGAAGCATTTTGGGCGCATTGAAAGCTATTGTAAATGTCATAGGAATGACAAAAATGACACCACCTATTAAAGACTTACTACCACGTCTTACTCCTATTCTGAAGAACAGGCATGAAAAGGTCTGCATTATTTATACGAATATATTTACGTATACATTCAAAAATCTTGAAAAATATAAATTATTTATACCTAAACTTCTCTGTTTAGGTACAAGAAAATTGTATTGATCTCGTAGGTAGAATCGCAGACAGAGGACCCGAGTATGTATCTGCCAGAGAATGGATGAGAATATGCTTCGAACTTTTAGAATTGCTCAAAGCTCACAAGAAAGCGATTCGAAGAGCTACAGTAAATACATTTGGTTATATTGCCAAAGCAATAGGGTAAGTATAAACTAAACATAGAGGATTTATAATATATTACGTTTTAACATCATTTTGAACTTTTTATCTTTTTCTGTGCAGACCTCATGATGTATTAGCAACCCTCTTGAATAACTTAAAGGTACAGGAACGTCAAAATCGTGTATGCACTACAGTGGCTATAGCTATTGTAGCTGAAACCTGTAGTCCATTTACGGTTCTTCCTGCTTTGATGAATGAGTATAGAGTACCAGAACTAAACGTACAAAATGGTGTATTAAAGTCTTTATCCTTTTTGTTTGAATATATTGGAGAAATGGGAAAAGATTACATTTACGCTGTTAGCCCACTATTAGAAGATGCGCTCATGGACAGGTAAAAAGAGCATTTATACAAAAACTTAATGTTTTAAATTAGAAATAATTATATAATAATTCAATTTAATATAACGTTATACAGAGATTTAGTGCACAGGCAAACTGCATGTGCTGCTATTAAACACATGGCATTGGGTGTTTACGGATTTGGTTGTGAAGACGCATTGATACATTTATTGAATCACGTATGGCCCAATGTTTTTGAAACTTCACCTCACTTGGTGCAAGCATTTATGGACGCTGTAGATGGTTTACGTGTTGCTCTTGGGCCAATTAAAATACTACAATACACTTTGCAGGTAAATCATTCAACACATTGTATTTAAGATATTAATATAATAGATATTTTCATAATGTTTTTACAGGGATTGTTCCATCCGGCACGAAAAGTACGAGATGTATATTGGAAAATTTATAATTCTCTTTATATAGGTGGACAAGATGCTCTTGTAGCTGGTTATCCTCGAATTATGAATGATCCAAAGAATCAGTATATTAGATACGAATTGGACTATGTTTTGTAATGATTTTAAAGTATATGTAAGAGATGTTGTATCATACATTTATATAATCTCCGTAGAAATTAGCATCCTTCGCTTATTATTGTTTATAAACCAGCTAAAATAATTGTATGTTCTTAAATGTGACGCAAAAGATATAGACAACAGTATTTATTTCTTGGACTTCTTTAAACAAATTATATATAAATTCTTCTAAATTAGAAATTGATTCTGATTATAAATTTGCATAAAAAGAGATATTTGTCAGTCCGTATATAAATAAAATGTTTCGTATTCTAAACGATATTGAATTTATTTCGAAGCATTATTTCGCTTCAATATTTATTTAGTTGTTCCCTTAAATTTTATTATATTGTAGTAAAAGAGAAATATAATTACTTTAATCTTACGTAAGATATATTTCCTTCATTTACAATGTTAGAAAAGTTCATATAATTGTATATTTACATAAAAATAAAACAAAATGAACTGTATTCTTCATGAAAACAATATCATAATGAAAACACTAACTTGATTCTTTTCCAATATTTTATTTTTGAAACTTAATTTGTTAAACTACCAAATGAGACTAGTGGCAATTTATCTTTAAATATTTATTTGTAATTTTTAAGACAGTTTAATATTTTATAGTATATATTGTGTAAAACATTCACATACTGAACTTATGTATTTATATTACAATTTTTAAGTATCATTAGAGAATACAGTCGTGTTTGTTTTACATAATATTTGCTTCTTATCTATGAAACATTTATCATATTTTTTGTATAAAAATTGCGTGTGAAATGTCTGTACCTCCAAAGAGATTTTTTTTAAATTGGCATAAAGCATATATGTGTACATATACATACGCATACATCACTGTATTCATGATATTTCTCAACTATTTATGAATTCAATACAATTCCTTTAAGTTCGGTTCTGACAAAGGTGCAATATATATTTTATGCATATTACTATTGTATATACTTTCAAATTGGAAATCAAGCAAAATTTAAAAGCTAAGCTCTTAATATCGTTAACATAGTTAAATTATATATAAAGGCCATCTTTTTATCAAATAGCACTTTCAATAACGTATACATATATCCGTAAATTAGTATAATAAGAATGAATATATCATTATAAATGTGACAAAGTAAGTAAAACTAGACTTTCTTCTACAATATTTCATTATAAAAAAATAATTGATTATAAGAAACACATAATACACATTAAAAAGTATATACGTTTATAAAATTAAGATAATAATCTTCGTTTTAATGAATTTTAAACAATTCTTTTCAACGAATATCGTTATTTCAAAACAGTTTTTCACAAAGTGTCTAATGTTTTGTATTTATTAAAACATAACCATAAACACAATAGATGACTAATATAAGAAGAACAACCAACTAAAACAGTATAACAAATTAAAACTTAATACGAATTACTATTATATCAATTATTTCGTAATAACATCTTGTATAAATCATTTGTTAAACAGAACTTTGGTATAAGAAGTACATGGAAGTATGTAACTGATGTAACAGAAGCTGTTTCTGTGATGAAAACGCTAAGAGGAGCTGATTATAGAATCACACTGATATAACATGTACACTTCATAAAAATTTCAGGCTAAGTACTTATTCATATGCATGAATTTGTAAAAAGCAATATATAAATGTGACAAGCAACCCCTTGTTAGTTTTCTTTCTCTTTTTGTATCATTTCAAATTTGTACGAATTTTACGACACATTAAACGGATGCTTCCAATTTTAATTTGTATATAATACAAGCCACTCTTTACAAAAACCAATATGCAATCAAGTTTGTTAATAAAACTTATTAACATAAGATGCAATTTCTTAACTTATGAAAATTACATGTGATTCTATAAAACACGACTTCGCAATTTATAAGATACCTCTCCATAATTGTTTAAAATATTAATTAAGAGCATAATATCATTAAGTATTTATCTCTCCTTATGCCGTAAAAAATGAATAAGTAACGAAATATAACGGAAAATATTATTTATAGAGAAAAAATCGATAGAGAAAATATCTCAAGCACGCGTAACTGTAACATACAATTTTTGATGAAAATTAAATATATCTCACTTGCATTCTTTTGGACTAAGAACGTTTCATTTCACACATACTACATGGAAATATATTCTCCGTTTATTTCTCGTTGTAGTGTGATAAAATTTACTATAGAATATCATATCTCGTATTCTTGATAACTTTGGTAAATGACTATAGAATGTGAAGGCTGTTTCTCTCTCAGTCACTTCTACAATTAATAAGATTTTTATTACGCTAAGGAATTTTTAAAATATATGGAAGTCAGTTTCAGCTACTTTCATTATTAAATATATATAATAAATTCTTTTTTGAAAATCAGCATACGTAATTTAATGGGTACAGAAAATAGCATTGTAGTATTATAGTGGAACATTTCTCTTTTTTTTTTTTCAAATCCTGTTGCATCTTATGTTCGTTAGGAAAAATTCTGTCTCAACTGTTAAAATTGTAATCTATAAAAAAATACATCGAAGATTATGTATGTTTGATTTTGCACGTTTGTATATACGACGTAAACGAAGATAGTCAAAAAACATGTTTCTCACTTGATATCATATATACGTTTAAGAAGTATTTAATAGATGTTGAAATATCGTTATGAAATTCAAAAGGAAACGCATATGATTAGAGTGATATGATCGAAAAAAAATTTCAATCAAAAAGGTGCAACAATTGCCGATGCTTCACCTCTACTTGTCGGCAATGCAGCACATTCATGCCATTTATTTAAATGGGGATCGTAACATTCAACTGTAGAAATTGTAATTTGCGTCCGAAAAAAATTGATTTCCTGACACTGTTCACCTCCTATAACATAAAGCCTATTATCGGCTGCCGCAATTGCAGGGTATGATCTACCCATATTCATAGGCGCAACGGTACTCCATTTGTTCTGAAATAAGAATAATATTATAACATACAAAAGATTTAAATAACAACATTATAATATATAAAAAGTAAATCACCTTTTCAAAGGAATATCGTTCAACGGCCGTTAAAACTTCTTGATTTTTATTAGTACCACCGACAACGTAAATATATCCATCAAGAATAGTAATTCCCATTTGTGAACGCGCGGTAAGCATTGGAGCTAAATGAGTCCATTCTCTTGTTACTGGATTGTAACTCATTAAATCTTGACTATGCCTGTTATTATGTGTACAACCACCGACTACATACATTAATCCTAAATATGTTAAAATATAAAATCATATTCTATATCTTAATTCAAAAACAAAGAATTCTTTCTATAATTAAATTCATTCACCTTCATAAGCAACTACTCCCATGCTGAATCTCGGTTTAGGAAGTTGCCCGTCAAGTGTCCAAGAATTAGTTATTGGATCATATATCTCTATCGATCCACCAATATCTTCACCCACCCAGCCACCAAATGCATATAAGCTATTATCCAAGGCACAAAGTCCAAATTCACACCTAGGTTCTTCCATACAGGCGATCGAAGTCCATACATTATCACGTGGGTCGTAACATTCACAATTAGCAATAATACATGATTCAAGTTCTCCACCAACAACGTAAACTTTACCATCTAATAATGCAACCCCTGGTAATATTCGTCCTATTCCAATAGGTGTTACCTTACTCCATTCACTATAAAAGATATTATCATTTAATGATCTAACATGTAATATTTTATTATTTAATGATTTAACATGTATTACTTTTAATCTGCAAATTAATATTAATTAGTATATATGGATGGAAATGTACCCGGTAAATATATCATATTTTTCGATTGTTTCGTAAGTACTTTCAGCAGCTCTACCCCAACTACCTGCTGAATGTTCACGCCGTAATCCGCCAATCACTAAAATGTTTTTCTTAGCACAAAGTCTAGGTTGTGCGTGAAGAGGCACAAGACATCCTTTATTTGATACTAAATCCTTTTGTATAGATCTTAACGCAACGATAAGACTCGCGTCTTTACATTCCAAAATAACTCGTTCCAATCTTGCTAATGAACACAGCCGTAAACGTATATGGCTTAATATCTCAAATACGTAACATCTTCTTGTTGGTATATCATGAACAATCCAATTGTATGCTGCTTGGAAGACCTAGTAGCATATCAAAAGATCATAATGTAAATAATATTTACTATTATTTGAACTATTAAGTTTACATTTTCAAGAGTATATACAGGATGTTTCGGAACGGGTAGTACAAGCAGATATGGATGGATTCCTTATGAGAAGCAAATCGAAAATATAGAATAATAATATTTTGTTTGAGACTTAGTTTCTGAGAAAACTAAATTTGAAAATACTTTGCGTGCGTGAAACACTTGCCACACTTAAATTGCTCCGTTCCTGTGCTTATGATCATGCAAAGATTAGCAATATCATGCTTGATTTTGGTAGAATGGTAACTTGGCCTACAAGATCACTGGATCATCACTGGATCATCACTGGATTATCACTGAACCACACAGGCGTTTGAACTACGGATTCTAAATTTATTGACATTAGTTTATGCTTCCGTGATTTGGAGAGTAACAATTTTTTTATAGTAAACTAAACGACAATTTCAATAATTTCTTTATTAATATAAGTCTCAATTCTGCTAAAACATAGTATTAGTCAGTGTCCTTCATAATATGGTCAAAATAATAACATATAATACAATCGGTTAAGTCAAAAGCGTTACAAGTACCCGTGAACACGAAAAATTTTAAAACTTAATTTTCTCTCTTTTGTAGAGAATCTTTACCCATGCCCACTTGTATTACCTGTTCCAAAACAGTCTATATAAGAGTACAAACCTGGAATTCAGTATCAATATGAATATAATCACTACTGAGAAAATGAACAAGATGTTCTTTTGGCAGATCCAAAAATTCTTCCTCTTGAGATACTTGAGGAAAATTGACTTGTATAAAGCGTAGGGCAGTTTCCAAAAGATCTAATCTGTTATGAGCTTCTGCAAATCTATTTAATATAAATATTTTAGGAAATAGTCCTTTACAATAATCTAGGTATATGTCTTGCTCATGTCTTGCTATAGTCTTGCTCATCTCACCTATAAATCCCAAGGGCATTTGAATAATGCAGTTGCTGTTTCAAGTAAGTAATGCAACCAAACACTACTTCATCTAATTCTAGCATATCAGCAGCTGCAAATAATTCTTGAACATTGTCCTGGGTAATATCAACATTCCCAGAGTAAATGAAATCCACCAAGAGGGAAAGTATATGAGCTGATACTGAATGAATTTCTACTAATTCCTGTTGTTCTTCCACCAAGCCACCAGTGAACATAGCATTAAAATAAGCACTTCCTGCTGCTAAAACCGATCTGTGTGCTCTAATAATGCTCCCACCAGCGACCAGGCCTACATCACTAAACTGATTTTTTAGTCTTTGGGTATTTAAATTCCTTAAAACTTTCGGAGCATATTCCCCCACAGCATAAACGGTATTGGAAACATCAGAAGTTTGTTTTACTGGTTGTGTTGCAAAACCCATATTATTACAGTTATGGCCATTCTTTATTGGTGGCACTGCACCATCCGCCATGAAACTGTCAAGTTGTCCTTTATCTGCAGTTCCTAATAAAACAATTATCTCCTTTGTGCGAATATAATTTTTATTTGAATACTTCATAAAAATAATTCTTCCTAATTTTATATAATTTTGCAATGTACATTTTGGATTTACAATTAATTTATTATAAAGCAGAGAATTGTTAGTTTTTAAATATTATTAAAAATTTAAGTCATCTAAAATCTAATATAAGGAGAATAAAAAATATGACACATAATGGCAACTAGATTTTAATCGAATAGGTTCATTTATTACATTTACGTAATAATTATATTACTTCAGGAAATGCAATGACCTAAACAATTCAATTAATTAAAAAATGATATATAGTATATACTTACGGCATATACGCGAAAGCACCTTATAGACGCTTTGAAACGATTTTGTATTATTTTTCCCTTTTAAACGCATCACTACAACCACATTTTCACGTAATTTTATTGCTTGATACCGCTCTTTATTTGGTTCATCCCTTTCTTGATTCCACCAATTATTCACTAATTCGGTAATAAGAAATCTGACATATGTCAAATAACCTATTTAATGTATGAAAGTAGCTACAAAAGAATCACTAATAAGAACGGTATATAACACGTTTACGAAACAATTTACGAACATCAACAAAGATAACATGAACTTGAACTTCTTCTAAACATAAGACTACATATATATACTTTACTTGTAACTGAATAAGAACACCGACTTTTCCTTATTTCTATATATCAAAATTAAAGCTTCTTATTCACTCATTCTACTCGTTCGATTTTGGTAATTCAATTATAAGTTCATTGCCTTTCAGTTATACCAACAATATAATAAGAGTTATCCTATAAACATAATCGACATATATATATTTAATTTTTTATTTTATTTAATCTTTGTTCTCACACAAATATAATTTTACATACATACCGTTCAATAAATAAGTACTCTAATGTTTTTCAGATCAGCTAATTCAATATTTGTAGTGGTACGAATGGTATTTTACCTATAGCTCCATTCATTATGAACAGGAAATATAAATCATCTTGTTCTACTCAAAATTGGGTTTCATGTATCATAGCTTCAAAATACGATATTTATAAATTGTTGTTTCCATTTTTCATATATACATATATTATTTAAAAAAATATTCATTTAGTTTCATTAGTGATTTAACATGTCGACTATGTCAAGGAAAAGGAAAACCCCATCGAAATTAAAGGTAACACTAGTTTCGTACCACATTTTTAATGAATAGGAATACAAAAATTTCCTAACCTTATTTTTATTTACAGAGCATTGGTAATCACGACGAATTTTTAAATCGTATATCGAAATCGCTTTACTATTCGAAATTACCAGTAACTGATTGCCTCAGTCTACCTGTTACCGGTTAGTATCAGTAATTTTAAAAATATTTATTGACATATTCGCTCTACTTAAATTATATTAATGAAATTGTATAATTTCTAATTAATCTAATATAATAGTCTTAACAAGTTATTTAAGTAAAAAATAACGTATTACTTTCTTATAAGCTATATATTATTATATTTTATCTATTTGATATAAATTTATAAATTGTTGTGATGCTTAAGCAAAATTTTTATATTTTAATAATATTTCACAAACAATTATTTTTTACAAACAAATATTTTTCATCATTAATGATTATGTAATTAAACTTTATTCTTAGAATTGGCAGCTGAGTTATTTACTGAAGTGAAAGGTGGTTATACACTTGAAAGATTAGATGTGGAAGAGGCTAGCAGAATATCTAGAAATGCATGTGTTTCGCCATGTTCCCTTGTTTTAGCATTACTGTATTTGGAAAGATTGAAAGATTGTAATCCAGAATATCTTCAACAAGTGGCACCTTCTGAGCTCTTCCTTGTTTCCTTGGTATTATGTTTGCCTCAAATAAGATTAAATTAACCATTGAGGATTATTATAAAATATATTGTTTTTTGTTCTACAGATGGTGGCTAGTAAATTTTTAAACGACGAAGGAGAAGATGATGAAGTTTTCAATGCTGAGTGGGCACTATCAGGTGATCTGACTATATTACAAATAAATCAGTTAGAGAAAGACTTTCTCAAAGCTATTGTAAGTAAATTAAATATACTACTGAATCTGATGTTGTATGTACTGATGATGTATGTTATTAATAAGAAATCTTTCCAATTATACAGGATTGGACTGTTTTTGTTCATAATCAAGAATTTTGGGAAAGACTACAGAAATTGGAGAAAGATGTAGCTTACAGAGAAGCACAGAAAAGAGGCTGGTTTTCATATACAGAATTAACTTGTCTAATGAATTCAATGCAATTAATAGCAGTAGCACAAGCTGTAGTAAATATGTCAACCATTTGTTTGGCAACATATACTGCAGGAGTAATTACTCTTTTAGGCTCTGCCTTAGTTGCAAGCTACCTTCCAGGGACAGTACTTAGTCCAAGACAAATAAATAATTCTACAGATATGAAAACAGATTGTAATCCAGTAATGGATATAACCTCATTGCCAATTGAAATTGAAAGTATTTCATCAGAAGATATTTTAATTGATGATTTTATATATACATCCTTAAGTTGCAATCAATCTCAAGAAAATTGTGAATATATTAGAATAAACGAGGCTACTGATGCAAATTGGAAATGGTGGTTAAATTCTATGATGATATGGCTACCGGAATATTCAGGTCTAGAGTCGACAAAAACATTGCGTACAGCAAACGATAAAACCGAATATGCAGACACGTCAATGACAACAAAATTTTTATTCGACATTACTATGTCAGACGAACCTTTTATAAAATTTTGGAAACAAATATTGGGGATTGATTTAGAAATTCTTCTGCACGACTGGAGATATTACGCGAACTGTGTTACAAAATTGACACTCGATCATCAGCACTGAACATCACATATCAAAATATTAAAATTTAACAAGATATATTGTCTATATTAGAAGAGTTTCCAAAAAAGGTATATATATATTTTTTTTACTAACCTGTAACTGGCAAAAAAAATTTCTTTACTAACAAATCATTTTTTCAATAAAGAATATGAAATATGGAGGCATTAGTTTTTCTTAATTATGACAACCTTTAGGATATAAGCTCTACAAACAGATCTAAATAATAAAAAGAAAAATGATAATGTCAGAATATAAGACACAGGATAATCTATCTGTTACTACTGCTATTTATACAGTTTTGATAATACATTTACAATTACTTTATAGATTATGTATACATTAAATACATTCATTGTACAGAAATTACACAATATTACATAAACGCTATGATTGTCATAAATTAATGTTGCAAATAATTACGAAACTTGGTCTCGAGTATATCGTAAGTTGATAATTTTTTCTCTACTATTGTACATCAATTTACTATAAAAAGTAAATATTGTAATAATAGTAAAAGTTTTTAAGCGTGTAATATTTATAATTTCAACCACCATTATGAAAATAGGAAAAAACAGGAATAGGTGTCATCCCAATAATGCAGCCAATTGTAACTCCGATAACACGTCCCTGGATTATTAAAAATTATTTTCTTATTCGTTGTAAATTCTTAATTGAAACGAAATGTAAAAGTGAATGTATCATACCAAATTAGCGGCTGCTTTTGTTCTATGTAGGTTTAACTGCATGGGAGTAAGTTTTGGTGCTTTAAAACCAACACTTTGAGCAAAACGTTCTACATAATGTACAGATCCAATTCCTATTATATCAGATATTGTATTTCCTAACGCGGCAGCTGCCATAGTCGATATTGGAAATTTTTTATTCAATATTATTTCAATTTGATCTCCCTGAAATGACAACATTACAAACTCGAACATACATAATATATATCCGTAATACATACAGCAACAATCATGATGAAGTTGTCAAGAAAACCAAAGCCAATGAATGGAATTGCATTTGAAATTGCAACTGTAAGAATGTTATATATCATTATATAATATTAATTAAACATCTTTCACAATAACAAGTTCAAAAAATTATTATATTTTATTAGATAGATTATTTTAGTAAATACTTAAAATTGAGTTTATATGTTTCTTAAATATATTTGTTGAATGTTAATATTTAAAATTCATACCTAATACTAGATCTTTTGTAGTTGGTTCTGGAACAGTTTCAGCTGCAAGAGGAAAACAAAAAATGTAAATGTGTGTCTTTTTATAACATGATAATAATTAATTAATAAGTAACTATGAAAAATATGATTCTTGTGTTACAACACATAAATGACAAAGGTTCATGCATTCATTTCTTTATATATACAAAACTTAATCATGTTTAATAACTTTATAAGTGATAGGAAAGTTACTAAAGATTGGCATGAAATGATAACATTATATAATTTACATGAGGAATATTTACTATGGTTAATTACCTAACAACAAATAAAAGAAAATCTATAGGATAAGTAATTAATTAATTAAGTACACAAGATTATGAAAAAAATTTTATTCAAATAAAAGTACATTTTTTTTTATCTAAAAAGTACTTACATTAAAGTTTGCTACATATATGCTAAATATATCTGTATTCTGTGTAAAATTAAGTTAAGTATTCTGTTTTAGAATATGTTCTACAATATGAAAAGAATATTTAGCATGCAAAAACATGAAACATTCCACATGAAAATTTAGTGGAAGTAGCAAAAATTAAATTGTAAAAATATTTTAACATGATCTTTTTTTATATAATGAAAATTTCTAAAATTATTTACCTAAATGTTCAACTTATTTTTATACAGGTATCTGGCTGCATTCATTATGTTCATTGTTGAATTAATAGATGAAACTCATTATAAAGTTCTTGTAAAAAATATGCTTTTTTCAAAGTGTTCAACATCTTAAATCATAAATGTATCAAAGTTACTTAATGAAATTGTGAGAGTTATTATTCAAAAATAGCATATATTGTTTAAAAAAATGTGAAATGTATAAGAAAATTTGTGTTAAGAAACGTTTCTTTATAACATTTGTAAATATTTATCATTATATATTGTTTAAAAAGAGTATAATATAAAAACATAACTTAAATAGTTTAAATTTCCCTTAAGCTACCATATAGCATTATGTATATTGTGTTAAAAACAATAATAAGTATGTACATGTAATGTAATATATTACCTAAGTGTGGTTCTGTAGTTGTCTTTTTAAAACATCCAGAAAGTTCAGTTAGAATAGAAGAAGTAAGTAAAAGAATTAAAACACAATTAAAACAGTTGCATATAAAATACTAGTTTAGTGCATATTAAAATAAACTTACAAATTGATGCCCATGTAGAATGCAATGGAAGAAAATTTTTTATACTGTTAAAGAATAATGAAAATTGCAATGAATCATAATATGATAATAATAAATATTTTTACCTTTGAAATTCAGATCATTAATATAAAAAAAAGTTAAATCTTAGTAATATAGAATTCTATTATTGCAATCTACTTTAGTAGTGATGCAAAAGCTATTATATTTCATTTTAAAATTATAAATTGTTAATTACTGATTATTACAAAAATTAAATAATATTCTTAAGCCCTTACCATACTTGCGCATAAACCAATCTTCTGGTACAGGACAATAAGTGCCTGTAGGATCCATATCCCCTAATGATATTTTGCTAGGCCGTCCAAGTTTATTACACCATCGAAAAGCAGCTAATTGGTCTTAAAGGAATAGAAGAATAATTCTCATAAATGTTGTACAAGCAAAATTCATTCATACATTATTCATCAGATTTATAAAAAATAATTCTATTTTAGTGGTAAATAAACTGCAGATTTTTATGCATTTATGAAAAATTCAAAAATAAAAAAGTGCATAAAATGCACATCATATGTAAAAATATATAGAATACCTGAAATAGAATACTTCTATATTTGCATTTGCAAAACAATTGTCTACCTACCTTCTTAATTATATTTATAGAAATATGAATTTACATAAATATCCGCAGTCTAATGATAATTTGTAGAAAAAATAATTACCTTGATATCCAACTCTATCCTCTTCCGATTTACATTCTTCAAGAACTTTTAAAAAAAGATTTCGTTCTTCCAAGGTAAGCTTAGAGGCTACTTCTTTCGCCTTTTCCTTCGTTAAGGATTCAGGAAAATTTATTTTGCTTCCCGCGCTATAACGTATCCTCGATATACTCCACGTATCAACAAGAAACGAAAATAAAGAATGCTTTCTTAACAGAAAATTATCCACACAACACAATTTTTGACGACTGTGATAAAATCGCGATATATTTCTACTAAAATACATCATTTCCCGCGGGATGAATACTGTTTGACTAGTTAAAGTTGCAATCACCGTACACATCTTTACGAAAAAGAATATTCCCTTCCCTTCACGATATTTTGAATCAAATTTACGTGATTACGAAGGCATGTATAGTACTAATACCTAAAATCAATAATTGTGTTTGTTTAGTAGCGATAAAGATATACTATGCTATTAAACATTTAAAGATACATACACGTGCACATATCTTGAGTTACATAGATACACTGGCAATGACTCAATCTTACGTCATTGTTAAATCACATATTTAATAGTCTTAAACATCAAAAAATCATTGATAAGTTTCAGTTATCTTAATCAGTTAATACTACTTTATTTTTGGTTTTCAAATATTTAATCTTTTAATTTTGTAACATCCGTAGTAACATAAAAAATTATTACATATAAAAAACAATTTGTAATAATTTTATAATTAGATGTTAAATATTTGCAATATATATACATATATATATATATTATCATATACCAGATATGTATATTAGAATATATACTACTTCAAGTGTAAGTAGTTTCTTAAAAATATTATATATATAATATTATAATTTATACAACCTTGACTTGAGAAAAATTTACAAATCAGAAAAAGGAAAACGTTTAAGAAGTGCTTTTATTTATAAATTATACAATATTGTCATTAATTATTTATTAGTTTAATATTATTCTACATCATCTTTCTAATCGTACTGTTTTAATACATGGCCTTCCATATCTACGTTTAGCTTCATCAAGGAAGGCATTTTCCATTTGTCTCACGATTTCGTTAAAAAATAGATTCGACAAATGCGAATGAATTAGTGATTTAAATTCGAACGACAAAGAAAAATCAATGACGCAAGTTTGTGCATTATTTTTTAATCCTGGACTGAAAAGCCATAACGTATTTAAATGATTAAATAATCTACCATCTGAGCATTCAGCTTTTACGAAACGCGGCCGCATTGTCGTCACTTTTGATGTATAACTTTCATTTATAGGTGGAAATCCTATTACTAAGTTCGCTTTGAGCATATCATCACTTTTGAATATAACGTCGGATTTTTTACAAAATGGTACAAAATTTTTATAATTTTGCACGTCAGCTACGACATCGTATATTTGTTCCATTGAGAACCTGGGTATATAAAGAACTTGTCATAATATTTTTAGTTCCTTCGTGAGGTACCGATGAATTTAAAATTGACAATTCTTAAATTTAGAAAACTCACCCTACTAATTTACGACCTTCATATTCTTTTGTTCTTGCAATCATATATATTCTTCCTATATATTGTTTGTTAAAATTTTGCTTATTTTGAAGAACAGCATTTTCAAGCAATAAAATCGGTCTGAAAATGACATTAATACTTTTATCATAGAAATTAATTAAAAATTAAAAAAAATCTCTTGATTATGCATTTAAATGGTTCACCGAAAAAAATATTATTTTATTATTCTTTAATCATAAAAACAAATTTTATATTTTATTTTAACAATTATAACACATTGTTACTTACATAATATTATTAAAAGGAAAGTTTTAAAATTATGAGAAAATATATATGCGAGTGAAATGATAATGACTATTGTTTAAATTTCTAAAAATATAACAGTTATTGAAATATTTAGGAACGCTTGCAAGTGAAATGTACAAATATTAGTTAGGTTATGTATTATAATAATTTGTTTCATATTATAAATTTCCTTTTTTTATGATTATTATATTTAATATGCACTACATAATTTAGTATCTACAATTATTTTAAGAAATTATCTTAAGAATGGTAATTTAGGAAATGGAACACACATACGAAACATAACCTAGATAAATGAGCAATATACAGTTTATATTGAATGGAGTATTTAAAATAAATAAATACAAAAAGTATGTTACCTATACATGATGGTACAAGTTAACAATTCCACTGCATATAACATACATTAATAAAATTTATATACACAGATATATATACGTCATATTTTTATATATGCATGCGAAAACTTTGAATGTTATCAATTTTTACAAATACATTTCGTTGGTTTTTGTCTAATTTAAGCATTTCATCCAATTAAGATATATTTTATATTATCCATGTTTAAAAGTACGAATAAATTCTTTGAATTATTCAAAGTGGAACTACATAAAAAACTGATAAGAAGCATATAGATACATTTAAGAATAATAGGTGATATTTATAATTAAATGTCAATGAGTAGTATATAAAGTATAACAAATTTAGTTTATATAATAAAATGAATCCATATTTTAATCTAGTATATTAATTATATTACACAAAATATATTTGGGAGTTGTGTAATGCAGATATTATCAACAAATAAAAGTTTTTTAATTTTAAGCAATTCTATTGAGTAACTCCTTGCGTGTCATTGACATTGATATGAAATTTGACAGTGGATTAAGACACATTTCTACCCAAGCAAAGATCACAGAAAGGTTGGTACATCCTCACGTGCGTAGCTTACATAACACAGGTACCGCAAACGTCTTCACCCTAATTCATTTTAAAAAATGGCTGGTATTACACCGCAGGCTTGCAAAAATGCACTTCGGCAAGTAAGTATTGATAAAACTCATATTGATAATTAAATAATCACACTTTCTTAGTTATAGATTCTTTTTCTGCTTATGTTGCAAAGTGTTGTGCAAACCTACAATAAAACCTAACTTTAATCTATCGCATCATCGATGTCAATTCCATTGTTTTTTTCGTTTATATATTTTGACATTTATACTTAAACATTGAGAACAATGTCACAACAATGAGAACAATAATTAATTAAATAATGTTACGCGATGCTTTTGTTCAAACCATTATTTTATTTTTTATTTAATTTAGTGTAATAATTGGACAGACTGTCAGTATATAATTCTAGTTTCTTATTTTATTAATAAATAATTTTTTATTGTCGATAAATTCTTTATTGGCAAATATTCAAATAGAACGTATTCAATTAAATAAATATTCCGTTAAATGTATTATTATATTTGTGAGAAAATTTCGTAACTGTAATTGGCACATAATCAATAGTATAAGATTAAATACATCTATCTAATTAAATAAAAAAAGATAACACTATTTTATACAATAATTCATATTAACTAGCTATTTTTATTTAAATTCATTATTATATTAGTCTTCATTGATTTAGGTTAGAAGATTTCATATTTCTGCAAATCAAAATGCTGCAGCCAAATTAAAAACCTTTGCTGTGTATCGTTGGAATCCAGATAAGCCAGATGAAAAGCCATATATGCAAGAATATAAAGTGGATCTAAACACGTAAGTTTATTTAAAAAATTTTTTTTTGTAATTCTGTATTATTTTAATTCAAACTTTGTTATAGCTGTGGTCCTATGATATTGGATGCATTAATTAAAATTAAGAATGAAATTGACCCAACTTTAACTTTCCGTCGTTCTTGCCGTGAAGGCATTTGTGGTTCTTGTGCTATGAACATTGGTGGTACAAATACATTAGCATGTATAAGGTATATACTAATTACCTTTATTGAACAATTTTCAATAATAACACAAAGTTAGATTTAAAATATAAATCCTGATTGGTGTTATTTCAGCAAAATTGATACTGATACAAATTCAACTAGTAAGATTTATCCCCTACCACATATGTATATCGTAAAAGACTTAGTACCAGATCTAAATAACTTTTATAACCAGTATAAAAGTATACAACCATGGTTGCAACGTGGTGATGGACAGGAAAGTGGTTCAAAACAATATTTGCAGAGTGTTGAAGACCGTAAAAAATTGGTAATTAAATATTATAATTGTTAATGGAATTTTATATTTTTTATCCTAATGCAATAATGTGTAGTAATTAGTAATAGCACAATAAAATATAATTTTTGTGATATAGGATGGTCTCTATGAATGCATCTTATGTGCTTGCTGTAGTACCTCTTGCCCATCATATTGGTGGAATGGTGATAAGTACTTAGGACCTGCTGTGCTTATGCAGGCTTACAGATGGATTATTGATTCGCGTGATACCAAAGCAAAGGAACGTCTCGAAAAAATGCGAGACCCATTTTCAGTATATCGTTGTCACACTATTATGAATTGTACTCGTACTTGTCCAAAGGTAATTTTAAATGATCTAAAAAATATAATTCTTCAGTGTAAAATTATATGTTTTTTTAAAGGGTCTGAATCCTGGCAAAGCTATTGCAGAAATAAAGAAATTGTTAGCCAATATTAGTGAGAAACAAAAACCTGGCATTGATGCTGCTGTATAAGTGAAAAATGAAAATGGAATTAGTCAATCATATGTACTTTTCGTTCATTATAATTAAATATGAAAATATGTTTGATTAAATGAAAACGAATAAATATAGTTAATTTAAATTATTTAATAAAATAATATATAGTTGAAGTCAAATTTTTCATGAACATCGAATGTGGTTTACTGTAAATAAAAATTCCTTCTGATATAAATGATTTTATTTGTATGTACTTCAACTATTGACTTTTATATAAATATGGAGGTGAAACATAATATATTGAAACTCATTAAATAAATGCAATAGAATATATTCAGTACTTTATATTGCACGTTTTATATCTTTCTAATAACGCATTATTGCTAATATGAATTTGTTGAAACATTGATTAATTTCACAATGAGCAAGATGTTATTTAGATATGTATTTTTACTCTTTTTACTAAAAAACAAAGATATACTAATCTTGCTATTATTTAATTCAAATCTAAGTAGTTAAGTAGTACCATCAAAAATATACACGCATATAATACTAGAAACTTGTACATTATAATATTTATAATTATCATAAAACTATAGTAAATTATGTAACGGTACGACATATTAGAGAATAAGGACATCTCAATATTTTTCCATTTAGTTTTTGCATAAGAATGCATGATATGCATAATTGAAAACTATCTACAAAATTGTTGAAAATTTTTCAAGGTTACATGTACATCACAATAAGATTTAAGGCTCTGCAGCCATTCTATTTCTTGCTGTTTCCCTCGATCGATTATGTACTTCTGCTGTTCTTAAAGTAATACCAAATATGTCTTCGTGATAACGATTTTCATCCTAAAAAACAATTATATAAGTAATTGAAATTGAATATTTAGACATAAAATTGTGATATGGCTTACGCGTAATGATAACATATACGCCTCGACCTGTTTATCAGTCATTTCACCATGAGTCTGTATAATATGTTTCAAAGTTTGATAAACATCTTCTGCCATTGTACAATCGCCACAAACATAAAAATGACCTCCTTCGTACACCAACATATCATAAATTTGTGAAGCTTCTGCTTGAATTAAATCTTGTACGTATGTCTGTTAAAATTAATATAACTATAATATTTCAAATACTACAAAGTAATGTTAAAAATTCTTTAAAAAACATTTTAAATTGCAACCTTTTTCAATCCAGGTTCTCGCGAAAGAGCTAAGAAAACCTTATCTAAAACGCCAACCTTTACCATTTCTTCCTTTTCTTGTCTGTACAGATCTAAGCTTCTTTGACGACAACCAAAAAATAACCAGACATTTCCGTACTCAAGATCTACAAATTTTTTATTCCGTATTTATTTTAAGAATATTATAATATATCATAAACTATGATACCTGGTTGATATTTCATTTGTGCAAGGCGATGATGCCAGAAACCACGGAAGGGAGCAATTCCAGTTCCCGGACCAACTAGTATCATTGGCGCTTTTGGTTCGATTGGCATATAAAAGTTAGGTGCACTAAATGTAGAAAGAAATATATCATATTTTACTACATCTGCTAAAATTATATTAATAAAAATTGCTTTTACAAATACGAACTTACCTACGTACAAATACATATAAAGGTTCTCCATCTGATATTTCACGTAGATAATTAGAACAAACTCCATAATGAACTGGCCCAGAACCGCCTAATTTTTTACAAATAATTATATTTTTAAGCAAAATAAGGTCTCTAGATAATTCAGGGATTGTATGTAAAATTAGATACCTTGTGTTTTATATTGTACAACAGCGACGGTAAGATGTATTTGTCCTTGATGTACATCCGGAGAAGAAGAAATACTATAAAATCTCGGTTGTAAAGGAGTTAAATGGAGTAATAATAAGGGCGCAAAAGGTTTCACGGATGGAAATTCATCTAATACTTCTACTAAATTGGGGAACTTCCAATGTCTCCAATCCTCGTATGCTGCTGGATCCTATATTTAAAAAGAAGAAAAGATTTTCCAGATTTTTTCATGCTTTTGGTAATTAAATTTTTTCAAATTGAAGATTAATATAATATTTACAGAAGCTAAAAGGTTGAGTTGAGCTTGTTCTTTTGGATTTGTAGCAATCGATGCAAAGTATCTAAGAAGGTTTGGTGTTGGTGGTATCGTGATATCTAAAAATCTTTTCAGTAATATTCTCAAGGAATTAGGAAGATACCTATCATGTGCCATCCACGTTTTCACGATTCCTATATAACAAAGAAAAAGAAATTTATTGCTACTGAACAATAACGAGACTTAATATTTTCAATAATGTTAATGCTAACCATTCGGTGTGTGGGATTGCTTCTGTATTTGCAATTCAATCGGTGTATTTGGATCAAAGGGAGTTTGTACTCGTTCCAAAATTGCTTCTACCAATTCTGATCTATTACATGCGAAAACTCCCAAATGATCACCAGGCTTATATTGTATTTCCATACCTGCTATATCATCGAGTTCCAGAAGTAATGTAGTTCCACTATATAAGATCGTAAAGTCAAAGTTCATTGTATAATTATAAAATTATTATTTAAAATATATCATTACCTCGATGAATCACCGCTTAAATTTGTTTTTCGGAACATATTACAAGTAGTCACGTTTCTATTGTGACATTTGCTTAAAGCTGAAATATTACAATTATAAAATTTATAATTTATAAACAGTTATAGATAACATACCTTTTCCAATTAGTTGTGGTTCAGCTTCTACAAACCGAACAGTAGCTGCCGACAAAGCTTCTGAGCCTAAAGATAAAGCAACTTCAAGTAAAGTATCATCGTCATCTAAGCAGAAAGTTTCACACGCAACCTGGAATTGTTATGAGAAATGCTTAAAAATTACTGCATAATAATATATAAAAGATTATAGTAATAAGATACAAACAGCGAAAGTATCGGCTGCCCATTTCCGAAACGTTTGTTCCTGTCCACACATTTCATCTCCTTGTGCCAATTTCAACAGTCGTTCTCCGCCTAATTCGCCTAGCAAGTTATCCACATAGCGACCAAATGCGCAAAAGTTTGGATATGCTGATGATCCCAATGCGAAAACAGCAAATCTATAAAAGGGAATATAAGCTTCGTTTCACATTTATAAGTTAATTTTAAATAAATATCTATACCTGACGTTGCTCAAAGGACCAAAAGTGTCTTCCGTTTGAGAATCTGTGGTAGAACCACGAAGTGAATCCAGTCTATCTAGTTTCTTTGAATTGCTTACTTCTGTCTGACTATTTGCTTTAATGAACGATTTTGAGGTCGCTAGGCTGAAATCATGGTATAAATCATTGGGATTCAATTTAAGAATTTCATCATTTTATTATTTTAAATGTATAAATACCTTATCTTATTGCCACTATTAATGTACGTTTCATTCATTTTCATTGCGTACAAATTTTGTGCGAAAGCCTAGAAGATAAAATATATATGAAACCATAATTTGTTTCAATCTTTTTATACAAAAGATATAAATTTACTTCGCCATTTTCTGGGGGATCACCGTTCCCAAAGGTGGATGTTATAACCAGTAATAAAGCTTCGTGTTCTATATTACTGATATCATAATCCGACATACAGAGTACCTAAAATTGATAGCTTCAAGTATTTTTCAGGCGTTATTTCTTTAAAATGAACTTACTGAAACTGAAAGTTTTGTGATATTTAATTAAATAATGAATACCTGGGAGTGAAAAGCATGTCCTAATAATTCGCTAAGTTTCTCAGCGTACATCTGTGAGGTGCCAGTTTCCGTAGCAAATAATACTGTAGCTTTTATTCTTCGAGATAAAGCTCTTCCAAATAACTTAGACGTAAATTTTACTGCTCTTGCAATTTGCTTAAAATGAAACTTTCGCCTTGGCTTTTTAGATGTTGATTTTTTATCGCGACCCTTTTTCCAAACATGTGTCTTCCAAGCAGGTTCCTATTATTTTACAGTAAAGAAATATAATAAATATAAAATAGAGATGTGCTAAATAACTTATCCAATAAAAACCTGAGCATCATACGATGGCTTCAAATAATACAGGGCCATCTCCTGATGAAACACAGGTGTAGCTGATCCTGATATCGGTGGTACGATCCAGAGCCAATCGGCTGGACATCCATTTCTTAATCGCATTTCATTTTCGTAATGTTTCATGAAAGATTCCGAAGCGGTATGGTGATCCACGATTGTCACATTTTTCATCTAAAAGATTTATTATTAATTTTTATAAAAAATGTTGAATATTATTATCTACAATTTATATATACATACTTGAAAACTATACAAAACAGCAACATTAGCTTCTATCATGGCTTTGTCTTTCCATAATGAAGTGGATGTTCTTGTATCTAATCCCATATGAGTTGCAATTGTCTAAAAATAAAATTTATTTTAGCACGTTTCTCTAGAAGAATGAATATTAAAATTCCGTAAAATATTTACTTCTAGTAAATTATATCGTTGAACATCGCATAAATCCCTCGACCCAATTTCAGTGCTCATGTACCATCCATTGAATGGTGCGGCTGTAAACTCCAAACCTCCGCAATCGAATACCATTCCAGATACGGCAGGAACCGCGAACCATTTTAATTCTAATTTCTCAAACCAATCGTATCTAGAATAGAACAAGTAAAAATTATTTGACATTAATAAATTTTACAAAAATACATTAATAACGAACAAAAATACTTACGTTGGATGACTAAGAGGTACTTCAAGAACAAGTTCGCTTGGAATATCAAAATAATCAGGATCATGGCCGTTTGCTGACAATACCAACGGCAATATGTCGAAACGAGTGCGTGCACTTCTCCAACCTAGTTTCATGCATAGCTGTAAAAAACAGTAAGTTGACTGATAGTTTTAAATTAGAAATGGAAAAGGCAATTGGAATTAATCAGCTTACTTCGGTGAACTCAACGTTTGCAGGATCACCAATTATGGTACCGTCTGGATTTTTATATCCCGCATAACTTATTAATTGTTGATTCCACACTCTATAATCGTGTTTTCCATCTGTACGTTGTGGAAATATAGTTATTGCAGACCTAAAAATAATAAAAAATAAATAGTACGCATCCCATGGAAAATTTTTTCAGTTGAAATACCTAATGTTTCCTTTGTTCGTACTGTACTTAATGTGATTGCATAAAGCTTCAAACATGCCGCTGGTAGTCGTAACGTAACGACAATCAAACACCTATAATAAATGAATATCTACATATATATGAGAATTCGTGGAATATCATTCTATTCTGTTATTAATTTTATCCGTGAATTGAAACAAATTGGATAATGTAGAGAAGATGCAAATTCACATTTTTATGGATATAATTGAAAAACGGGTTCTGAATAGACGACTATTTAATTCATTAAATGCTATAACTATTCAAATATTTTGGATAGTTTACGCATTTTGATATATTTTTACTTATTTTTAACTTTATAAATTATGCGTATTCTGTATATTTTTGTACCTTTAATTCTATATCGTTAATTATTATATATTCAGCTTTGTATTAGTAGAAACGATCTTGAACTTGATAGAAGAAGCTTCCTAAACTTATACTGACTATACCTTTAATTCTTCAAATATAAGTTTTGATTGATTAGGACATATTGACACATATTGTCACGTACTTGCAATTTAGACCATTGAATACGACCGATGCATCTTGTGGCATTACGCCACGCTAGTTTCGCTCCGAAAACTAATTCAGTTTCAGTTAATTGATAAGTGCTAGTAGCCATAACTTCCTTTTGCACGCTTTCCCAACGAATACGATGTGCTTCGCTGTTTAATCTATTTTTTAAAGGAAAAATATTACTTAACAACTTGAATATTATAAATATCATTGTATAAAATATGCTATAAAATATCATAGAAATATAAAACATGTTTTGAATGCATTGTACCTTCTGATGGAAGAAAAATATTGTTCGAGAAAATCTTTCGCATGCACAAGGGTCTCTTCTCTCGAACGGGCTTCTGTTCCATGAATCGGTAGTTGCATAATGCTACCGAGACACACTTGACCAGAGCACAATGTTTTCTGAAGAAAGTAACAAAATTAAGCAAGTATTCAATTTTTTCCAAAAATTAGAAATTTTTTTAATCGTTTACTTAGGTCGTTATAAGTAGTAAAAAAAGAGTATTATTAATTAAAATAACAGCTTCACGTTTAAATCAGATTATTATTATTATTACACTAATCTCATTGTATATTCAAATCAGTTTAATTTCTAATCAGTTATTTACCAGTTTCATATAAATTGGATCCCCGAGAAAAATATTATGTTTCATTTATTTCAATTATTTCAAAACTCAATCTCCCGACTGTTTTGAGCAGCATAATTACATTACATATACTTCGGTTCATAAATATTAGGACATTTGCTAATTTTGTGCACTGTAATAATTAATCTAGATTGTTAGAGAAATAATTAATCGGTCAGAATTTTGTATTTGTATAGAATAACATTATTATCTAAAACACATAAAAAGATTATAGAGAGAAAATTATAGAGAGATTGTAGAAGAAAACTATTCGTAAAAATTTTATTTTTGCCATCTATATAATTAATGGTCCAAAACACATAGAAAGAATTTTGATGAATTCAATAGCTAAAAAAATAACTTATGAAATTATCTCCAACTATATATGTATACAATATTAATTATAATAATTCTAAATATACATATATATCTATAATATTATATATAACTGTTATTAATATAATTATAATATAATCAAAAACCTAGTAATATGAACATCTAAATAGTAACTAAAACAGTAACTAAGACATATGATGAATATAAATAAAGATACCATTTAAATTTATTATATGAAACTTGAAGTCAAAAAAGTATGAATTCGTTAGTCTAACGAAGTTCTAAACGAGGATTAATAGATTTCTAATGGTCTGTCAGAGTTTTCCTTATTCTCCTGTAAGTGTTCTAGTACTTATGAACGAATGTAAGTATACATATTTCCGCGCAACTAGTGGACCACCAAACTCTCGTTTTTCGATAGTATTGACTCGCTCTGTTACAAATTCGCCCACACTCGCAATCTCATTTGAACTCTCACACTATTCGCTACCGTGCAATTTCCAACGTCAAATACAGCCCGAAGTTTCCAAATAAAAAATTCCCCAAGATAGATACATAAAAGAAAGTAACCTACAAAACACGCAAATAAAAAATTAAAGAAGCAGAAGGGAATGAAAAGGAGAAAACAGAAATAAAAATTATTTAT
This sequence comes from Bombus impatiens, assembly GCF_000188095.3. Taxonomy (NCBI): domain Eukaryota; kingdom Metazoa; phylum Arthropoda; class Insecta; order Hymenoptera; family Apidae; genus Bombus; species Bombus impatiens. Next base: position 918,948 of record NT_176468.1, read on the forward strand.
GCTTGTAAAGTGTCTCTTTCGTTATATGTACCTCGGCATTTCCAGCATGCAGAGAGTCAAAAGCCTCGGTTTTGTAGATGAGGTTACGCAGTTTCGTCGGTTTCTTCTGACAAGCACCCGTTGTCTCGTGCTCCTTCATCTCGGCGTTATGATTTTTTTGCTTGACAAAAAGTGCCCCTGACTCACCTGTCACCGCTCCGCTGTATATTAGGCTGCCGCGGCACGTATACTGGCTTGACTTCCTTTCGCGAGCATCCCCGTGAGAAGGGAGAGATATTTAGCCCCTTCCAATCAGCAGTACCTCAGACTCCGTGAAATCTCACATGCGCTATGGAGCTGCGCCATTGATTTACCGCGCCAATATGTTTCAGCAAACACTCTGCTGTCATACATTTCTTTTTCATTTTAGCCTCAAACATTTTTCTGTTACGTTTATGAGAAATTATTTTATAATATATCAGAAATGTCTTGAAATTTAACTTTATCTATTGATGTAATGATATGTATAAACGAGTAAGTAGTCAATATTTTAGTTCTCCATATTTTTCTGCTATGTATATTTATAAAACAGTTATTTTATAATATATTGGACTTGTTTTGAAATTTAGCTTTATCTGTTGGTATAATGATATGTATGATATGTATGATATAAGTAAGAATGTTTTAAATGATAGGTATTGTATATGAGTTATAATACTGCCCTGGTCATTGGCCACAGGTTAGGATGAAATGAAGAGTAAGGGAAGTAAAGGAGAAAACAAGAAATATCGCAAAATATCTTTATTGAAAAAATTGAATTGTAATATTTTATTAATTGTAATATAAAAGAACAAAATTTAACGAATGAAAAAAATGATTAGTGAAAGATTAATATTTATTTTTATCTATGTTTTGTTCCGCTAAAGAATGCATATTCCCTCTTTTTAACAAATGTATTAAATCTTTAATGAGCTATGTTGTAGAGATATTTTGAACATTATAATTATTGATGATGTGATAGTTCTACAGTCCCAGTTCTCACAAACAAAAATGTCTTATAAACTGGAAAATCACGAAAAAAGGACATTCCTCATTTTTCTCCTTATACTTCAAATGTGATCACTTAGCAAGGAAGAGATTATTTAGTCAAAATAAACGATATGAAAAAAATATATATACAGGAATGATTTATTGACTAATAGTAAGAGACGGAAATAACATTTCTAGGAAATATTCTAAATAATCTAGGGAGTCGCAAGTATCTTCCTTCTTTTGACATATCTATTCATTTTACATATAGCCAACATCAGAGACTCATTTTAAAAAACCAATTTCAAGAAGTTGTTGAAAAATTATTGTTATCTAATACATTAATCACTAATACTACAATATTAGATATACATTATTAAAGAACTCCTAGCATAGACTCTCCCTTGTTAACTGATAAGGTTTAGTCCTGACACGTGGTCGATTATTAAGAGGCTATTGTTACATGGACCATAAAGATGCGCATTCGATTTAACGCATGGTTACCCATTTGAATGGTCGATGATTAATCTCATATATCATAAAATTTTTATTGATATATCTACCGACTGTAACACGTGCATTCAGTAACTAATTGAACAGGATTATAATGAATATAAAAATAGAAAGACGGGGAACTTTTACTTACTATTGAGATGTTGAAATAAATGATATAAGAGGTATGAATGAAGAATAAGGAAACAGTATATGCATATTTGTTAGCTTTGATATTTAAATTGTTTATTACTTGAATTTCGTGTATTTTCAGAGTTTATTAACTTTATGCATTTAGAAGAAAATATAAATGATAAAAATGTATAAGATTAATTAATAAAATTACGAATGTTAATTTTTGTATTGTTCAATTACATAAAAATTAACATTTTTTGCGAATATAATAGTACATATTTCATCATAGAGCTAAAAGTTAAAATAATTTTTGCATTTACAACGTTTATTATTTAAACTCTACAAATAAAGAAAAGATTATTTTTAAAAACTGTGTTCTTAAATAATTTTTCTTCCTCTAGAAAACACGATCAAATTACATGTGTACATATAATGCTTTACTTTATTGTTATTAAAAGATGTTAGTATTTCATGTAATATCGATTAAAGTTTAATACACAGGATATCGATAGTGCTTGTACTTACTTACGTAGTAAAGTCCGAAATTAATCAGCCTACTTATAGGGCCGTTTCTACTACCGTTTGTTATTTCATATCTATTTTTAGAAAAAATTTGTCATATCTTTTACAATCAAATAATAATCTGTGCGGAAAAATAATTTTATTGATAGAAATATTTATCTCCATATAAACAAACAATTTTATATAATATAATTATTTTGATTTAATGATATTCATATAATATCATTATTACAGGAATTCTATTGTTAATACGTAAAGTTTGTCACATTGTCAATTAATTTTTGTTTACGTTCTAATTCAGTCACGATCGCAATAAATGCAAAAGATGCAGCAAGAGGAAGATAATCGCAGATTTGAATTCGCATCCTGCAACATAACTCCAAAAAAATTACAGAGAACGCCACGAGATGCTGGTAAGCTTTAGCTACCTACATTTCCACTTGTGAACAATAAGTAAAGTTGTAATTGTTTTGTAGGATCTGAAAGGAAAGATATACTGTCGGAAGTTAAACGTAGGATTCATTCTACTCCTCAAAATAGCCCGAATAGACATCCGAAAACTCCTCAAAGTAGCGGTATAATATATTCATTATAATAAATTTATAGTTAGACTTTCATGCATTTATACGAAATATAAAGGTACGAAGATATACAGAATACATGATATATGTAAAATGTCCAAAGTAGAATACTCGTTGTAATTTTTAATAGATAAACCAAGTCTTTGTTTAAGCTCTATTCGTTTAGCGTAATTTATAAAAATATAAATTTGCACGATTATCCGTGATCTATTCATAATATTATATAAAAGTAACATAAATCATCTTAGCTAAATACTAAATGTATGAAATGTTTTACCGTAGGGTCTTTTAGAAAAGACGTGAAATTGCACTTAGAATGCACAAAGCGAAAGATTCCGTCACCTCATAAGGAGAGCCTCGAAAAGATTCAGAAAACATCTCCAAGCGGAAAATTCGTCAATACCTTAATAGGACAGTGGTACAAACTTACGGGTGTTCGAACAGCATTGCCCCAAACAGTAGTGATTATAATTTTTGTTCTATCGTCCATTCTTTATTCATGCATCTATATCAAGCATTTAAAGACAATGGAACAACATGAAAAATTCAAAAAGAAAACAAGTTTATAATCTAAAAATATTATAAAATAATGGAGACTTATTAAACGAGCGATATTACTTTCAAAATTGTTCTATTGTCTTTTATTCTACTAAAAAGTCATTATTGAAAAGTATCGAATAAAGTTTGATTATTGAACAAATGTTAAATAAACAGACACAAGAAAATTCCATCACGGAAGAAATGAGGCGAATGTATGGAATTGAAGAACGGAAGATTCAGAAGTTGCAGAAGAAGCTGCAGAGTGCTGAAGAAACTATATCTTCACTTTCTGCATCTCACGAGGCCGAGCTGCGAGCTAAAGAGGACATTTTGCAACAGTAACATATTTGTCATAGATTATTTATACATTCCTTGCAGTTAAAGAATGATTGCTATAGAAGTATTAATGTTTAGATTGAACAGCGATTGGGAATCAATTACTAATTATTATGATGAAATATCGGAGAGCCTGAAGGGGTTTCAGCAGCACAAGGATAATTTATCAAAGTTATATAACGACGTCATTATTACACAACAGTCAACGGTGAAGAAACTACAACAGGAATTAAGTACTATGAAATTGAAAGGTTCATAGATACGTAAATTTCACTAGAAACTTTGTTTAAATATATTTGTTTTAATTTTGGTTAATATGTTCTTGTATAGATGATGCACAGAGAAATATTGTTAGTACAATTGAAAACAAACTAAAGGATCAAGAGAAAAGGTACTTAGGAAAAATTTATGAATGACTTATTATATAAGTAATGGTCAATTTTTGTTTAATTCATTATTAGGATACATGGAATGATGATTGCTGAGACCGAATTGAAAAAACAATTCGAAGATATGAAGGATAAATCGACTTCAGAAAAAAATTATTTGCACAATGTTCATGCAGAAGAAAAATTAGAATTAATGAAGGTCAGAAATATAATATTTTTGATCTCTACATTTTTCTTCCTTTTTACTTTAATGTTCCTATTTTGAGTAGAAAGACGTGTGCAATCTTGTCTCCTTCGATGGAAGGAAAATATTTTACTTGTTTTATCACCATTGTTATCATAGATGTAATAAACGTGTGAAATATTGTAAACGATTATGATTCCAGAAGCAAGAAAATCTCACGTCGATGAATCAAGAACTGCAAGTGCAATTACAGAAGATTACGGAAGAAAAACAAGACCTAAGTACCGCGTTAGCTGAAAAAGACGATAAAATTGTAAAATTGCAGGAGGAGATCTCTACATACAAGTAAGCGTTTTGTGAATTTAGATTAATTAAATACATATTTTAAACTCTGTTACTTTATTGGTTTTGCGACAGAAATAAAATCGGAGATTTGCTTTATCGCAACACAGAATTAAGTTCAAAATATGAAACGTCATTCGGAAGAGAAGGAGAACTATCAAAACAACTGCAATTGAGAACAGAAGAAGTATAGTGATCTTATGATTTCCTTTAAATATTCTTTTATATATAATAAATACATTCTACACCTCACAATAGGTCGAGAAATTACAAGAAAATTTAAATACAAGACTAGAACTAGAATCTAGTTTAGCTCAAGATCTTGAGATAATTGACAATAAATACCGTAACGTGCAAAATGATTTCATAAATGTAGAAAACAAATTAAAGGAGACACAAGTTCGTAATTTAAATCTTGAGCAGTCTTTGGATATTATGAAACGCGATAACGAACATAAGATAGTAGAATTGAATAGAAAAATTGAATTCTTAGAAAGAGAAAAAGAACGAATGATTTTAGAGAAGCATTCAAAAATACAGGTATAATTTTAAGAAATAATTAAAAATTGTAAATTTACAAATAGTCACTCAAATTCATTTCTTGCATATAGGAACTGGAGCACGCTTATAACTTATTAAAAGAGAAACACGAGGCAGAAATAACATCCTTAAAACAAAAATATGATGTTAAATTAACAGAAATGACGAAAACAGTAACTACACAACATTGTGCCTTTTTAAAATTAAATGAAGCTTTAAACAAAATGAACAAAGATAATCAAAATAGACAAACAAATTCTGATCAATGTACAATAGCAAATCGTAACAAACTGCAGGAAAACTTGGGAACAAGAATGCAACCACTAGTAGAATCTAACGATAATATAATTGAAACAAGAATTAAAGAAATAGAAAGCCAAACGCAAACAAGTCAAGTTCGTGAAATGAAAGAGCAACAATTTCAAGACCAAGAAAATGTAGATAGGTCGAAAGCTATATCTAAAGATAAAAACGAAATGTCGGATCTGGAACAAGATATATATAACTTTAGTGATATAGAAGTTAACAATGAATCACAAACTGTAAGTTATACATATAACATGTTAACTTTGTGTGTATAAATGAATTTATATTGAATTTATGTAATTATAGGTATTGTCACAAAATAGGAAACTTCGATACCAGTTAAATTCTCCAACAAAGGTGAAATTTATTGTTTAATATTACTTTTTTTAATAATACAAGATAAAGCAAAAATAATACTATTTTTATAGATTGTTGAATATACAGAAAACTATCCTAATTTCTCTCAAAATAAAAATATAACGCAATCGAATATAAAAATAAAGAAACAGCAGGAGAAAAAAAATGAAGTAATATTTTCAGATAAGTTTTCTTTGAAATTTCATATATTTTATATCTGATTAATAAAATTAAGATATTATTTTATACAAATAGGATAAAAATAATTCGATAGTGAAAAAAAGAATATTTAAAACTCGTGGCACTGGATTACGGCAATATGGAACTACAAAAAATCTTCAATATGGAACTCTTGGAAAGATTTCTAAAAAATAAAATTTTATATAATATTATCATTAGGATTATTACATATATATTATTATTACATATACATATTATTATTACATTTAGGATTATTACAAAATGTATTATTTCAAATTTCAACAATATGTTTTTTCGTAATCGCTTAAAATGTATTTTCTCAATATAATTACAAGTATGTTAATTTATCACTAATCAATTTGTAGTAGTTAAATTATGCAGATATATAAGTTGTATAAGTATACACTTTATTTGTAGGAGTTACAGATATGGTTAAAAATATATAAACACATAACAATTATTCACAAAAGAAAAGTTTTTTCAATAACAAATAATAATAATACATTCAATCAATATATTCATTAACAAAATATACATAATACTTCATCGATGAACACACAACTTATGTATAATTTTGACTATTTTACATACGTAATATATATATATATATATATATATATATATATTTCGAATCTGGAACAAGATATATATAACTTTAATATTGGACCCTCCATTTCTATTATCTTCCAGATTGTTGTGTCCATATTTAAATGATGTAGCATATTAGATTTAAACATTCCGCAATATTTAATCAAATCTATATACATGTATCCTGATTCGAACAAGATAGTATTTACTTTTTATGTACTCCTTGATTTAAATATCATTAAATTTTATATTATCCTTTTTATTATTTACAGTAATACTATCTTATTTTAATTGTTTATTAAAGTGGTAGAACAATCCCATTTCATAGATCTTTCGACAGCCATTTTCCACTTAGAATACCTTAAATCTCTTTCTGAAATATAAATATATGAAATTATTATTAACTTATTCCCTTTTGCATTTTATTCTTTTATTCAAAAGAGTTATTACCATCATCTCCAATTTCTGGTGAAAATGATGTAACTTGCGACGCGTCTACATCGCTGATATCAACAATACCTACTCCAATACCAGCTAATATAGCTGCTCCTAATGCTGTTGTTTCTACCATATTGGGTCTCACTATATACATTATTAAAATGTTATTATTAAAATATAAGTGAAATATATATGTTCATTGCAGATAAAGGTGATATCAATGAAAAATGTTACATACCAACATTTATTCCTGTTAGATCAGCTTGTAGTTGCATAAGCAAATTATTTACTGTCATTCCACCATCAACTTGTAAAGTTGTTAGTTTCGTTCCGGAATCTTTAATCATCGCTTCTAAAATATCTCTCGTCTGAAAACAGACAGCTTCTAATGCTGCCCGGACGATATGATATTGCTGCGTATCTTCAGTGATGCCGCAAATCACTCTAGAAAATGTACGCATCTTGTAATTTGCAATATCAAAAAATAGGAGTAGCGATCTTCTGAAATATTATTATTACGGTTTACTTACCCTCGTGCATCTTGTTGCCAATATGGTGCGTATAAACCAGAAAATGCAGGTACAAAATATACGTCTCCAGAATTTCTCACACTTTCTGCCATGTCTTGAGACTGTGTAATATTAGCGAATAGTTGTATATTATCACGTAACCATGTTAAAGCTGCCCCACCTATAGCTACTGAGCCTTCCAATGCATAAATTGCTGGTTCTTTACCCATCTTATATGCAATAGTTGTTATAAGACCCTGAGTCGAATCTACTTTCTAAAATGATAAAATGAATTAGTTTTCAGTAAAACGTATACTACACAATATATTGATTGACAGAAATAAATACATACAACATTTCCAGTATTGTAAAGTAAGAAACAACCAGTTCCATAAGTAGCCTTTGCTTGCCCAGGCCTTAAGCATAATTGACCAAGAAGTGCTCCTTGTTGATCACCTACACACTTACATTTAAAGGTGAAGTATGTTAATTTAATCAATCAAATTTGAAACAAAATTAATAGCTGGATATATTATTTTAAATATTTACCCCTGCTATAGGTACACCAGCAAGAACTTCTGGATTAGAAACTATTCCATATACTTCAGCACTAGATCGTATTTCAGGCAGAATATGTTGTGGAATTCCAAAAAATTGACATAACAGAGGATCCCATTTTAATGATTCAATATTCATTAACATTGTGCGAGATGCATTTGAAACATCAGTTATATGTAACTGACCTTTGGTGAGATTCTATATGATACAAATACGATTTATTTCATCGAGAAATAAATTATGAGTGAATCAATTATTGTGATATTATGTAATAATATATGAATAAAAATAAATAAATGGACATACCCACATAAGCCATGTATCAATTGTTCCAAAAGCACATCTTTCTTCATCAACTGCATGTTTAACAGATGGTACATTATCAATAAGCCAACGTATTTTGAGAGCACTAAAGTATGGTGACATTGGAAGGCCACAAATAGGTTTCAAATAATTTTTGTTTCTTGTTTTATTAGGTACACTGTCTAATATACCTTCTAAAGTTGTGGTAGTTCTAATATCTAGCCATACTATAAAAAATAATATTAATTTTATTTTAATACTCTTACATGTGTATAATATATGTTTAGATATATATGCTATGAATACAAAAATATCTTAATAATAAACCACATACTTTACCTATTGCATTGTGTAATGGTTCTCCTGTATTTTTATCCCACATTAAAGTAGTTTCTCGTTGATTGGTGATCCCAATTGCTTTAATATCTGACGCGCTCATGCCGATATCTTTTAATTTTTCTATAGTCTTTTTGATACATTCTATAACAGCTTTTAAGATCTCTTTTGGATCTTGTTCCACCCATCCTTCTTGTGGATATTTTTGTTTAATTTCAATTTGGTGTGATGCTATTACTTTCCTACGTAAGACATCAAACACCTAGAAAAAAATACATTGCACTATGCTTTCTGTATTATACATAATTTTTCTACATATACTCTACTACTTATCATAAAATAAAGCTACAACAAATTTTATATAATTATAAATAAAAATTTAATAAAACAACGATTAAAGCAGCTTATAAATTTTAACTTACAAATTCATAAAAGGACCTAACAAAAATTAAAATAAAAATCTTAATGTGGAATATTGTTAAATAGGAAACTATCGTTCAGTTTAAAATAGTATAACATATCGTAAAGTAAATATTGTGGAGAAACAACCGCATGAACACAGTCTATATGAGTTCAAATTCCATTCAGAAATCTCAGTTGGCTGTCAGTTGTTTTCATTGTTTGAATTTAAACACAAATGAAGTTTACTTACTAAGAATCTAGCGCTACTCGTCCCTTCGTCAATTGCTCCTATGAATGGACCCGTGCGATTGATGTTTTCAGGCATATTTTTCCTTCTTTTTCTCACTTGAAGTTCGTTATTAGGAAAAATATTTAAGCATATATAATATTCGCAGAATGACCTATGTTCAACCTTTATTCTGTCATGTTACATAATGATACGCTTGAAATATAAAAGTTAATCAACGATAACAATGTTCATTGCTAGTAAAATTAAACGAATTACTTATTCATTTTCTTTACCGTATATTTCTTTATTGATCGCATTTCGAATCTATTTTATAGCAAACAGTACACTAATTTTTTACAACATTATAGTCTGTGAATGATACAGAAAAAAATTAATGAAATATTTTAATATATCGCTTATTTTGTAAGTTTGTTAAATATGAGAGAAATAAATTTAAATATTGACTCCACGTGGTGTCATTTTTTTCCTTTTTACGTAAAGGTAATATGTATAGGAATATACATATAATATAATAGCTATAGAATAATATAAAAATTATGAATATTCACATCTTTTTTACAAAATTTAAATATAAAATGCTGGTACAAAAAATATATGTATATATGTACTAAAATGTAATCATTGTTAGTGATTATATTTCCTATCAATATATTCTTACTCATTTTTTTATTTTTAATTTCACTGCATATACAATAATTAGACAACAAAAAGTTTTTACTTCATCATTATAAAAATTAAACATTTGGCATTGTACATGAAAACACGAATGTATTTATTCTTCAGAATTCCTAACAAGTAAATTCTTTCATTTATTTTAAGTATCGATACGTAGTTTTTACGTAAAAAGAGGTGTAAAAGTGTAAACATTTTTTTGTGGAATACAACTTTACTAGCGTTATTTGTATTCTAAGGTTTGCAATGAGAATGCTGCTTGACATCTCTGCATTATAGTAACTTTCTGCAAGCCAGCTAGTACCTATTTGTCGCATTTCACTTTGCGTTACCGGTAAGGAAAGACGTACGTTTCGTGAGAGTAGTGGACAATTACTTGCCCAATGATAATTAAATTAGATTAAGTGGTCATCTCAGTGTCTAATATCCGTGAATTTTCAAATGTTTCAGGCAAATCACTAATAAACTGGCTTCGTAATACACGTTTATTACTTGGCCGGATTTCTTTATTACGGTAGAGTAAGTATTATGTATTTCGTGATATGTCGTGACTGCCCATACGAAACTCTCTGTCTCTGTCTCTGTCTGTCTCTCTCTCTCTCATTTTCTCTCTATGTATTTTCATCTCTTTCCTCTTCCTGTCTTTCTCTATCTGAATATAACGACAGCCTTAGATTACCTATTTCTTATTTCGATGTAGAAATACGCAAACATTATTTTTGATCTATGCAACGTGCATGCATTCATTTTGAAAAGGTTAGCGATCTTGTGACGTGTCAAGTGAATACTTCATTCCATATGGTGGTCACTAGCTCAACTACTCCGTGGTCATTGACATGCTGGCATTTAACTTAAATCCGTTTTCCCATTTCCCGTTTAATATATTAATCGTCACGAATTTCTATCGCTGTCTGACAATTCTTACTACATTTGTCAGCCGCGAAGTCATTAAACAAGAATTTATGTTAAAAGATGATATTAAACGGGAATTTTACAAAGAAATTTTTCGACGTCCTGTAATTCCTGTAATAATATATATGTTATATTTTTTTCATACTCCTTCCGTCATTTTCTTTTTCATTTATATTTACACTTTATATATTTGTTTAATGTTATCAAATGATCAGTTTAAGTTATGAAATTATACATACATATATGGAGAGCTGAAGATCATAGTGGTGTAAGTCATGAAAAATTCTGCATTTAGTAATCATGCTATATTACTATTATATTTCTAAGAATTGAAATATACTACTGAATCCAAATTCTTAAAATCTTAACTTACACAACCATGATTCTCAATCTATTGTATGTGATTTCATGTAATATAAATGTAAAGTGTTAACAAATATTGTAAATAAATTTGATAATGAATTAGATTAAGTGATTTCCTGTCTTTTGTTTTGAATTGAGTGCAATTTAATTTAGGTATTTCAGATTTAAAAATTAAAGTATTATTCAATAAATTGCTTGTTATTTTATGTGTAATCTAAGAAATATATTAATAATTATTGATTATAGTGCTACTGTAAGGACTTGGCACGAAACAGGACAACCCCAACATGCAGCAGCAGTCAGTAATGGAAGAGGGAACGGCCTATGAGCCACCTACCTATGATGAGACATTCCCAGTTCTTCCTGAGTCAGCCAGTTCAAGTTCAGGAAAATTAAATATTTTCTCTATAAATAATAATTTACAACTTGGACGTATAACTATTACACAGGTACAAATTATTTAGTTGTAACACATGTATACTTCCTTTATAATTGTATATTTCATTGCTACTATTTTGTTGTTTAGATGTTTCGTGTACCTGGAGAAGAACGCAAATTTGATCATAGTGACAAATTTGGAGAACGTGAATCCATACGTACGTGTAAAACAATAATGAAAGAGACAAATACAATCATTGAAATAGCTACATCAAAAGATCAGTCTCTAACATTCCTAATAACTGGTAAACAAAATCAAGTATTGGAAGCCAAGCGTCGAATTTTAACAACATTTCAGACGCAGGTTACATATTATAAATAAATGTAATATTAGAATTAGAATAGCAATTTGTAAAAACTTGAAATTTTTACTTGATTACTGCAGGCAAGCAAACAGATTAGCATTCCTAAGGATCATCATCGTTGGATTCTTGGAAAACAGGGGCAGCGTCTAAAAGATCTAGAAAAGACAACTGCAACAAAGATAAATGTTCCATCTGTGCAAGACCAGTCAGATACAATAACTATTACAGGAACTAAAGAAGGAATAGAAAAGGCTGAGCATGAAATTAGAGTGATTTCAGATGAACAGGTAAGAGTACTATATTTTAATTACATTATATTTAAATTGTAGTGAAAAAATAATATAGTTATATTATTTTGTATAACAATGGTTTTCTCATTAGTCAAGAAAAGCATTTGAAAGAATATCTGTGCCAAAAATATATCATCCATTTATACATGGTGCACATAATGAGAATCTCAGTGCCATGATGGCAGACACTGGTGCTCGAATTAATATTCCCCCTGCTTCTGTTCAAGAAGATGAAATCACCATTGCTGGTGAAAAAGAAGGTGTTTTAGCAGCAAAACAAAAAATTGAAGCCATTTATAGAGATATGGTATGAATGATTAGATAAAAATTATTATTAAGCAGAAATTGGTCTATATGTATTTCAGAATTAAACCCGCATTTCTGATTTAGGAAAAGAGATGTGCAATAGTATCAGTTGAAGTTCCAAAATCTCAGCACAAATACGTCATTGGTCCACGTGGTAGTACAATAGCAGAGATACTGCAAGTAACTGGTGTGAGTGTAGAAATGCCTGCACCAGATTCTCCTACAGGAACTATTACTCTTCGTGGACCTCAGGAAAAGCTTGGTCAAGGTAATTATGATCCTTTAAATAATTATAATATTGTTTTATTTTAATCCATTTCTTAACCAAATGTTATAGCACTAAATAAAGTATATGAAAAAGCGAATAGTGTTCGTACAGCTGTGGTAAAAGCACCCGTTTGGATTCATAAATATATAATAGGAAGGAAAGGAGTTAATATTAAACGTATTACGCAAGAAATGCCAAAAGTGAATGTAGAGTTCACTGGAAAAGAAGATAAAATCAAAATCGAAGGTCCTCCTGAAGAAGTAGAAAAAGCACAAAATGAACTTCAAGTGATGGCTAGTGATCTTATATCTAAGCTCACTTTTACAGAATTAAATGTTGATCCTAGATTTTATAAACATATTATTGGGAAGAATGGATGTAATGGTAAGTTCTTTGAAATTTGTTATGTGACATATTTTGTATTAAAATTTTAGTTATTTCTTTCTATTTTTTAAATACATTTCTTATAGTAAACCGAATAAAAGAAGAAACAGGTGTTGTAATTAATATCTCTGAGAATGATGGTAATAACATAATTCGTATTGAAGGAAATCTTGCTGGTGTGCTCAAAGCTCAAACGGTTTGTAATACTTCTTTTATGTTCTATGAATAACACATAATTTAAATTTTTTGCGTTATAATATTTCCGATTTGTTACAGGAGTTAGTAGAAATGGTGAAAAAATTGGAGAATGAAAAAGAGAAAGATGTAATAATAGATCATCGTTATTATCCTAGTATTATTGGAAATAAGGGAGATAATATTAAAGAAATTAGAGATAAGTTCAATCAAGTACAGATCACTATTCCTGGTCCAGGTATGTAGCGTGATATATGTATGCAATAACTAGAACTCGGATTTATGCCAGGTACAAACATTTGAAAGACCTCGGCTCTTGTTGGTATTTAGCCAATAAGAGCTGAGTATGCATATTTAGAGTGTAGGTCATATTTATCATTTTCTATTGTAGCATATTTTCGTTGTTTTAAATATGAGACCATTAATTTAAAAGTTATTAGAAAGTTATAGTAAAAGGAATCCTATTTTCAAGTTCTGTATATTTTATATAAAAGTTATAATTTTAGGGGTAGTAATATTATTGTAGTATCGTAAACTATTATAATTAGTTTATTAATAATAAATGGATTAAACAGATGTTAATTAAATAGAAGACAATGGTTATTTAACATGAACTAATCGTAACAACGTATTATAATTAAGACAACTAGATAATTAATTAACAACTCTCGTCAACACAGATTCAACTCTCTCTCAACAAAGCTAACAACACTATCTCAACAATGCAACCCACACTCTCTGGCTTCTCAACTCATACTCCTGTTAATTCGTTTATCGTCCCTTAGCAACCTCTTGTCTTTTGTCTTAGCCCCACCACGCACATGCTCAGCAACCGCTTATTTATAATTTGCACGACACCCCCTGGGCCCCTCGACCACGATATTACATTATACTTATAAAAAAGAAAATGTAGAAAGACTTAAAAGAAATAATTAAACAAATTGTTTATTTATAGGTGAAAAAGGAGATATAGTAAAAATTAGAGGGCCTAAAGAGGATGTAGATAAGTGCCATAAATATTTAATGAAATTAGTAAAAGAACTCGATGAACATAATTATGTCTTAGAGGTACCTATTTTCAAGCAGTTCCATAAGTTTGTCATTGGAAAAGGTGGAGTCAACATTCGTAAAGTTGGTATTCAAATATCTTATCTTAATTATGCATGCGTAATTATTATCTTAAAACATAAATTATAAATAAAATAATTGTCCGTATTTATAATTTAGATCAGAGAAGAAACACAAACTAAAATTGAGTTACCTGCCGAAGGTGAGAAAAGCGATGTTATAACCATCACTGGCAAGAAAGAGAATGTAGAAAAAGCTAAAGAAATGATTCAAAAAATACAAAATGAATTGGTAATGTTTATATCGTTATATTATAAAAATATTAAGTTGTTAATTGCGTGATTGCATTGAGTAAATGTTTTACATTAGGCCAATATTATTATGGATGAGATAGTAATCCCACCAAAGTTTTACAATTCTCTTATTGGTACTGGTGGAAAATTAATTCACTCTATTATGGAAGATTGTGGTGGTGTTGCAATTAAATTTCCTACAGCAGAGAGTCGGAGTGATAAGGTAAAGAGTTTAATTTAAATTATCAACACTAAACATTAATCTAGCTGTGTTCTTTATAGGTAACTATTAGGGGGCCTAAAGAAGATGTTGAGAAGGCAAAACAACAGTTGCTTGAGCTTACAAATGAAAAACAATTGTCCAGTTATTCGGCTGAGGTACGTGCCAAAGTACAACATCATAAATTCCTTATTGGAAAGAATGGTGCCAATATCAAAAAGGTTTGTGAGCTAACTTATTGCATATCTTATATTACATAATTATATATTAATTATAATTTATTTATTTTATTTATTTTAGATAAGAGAATCCACAGGAGCACGTATAATATTTCCAACGGAAGCAGATCAGGATAAGGAAATAATTACAATTATGGGAAAGAAAGAGGCTGTTGAAAAAGCTAAAGCTGAACTAGAAGCTACAATTAGCGAAATCGTAAGTCTTTAATATCTTTAATTATGTTAAAATTCGCTTTAACTTAAAATTATTCTTCATTATCTGGATCAAATTATTGTTTATGTTTCATCTGTTTTATAGGATAATATTACTGAAGGTGAAATTCGCATTGATCCGATGCATCATAGACATTTTGTTGCTCGGAGAGGAGGTGTATTACATCGTATTGCAGATGAATGTGGAGGAGTACAAATTTCATTTCCGAGAGCTGGCGTCGATAGTGATCGAGTAATTTTAAAAGGATCACATGAATGTATAGAAGCAGCGAAGCAACGAATGCGTGAAATTGTACAAGAATTGGTAAGTTTTGTCTTCTTGTTTCTTCTAATTTCGTAATTACTTTATACATAAATTATGTGTGTTGTTTCTTAGGAATCAATGGTGACAGAAGAATGTATAATACCTCAAAAACATCATCGTACAGTTATGGGAGCAAAGGGACGTAAAGTGCAGATGATTACGTCTGAGTATGATGTACAAATAAAATTCCCTGATCGGGAAACATATGGTTGGTATAAAAAATTTCCTTTAAAAGAGTTACAGGAATGTTACCAGTTTAGAGTTACAAGTTTTTGATTGGAATATTCATATTTTAGATGAACAGCGTGTAGCAGAACAAATGAACGGTGAGAATGGTGAAGTTCCCGAAACTGTTCCAGCGTGTGATGTTATTCGCATTACTGGGCAACCAGAAAATGTAGCTGCTGCTAAACAAGCGTTGCTTGATCTAGTACCAATTACGATAGAAGTTAGTACTTTTATCGATTAATTTACATATCAAATAATTTGACAAATGACGAAAAGTTGCATAAATTATAACATTATTTTTAGGTGGAGGTGCCGTTTGATCTTCATCGCTCTATAATAGGTCAAAAGGGTCGTGATGTGCGGGAACTAATGAATACATATGATGTTCATATCATGTTATCTCCAGCGGAGGAAAAACTTGATTATATTAAGGTATATGCGATATAATGTTTAATATCAAAGTGTAACATCAATGTACTGTTTAATATTAGACTAATATTATATTCTATTTAGATTTCTGGAACACCACCGTGTGTTGAAAATGCAAAACAAGCTATACTCGATAAGTGTAAAGCTTTGGAAGCTGAACGTCAAGATAGAGCTTTGAAATCGTTCGAATTAAAGGTACGTTTGCTTATATTTATAAATAAACATTTTAAAATAAAATAACGCATTTTATTTTAGATTGAAGTTGATCCAGAATATCATCCAAAGATAATTGGACGAAAAGGAGCCGTGATTAATAAAATACGTAGTGATCATGATGTTCAAATTAATTTTCCACGTAAAGGTGATCCAGAAGAACATATCATTACAATCACTGGTTATGAAAAAAATGCTTGCACTGCAAAAGACGATATCATGAAAATTGTTAACGAATTAGTAAGTATATTATTTGTCTAAAATATCATTTTCTTTTTAAATTAATATTTTTTATTAAAATATCACTTTTTGTATATAATGATTATTAATGAAAACTACTTTTTTTCGTATAATTTAGAATGACTTGACGAAAGAAGAAGTGCATATAAATGCTGCTGTGCATTCGCGTTTAATCGGTTCGAAAGGAAGGAATATTCGTAAAATAATGGATGAGTTTAAAGTTGATATTAAATTTCCAAGGAAAACCGATCCTGATCCCAATATTGTAACAATTGTGGGTACGGAAGAAAATGTAGCTGATGCAAAAGATCGTTTATTGAATTTAGAAGAAGAATATGTAAGTTCACTACGAAACATACAGGGTGGTTGGTAACTGGTGGTACAAGCGGAAAGGGGGTGATTCTTCGCGGAAAAAGAAGTCGAAAATATAGAATAAAAATTTTTTTTCATCTTTTTTTTTTTTAAATTTTTCCATCGAGACAACGGTCTACAGCGAGATCCGTTATAACGTATCGCACGTGTACCGGACGAAGATTCAAAGTCGATTTTCTCGAAAACAAAGCCTCAAACGACAAATTTTTATTCCATATTTTCGACTTCTTTTTTCGCGTAGACTCACCCCCTTTCCGTTTGTACCACCAGTTACCAACCATCCTGTATATACAAATTTTTATAAATTATGATAAAAGAGATTCTCTTTATATAATATTTACTGAATTTCAGATTCAAGACGTTATAGAAAATGAGTACCGCGAAAATTTACGTTCACCTCAACGCGACGAAAGGAATTCTGGAAATTCCGGGTTTGTAGTGAAAGGAGGACCTTGGGAGCAGCAACAACAAAGTGCTCCGAACACCGCTAGCGTTGAAGAATTTCCGCAATTTGCCGGATATTCTCACGTACCTGTAACTAATCCTGATGGTCCTTGGGGTGTGAAACGTTAATACTTAAATAGCGTAAAAATCAATGAAACATATAACATTATATGGTAACTTTCCTCTGACAAATCATACAGAAGGGTACATACATGCTAGGTGGTTCCCTGTTCCATTACTGATGTTGCTGCATACGACCTGGCCACTCTATTGGACTCTGATACTGGTTTACTACATAACGTTTGACGATGGTGTTTATATTTACAGTTCATATACTAATTACCTATGTATCTGTAACTGTAACGCATGATTTTAGGTTGATTGCCATGTTAGAAATATTCACACATACAGTCAGACGCAAATTGCGCGTAATTTCATTTGTCACAGAAATACCCGATTTCTTAATAACTTTTATTGCTGCTGATATGCCTTTCAGGTACAGATATGTTGTACTTAAGACTGTGGCTTCGTAGGAACTAATTTTTTATGTATATTATATATATCTCAGATTGTCTCTATCCGTATGGATTGCGTGGTCAAATGCGTTTGCGTTTAACCAAGCATGTTTTGTTAATTTATTTATATTTTTTGTACATATAAATTGCATTTTTTTGTTATGTTGGACTTAAGTGGAACTGTTTTTGAACCACATTATGATATTAGAGTCTACACAAATTTTTTGCTAAATGTGAAACTTTAAGGTCTTTCTAAGGAAAACGTTCCTAGATATAATTTCCTGCTTTTTTATAGCTAGTATAATTAATAAGATCGCTTTATACTCGTCAAATTTCACTGCGCTATAAAGTGAATGAATCTGCCAACAAAAGATAAATATGGTCATGTATATTATTAAATGCTGGATTTAATGTGCATTGGGGAACATAATCTTTAGAAGGCCTTGCTATTTTTGTACTGCTCTTGTGCAGTCATCAAAGACGAGACACGAGATCATTGGCGTCATTAAAAGAAAAGAATCATGAATATTTATAATGCAAGCGATACGTCGTATTCTTTGAATAGCTAATTTTATTTATTCTTTCTATTTTACTGTTTGCTGTATGATGTGCAAATTTTTGCATTCTACTATTTATGAGGCCAACTAGCTAAGAAAAAGATATTCGGTTCAAGTGCCTTGTCTATTTTCTTCAAGACAGCTCATTTCAATTGTTGGAGGAATGTGAATATTAGATTATACATAATTATATATAAATATACATATATATATATATACACACATATATATATGTATACACTATATAAATATTGATAATAATTACATTATTATTATTATTATTATTATTATTATTATTATTATTATTATTATTATTATTATTATTATTATTATTATATAATCGATATGATAGCTATTGTACTACAGGTACAATGATATACTACTATCACAAATAAAATAATAGATACTATCATGTATACAGAAATTCATCTATATTTTTTAGATTTACAGTAATTTTTATAAAACTACTTGGTACGACGACTTATATGTCATCTCCAATGCATGGTTTATACAAAAATGCCAGAATTAGCAATTTTAATATGCTTAGTTTTGGCTAAAAATTTGATAGATGCTGTGCATGAATGTACCTTTTCTAATGAATTATAAATACAAAGTAATTGTAATTATGAAATAATATTCTCTGTACACATTATGTCATGATACATGAATTCTACTGTAACAATATATATACATAATTAATCTATTGTTAAAATAGTGTTATTTTTTCCTTCTATTCTCTACAGTAGTAACTTTAAATTTTATAAATTTTAATACAATACATTTGTAATTACCTATCATAATATGTTTGAGAGTTGTGCTTTTTTTAATTGCTGTACAAATCCTTCATTAGGTTTAATACAATTTCTTACACTTTTTACTTTATTATATGCATCATCATAAGATATTTTTTCGTAAGCCATTATATAAGATATAACAATTGCTGGTGAGCGAGATACACCAGCATTACAATGTACAAGAATATTTTCATCGCGATGTTCGTGTATGATTTTAATGCATTTCTTAATTGCTATGAGTAAATCAGACTCAGGTAAATCTAACAAGTCACAATAATAATATTTGATGTCATCAAATTTTACTGATGCATCAATACCAATGCTTAAAACATGACGAATCTTACGCTTTTGCAAGATTTCTTTGCTTACAACAGGATCTTGGGAACTTAGGAATAGTCCTTGTATTACATGTGCAATCTGTAAGTCTGGTCTATCATCTATGACAAATGGCATAGCAGTAGAGGACAATTCTGTGTTTATTCCATCAATCTCTACATATTTTTGACCAAGCATGTTGGTTACAATAGTCTTGCATTTTTTTAATTGTAATTTTTTACTTCTTATTAGACTATTTAGGTCCATTGTCAATGTACTTTACTAGTACTTTAAAAAAAAAATAATTGAATTAATTAAAAAATATTATTTGGTGATATTTGTATACATTCCTAGATGTATATTATACTTCAGTTTCATTTAATGGTATGACTATTCCATCATCGGATATTTTATATTTTATAATATGTTCATCTAAGTACTCTTGGTTATATCCTACATTCAAAAGGAATAAACCAGTTGCTGGTACTGGCTGTAAAATACGTAGAAAATTTTGATGGCCAGGAACTTGTAACATTACAGTTATATCTTTTTCTGTTATTTTACCTGTACCTAAAGCAATTAAAGTAGCTACAATTCGTCTAACCTACAAAAAATAATTTATTAGAAAAGCACACATATTGCAAATAAAAGTATTAATATCATTAACACATCTATTGTAATGTACATTACATACATTCTCTCTTATATAAAATAATATTTATTAATTATACCTGCTTATATACAAAAGATTTTGATGAACATTTAAATTCCCAAAATTCAAAATTTTCAGAGAGAGGATCAAACGGCATAAATGGAGAACCTTTCTCAAAAGTTAAGCTGTACAAACTCCTTACATAATTAATTGGTACACTTGATATAGTTTTTGCAGAAAATGTTCTGAAATCTTTTGTTCCCATAAAAAGTTGTATTGCACGTTTTATTCTTTCAGGATCAAAAGTATCTGACCTGTAACAAATACTTCATAAAATTGATAAGTTGTGACATAATACTAAGTTATGACATGATACTTATGACATAAGTTATACTTAAGGTGCAGACAATGATCCATTTCCATTATAGGAATTTTGTGATCATTGTTATTCTTAGCTCTCAGAATTCTATAAAGATAAGTCCTAGAATTTGCACATTGTCTTACATGAAATGTATCCTTTACTGGAATTACTTCCAATAACCTTAAAATGATATATTATTAATTTTTAATGATCAAAAAATATAGGAATTATTAAACATTTGATTACCTTATATTGTGACCGCATTTAATAAAATACCGATTAACGTATCTAAGTGCCATTTCAGGATTGTAAATAGCATCATACTTATTTCCCACATCAATATGAGCTGAATTATGTATCGCATGTACACCTAGATCTGTTCTATAAATTTGTTTCATCAATATTAATCACATACCTGTATATAATTAATATCTTGCAATATAATGTCAAATAAAATTGACAATATGTAGAAACATTACCTACTACAACAAGTTAATTTTGGCCATACTATACTTTTTGGAAACAACGTTGAGAAAGCATTTTCTATAGCACCTTGAATGGTGTCAACATCATATATCTGAATATTTGTATTTTTAACTATATTTTTTTGCATTCCACTAAACATACAAATAAAATAAAAGTAATAAAAGATACCTATTTTATATATATATATACACATAATTTGTATTCTAATATCTTAAAAACTGGTATTATAGAAAATTTCATTTTTAAATTCTACATTTTATTCTTTACCTACTGTAATCTGTATAAAAATACAAAAAATATAATTTTTTAGAAGTAACTTCAAACATGAATGTGAGTTATTGTGAGTTAAAATTATTAAAAATAGATATATGATTATGATTATAAATAATATGATTAATTGTACCTGTACAGTGTACCAAGATATGAAAATTTAATAAAATATCTTGTCATTTTTTTAAATTTAAAACAAATGCCACATGCGTTTTCAATTACTTAATATAAATTAAACAATAATTAGTAAAATTTATGATATACAACTTATCTTCGAAAAGCTAACCTCAAAATATACGCAAATGTATACACGCTTACCGGTACTTCACTCCATCATGTGCGCGTGCTACATGCTTGTAAATACCTATTACATGTCTGCAAAATGTATACTTAGAGAATAAAAATGAAATAAATGTAATATAAAAAAATACATCAATAATTATTTATTATTAAGAAATTTTAAATTCATATATTTGTTATAATTTAGTTTTTGTATATTTTGTGTACTTGTTGGACTATATCAGGCTAATATTATATCTGAAACATTGGCTAATATACGGATGGAGCAGCAAATACTTTTACTATTACTACTACTATTCGTTATAATTTATTATTATAAAAATACATTAATATATATATATATATATATATATATATATATATATATATATATATATATATATATATATATATATATATATATATATATATATATATATATATATATATATATATATATATATATATATATATATATATATATATATATATATATATATATATATATATATATATATATATATATATATATATATATATATATATATATATATATATATATATATATATATATATATATATATATATATATATATATATATATATATATATATATATATATATATATATATATATATATATATATATATATATATATATATATATATATATATATATATATATATATATATATATATATATATATATATATATATATATATATATATATATATATATATATATATATATATATATATATATATATATATATATATATATATATATATATATATATATATATATATATATATATATATATATATATATATATATATATATATATATATATATATATATATATATATATATATTGGTAAAAGGAAAGAACATAATGAGAAGGGAACTTGATATCACTTTTTACAAAATTTATTTTTTGTTTTAATTATTGTAATTATAGTGAAATGATAAAAAATGACTATAAATATCTTTTATCCATTTTTATCGAATTACTATCAATTTTTTATTAACTTATTTAATTTAGTTTAAATTATCTATACTTACTGCAATAAAAGTGAAACAATATAAAAATGAAATATTCTATTCAATTGATCTCTAAAGATATAAAACAATGCATGAAACAAGCTCAGCTCGCGTAATAAAATAATCATAAACTTATGCATGCATCCAGTGATTAAATCAAAATGTTTGTATAATTTATGAAATAACTCGTACCATATTTAATCGATTCGTTTATAATTAAGAAAGCAGTTTATTTAATTCGATTAGTTGAATCTAGAACGTTAGTTTAGCATAACAATGAAGGCAAAATTCGTTTGGTGGTGGAAAATTATCAAACAATATTTAACAAATTGTACTATCCACGGTGTTAAATATCTTGTGAACGATCAGCTTTCGTATATAGAAAGGTAAACGCGTCTATTTAAAAATTATTATTTATAAAAATCACAATTAACACTATTAACATGTACCGATGCAATGTTTTAAATTTCCCTTCTTTTTTTTTATGTAGATTGAAAATTTATAATATGAAATATACAATTCATATAGTGGGATAGAAATAATTTTAATTAAATAATGACGAAGGAACATTACATTTTTACAACTAATTTACAGATTATTTTGGCTAATTTTTTGTGCACTGTCTTGGTACGGTTGTGCAAATATGATTAATGATGTAGTGAGAAATTATATTCAATATCCTGTTGCTTTAACTACCGAGACTACATATGTTGATTGGCAAACATCCTTTCCTACGGTTGCTTTTTGCATTACTTCCACTTCCGCCATTAAAAAATATTTCAAAAGGTACGTTAAAATTTTAGTTTAAGAAATATTTTGCCATTTTGCATTATGATTAAAATTTAATTACAGGAAATTTGTATTACTATTAAGCAATTTAAAATATTATTATATTTAAAATCGTAATTACTTATATTACAAATTAAAATATAAAAAATTTGTTATTTTTTTTAAGAAACCCGGGATTGTTCACCAATTATTCCAACCCGAATTTCCTCCGTGCATCGACGGAAGATCTTTTGTCTCTTTATCAAGAGGTGAATGATTATTAATTTTCTTGCAGTTAGATAATCACATTTATCGGGCGCTAAAGTTGAAATACTGTAAATATGTATCTCTCTACCTTTATTTATCATAGATGCGTGTTCCTTGCGAAGAATTCTTAGCGGAATGCACGTGGAACAACGTAAAATTCGACTGCTGCACTGAATTTCAGGAATTGAGGAAAACTGGCGTGGGATATTGCATCGCGATGAATACGTTCCATTTGAAACCCGGCGTACATTTCTTTGTGAATCGCACCGTGAAGTACGGCGATCTTATCGTCGATATTCGATTAGATGCAAAGATGAAGAAATATCTTTTCGCTGGATTCACAGTTCGTACTTGTCTTTTTTTTTTTTAATAATATTTCTATTCAGTTAACTGGATCACATTTTAATAAAAAAACTAGTATAATTATAGAGTTAGAACTTAATGAAAACAAATTAATAATAGTTGGGTCGATTTTAGTCTTTGTAGACACAAACATGATATGCTTAATTTTTAATAAAAAACAGCATTAAAAATAGATCTATAAATAAAAAATTGTTATATTTAATAGTATCTGAGTGGCGACTTAACTCGCCCTACTTAAAAGGTTGATTAACAAGTTAAATAATTTAATGTTAATTTTATTTAAAAAATATTACCTATAATTCGGTCATTAATTTAATACTTAAACAAGTAAATCACTTCCTCACGTGTTTTTGCAAGAGTAAACAATAGAAGGAACAATATTGGGTGATCCAAAAGGAAGTATTGATCAGAGAGTTACAGTTATCCTTAAAGAAATACGGCAGCGCGTAATTAAGGTTTTTTTTTTTTAAAGTCAAAGCAAATATATAAACAAAGATTTCAAGTATCTAAACATAGTCTGATCTTTTGATAAAATGTTCCATGTGCATTACAGTTAGCTTCATCAATTAGCTGAGGACGCGTTCATATGATATACAATACACCATTAATGAATCATCAAGCAGCTTTAAAGAAACACAAATTGATCAAATTTGATCCTTCTTATATCCTCGAGACAATTAATTAAAAGCTTGCATCATTTAAAATTTAATACTAATCAAACATGTTTCTTCAAAAGTAGTTTTTAGTTGTAAGTTCAATGTACAAAATGGTACGTATTACTTTATAAATCAAACTAGACAGCCTGTTATAAATTACTATATTGGTTTTAAATACTGTTATATAATACTGTTTCAAGATAAAAAGAAAAGAAATACTCGATACAAAAATTATACACTTACAGGTACATCTTTTGAATAATTTGAAGTTACCAATGCTTAACAATGTGGGCATGGACGAGATACGTATAAAAGCCGGAAAAACGACCCGAGTCGAGTTCATAATGAAAGACACGTTCAACGAGGTTGGCGTGAAGAATATTGCTGCTGAGCACAGGGGCTGTCGGTTTCGCGACGAAATACTAGCGAACAATCTATTTAACATTTACAGTAGCGACTCGTGCTATCTGGAAGTACGTCAATCTTTCTTTTTTTGTCGTAACTACACCGATGTATTTTCGAATATACAATAAACCTTGCCCATTGTTGGCCGACGGAGCTTGATTTATATGTCGGCACTAATAAATTAAGTGGTATTTATCGCTAGGTAATTATAGAACGAATGATAAAGCTTTGCGGATGCGTGAATTTTTATTATCTCGTACCCCAAGGGGCAAGAGCTTGCAACGGCACCGAGACGGTCTGCATAATAGCCAATAAAACGAATATCGACTTGCAATCGCTCAGAGACGAAAAATGTCTTCCGGATTGCGAAGGGACTTTGTTGCTCGTGTACGAATTCTATAAAAATATTATGCTCGGATCGAAAGTTTTGCATGAGATAGTATAGTTCCCTTTATTTTATGTATGAACACGTTTGAACGCACTTGTGGAGTTGAAGAAAGGCATTAATTGAAAGACAATTAGCGTAGAATATCTTGAAAATATTAAAATACCCTAAGATCACTTGTATCGTACAATGTAGCACTCATTCTTTTGAAAGTAATTATTTTATCTCTTCTAAGCACTATATTAGACACAAAATATCTGTTAATTTGTATTTGTTTACAAATTAATTTATAATGCTTTTAAGTATAAGTGGTATTTTGTATTGCAGAAATCGATTGGAACCCTCTGAATATGATACTCCGAGTCAAATGTATGCACGACTTCATTTTACCTTGCTATCACATCCAACGGTGCGTTATCGTCGATATGTGGTTAACGATCTTTTAGACGTTATAGGTAAACGATTAACAATAGTAATTAATAGTGACAATTATTTAGTCATTTGTAATAAAATATTATATAGATGTAGAGGAAGAATATTTCTCGCGCATTTTCTTTTTTACAGATCTTTTCATTATCAGCGCTATTTTTATCAACTATTAAACAAGCTGTTTTTCCGACATTGACGAAGCAATTGGGAAAACATAATCACATAAATTAATGGAACATTACAACCGTATAATTATAACCATACTGCCAGAATAAAAGAAAAATTTATTTTATAAAGTAACAAATTTTCTCTTTGAGATAAAGATATATACAGACCGTAAAATAATTAGTATGTTGAATTACTCATTATTATTTTCCTTGATTATCAATTGTTTGACATATGAATTCCTCTACTGTGATTACCATGTAGGCAAATTTTTATTTTTGATATTTGTATGGACATAAAGCTAGAATGGAGAAGTTAGTATTCATTATATTACAATAACCAAACAAATTTGACTTCATATTTGTAATAAGCTTTTCTGATATTTCAAATATTATTATATGTTTCTAAAATTTGTCAATGTCTGAAACACCTTGTACCATATTATCTTACAACGTTACGTTATCTGATTGTTTGTTATTTTTAGTTTCTGTTGGAAGTGCGGTTGGTCTCTTCATGGGTGCCAGTATCTTAAGCATCTTCGAGTTACCGTATTGGTTATTTGTTCGTCGAGACAGAATAGCGTAAAATCCAAATCTTCATGAATTAAAGTATTAGAACTTGGACAAAGAACGATTTATGTGACCGTGTCAGTTATTGCTTTTTTTAGCGTTAAAGTTAGCTGTTGCACAGGCTTAGCATGCATAATAGAATGAAGAGACAGAGCAAACATTACGATGTTTACACGTACTCGATAGTAGCGTAATCCGAATCATGTGGCGCACAGATCTTTTGTCTCGTTGCCGCTTTATCTCAGCACTGATTGTCGGTAAATATACACGCCAAAAAACAGGTACAAGTATCCTGTTGTAAATTCATCATAGATACCTACGGTCTAAAAAGGAAAGTAGCTTATGGTTGATGCTTATATAAAGAGGATCAGTCGTTGCGATAGTTACTTCCTCAACCATGTCAAAATCAGAGCTGGAGGTTCGAATCGCGCCAGAATACTCGATCAGCGGACAACATCTATCTAATGTGGATGCTTATCGAAATTTATTCACCCTTCAAGATGTACAAACTTTAGTGAAACATGCAACAGGCAGCAACACAGTGGTGCACAAATTCTTCTTGAGATCATATTCTGATGGGAAGCTCGGATTTTTGGGATCACATCAGAAGCTCAGCGTAGAAGTCAAAACCGCAAATGGGAGAGAGATCCTGTCCTTCTTCGTTAAAGTCGTGCCGTACGATGTACCCAGCCAAGCTGAATACGTGCTTGATAAATGTGTCTTTCTAAAGGAGAAAATCTTCTATCGTGACATATTTCCTCAACTGTATCATGAGTATAAAGATGAACCATGGACTGCAACTTGTTTCTTGGTCAAGGAGAATCTCCTGGTATTTGAAGATTTAGGTGTTAAAGGCTATTCGTTGAGGAATAGGTTATTCGACAAAGAGCTCATTGTATCCAGTTTAACATCCATTGCCAGAATGCATGCATCCTCTCTGTTAGTGGAAGCACGTTTTGGAAAGTCTTTGAAGAAAATGTATCCACATGCTTTCGTTGAGAATGCTTTCTCCGAGACTGGCAAGACTAAAATGTGGTTTCAAGTAAGTGTGAATGCCATAGTTGCTGTAGCTAAACACCTTGGTCTGGATGCCAGTATGATACCAAAAGCTTGTGAAGAAGTATACGCAGCCTTAGAAATGTCAGCTACAAAAAGAAATGTTATTAGTCATGGAGATTTATGGGGGAATAATCTGATGTTCAGTAACACAGTACCTCCCAAGTGTTTTTTGGTAGATTTCCAGCTAATAAGATATTCTCCTCTGGCGCACGACGTGATACAATTGTTGTATCTTTGCGCTGATCGTGATTTTAGAGAAAAGTGGGAAGAGGCTATGCTGAAGCATTACTATAGCGTGTTGTGTGAAACACTGACCTCAGCAAAATCAGTTTCTGTGCAAGTTCCATCTTGGTCAGAATTAATTGAAGGGATGGAAGAGCAGAGATTATGTGCTCTAATCACCGCAGCTATATATTTCCAGACTGTGTTATTGGATGAAAAAGTAGGTGCAGAAATTATGAATAATTCTGACAGTTATCATGAGTTTGAATTTGTAAATAGAAACGAAACAGTGCTTAAAATAATGAAAATTGATCCGGTATATAGAAAACGATTATCAGAAGCTGTTACTGAATTGGTTGAGTTCAGTTTCCGATTAGATAAATTACCAAAACCGACATAACGTTATGAAATTTCTTATTACATAATAACAAGTTTTCTTACTCACACTTTATGACAAATTTTTTATTTTAAAATTTAAATCACACTGTATTAATTAATCGTTACATGGTGTTCCACTGTATGTACATTATTTATATATGGACATTGTTTACAACAAAGTAATATCATAAATAGAATTTATGAAATAGAAGTTGTTCTTTCTTGTTTCTGTATTCGTTTAAATAATTTATTAAAAAATCTATAATCACTATTGTTTTGCCAATTATTTTATAAACAATTCCTCTTTCGTGTATCGTAGAAATAAAAATCTTCACACTACATCATAAATATTTTCAGATGGTAAAGTTGGTTCAAGATTGTCATCTATCAATTGTTGTTCAATCTCCTCTCGATCTGGAAGTATAGTTCTAAGGAAAGACCAATCGTGATCGACAAGTTGTACTTTTGTCTCATCGACATTATCGATTTCAGTTACAGGTGGAGATTCACGATTTTCCGGTCGTGATAGTTCTTCTTCGCTTTCCTCTGACTCTTCGTCATTCTGGATTGTTTCATCCCTAAGCAAATCAAAATGAAAAGCATGTAATCTGTCTAAAATCGACTAACTACTAAGTTATCATTTCAAGGCTAGTACTTGAAGATCTATTAAAGCTTTAAGTACTTTTAATTTCTCAATTATAATAGTTCACTTCCAAACATTTCCCACAATTAGACTGTGGATCTTAATGCTATTTTACATTCCTATGAATATAGTTAACTTAATAGAGTTTTATTTGACTTACTAATTATTACAACGAATACTTCACTTTGAGAATTTTATATACTTTTGTTATTGTTGTTCTTTTCAATTTCAGAATAAATGTGTAAACATATCCATACAGTATACATATAATTTATTAATTACAATGTTTTATCAAATTACCTCTCGATTCTATCGTCAGGTGATTGAGTTTTTGACACAGATGGCGAGAGCAGAGATGTGATGAATGATGCACAAAGCATCTTCATGGGCGGTAATGTGTGGGCTGAGACGCTGAGAAGCTGAAAGGCATAATTAATATTATCTTAAATATCGAAATTCACGCAGTTCTTAATACATTCAAAATGTGCTTAATATCTTTTTTGGAAAAAAAAGAAATAAATAAATAAAATGCTCCTTTTAAATAAAAATGTTCGTTTACCTAGATAAAAATAAACAACGAATTAAAGACGATAAAGAAAGAAACAAGAAAAAAAAAAACATTTCAAGTAAGGAGCTAACTATAATTGGGAAAGATACGTATGATATTTGACGTGCGTTTACTTCTTCGGTAATACTTGTGACGCTCGCGACATCCGATTAGTTAATTAGTCTTAAGGCTGACGCAGGCACACCCCCGAATGAAAATTTCTGCAATTCCTGCAATCTTCTACTTCAGATCTAGGTTGACGCGTCTCTTACAACCTACACGAATATTCTTCTCGGTATACACCAGTTTTCGCCAGAAAGTTGCTAGAAAAGACGCATGTTTCATCAAGCAAAACACAAGCGATAGTACCGAGAAACATACACTATCTATATTTAGTATCTTAACAGAGTATAATAGTATTTCACAGAGTTTCCCTTTTCATCGATTACCATTGAGATGTCTAATATAGTTGCACGGTATTTAGTATTTTGTACGATATTATTTCCTAGTGTTTCCTTTAATTAACTCTTACTGGGATATTCCGTGCACATACAAAATTCTCTAAATAATTGTAATATTAAAATGTTAGCTAAATCAACGATAAATAATTAACGTTTATTATATTAAAAATACGAACAGCTTAACACGTCACTGTTAAAGTATTATCCTATCCTTAGAGTTACACCATCTTTTTCACTATCGGTGTTGTTAAGCTCACGAGATATACGCATAAGTAGTACTATTTAAATAGCTGCATCGATGCAACGTACGCGTCACCGAATGTGCAAATATCAACAAACGTATTAAGCATATAAATTGACAGAGCTATTATCTTAACGAAATTAAAATCGAAACATGTAAATGGATCAAAGGTGCATTTAATTGGGAATAAGGTCAATCTATCGACGTGTGACGTCCTCGTGGATTTTGACGAAACCTTTTTTAATTACCTTGTTGGTGACGCGCGTATAACGAGAAAAATAATAAAAACAGACAGTGGGATGACCTTGACAAAATAAAATACCGTCTTAGTCAACAATACGGCTCTGTCCTATGGAATGGAGATAGATCTTTAAATTTTTAAGTGTTCAGCTTTGTCGACACTATGAGCGTTATCGTTGTAGTATTGGTTGGGCCACATATCTTTCCGGCGATCGGGTCGCATCGCAACGCGACTTGCCAAATCGAGTCACATATTGATAACTTTTGAACCAATGGGTTCCCAAACTCGAAACCGTTGCATTCCGCTTTTGTCCATCGAGTAACATTAGAAAATAGAAAAAAAGAATTTTAGACAGAGATGCCTCGAAGAGAGCTTTAACGTCGTTTTATTTTTTCCAAGGTCACTGGGATCGGACCGCTTGTATTTATTAGATTTCTCGTTATAATTCGATCTCGTCGAAATTCATATTCACCGGCAGATTCACCGGGAAGAAACAATGCACCGCTGTGCAAGTTTACAGGAGGATGGCGACCAGTTTGCAACAATCTAAAAAGATTAGATAGAATACCCGTCTCGATATACACCTACACGTGAGGGGAATACGATTTTATTAATAGGTAACGTAACAATATCAGGACAGCCCCCGCGGGAGATAAGACTTTGTTCCTAGCTTCCTCAACAGGTTCGTCCTGACCTGATTTTACTGGAACATTTGCAAACAATTCCGGAGCGACGTTGAAAACCATCGTTCTCCATTGTGCACCGTAACGAGAATGAATAAAGGCTGGTACTGTCGAAAGTTTTGATTCTTCATCGGCTGTTGGAACTTTGCTTTCCAGTTCGTTAATCTTTCCGAAAAATCGGAAACTTATTATTAAAACCGATTGGTGCGCACGACGATCTATCATTTTTGTCAGAGCAAATGACTGTGGCCGCAGACTGAGAGACATTAAGAGAAAGTTAAAGATAAATTATTGATACCGAATGAATTAATAAATTGGAATAAATAGAGATATGAAACTTATGTAACGATATATTAAATCGTTTAATTATGAGCAGCGGATGTTTAATATCAGATTAATATAGTCCATCAGGATAGATTTAGAGATATGAAATTTAATTATTTCGCACGTCTAAAATTAAATTGTTGATATTGGCAAAAAAGTGAGAATATATATAGCAATGATAGGAAATAATATAAAATTATTGTTACCGAAGAGAGAAATTGTTTTGTAATTTAGAAAAATACTAGGGTTCGCGTTTGATTTCTTGTTATGCATTTCTAGAAAAATATAGAACGTAACGTAACATAAATAAGGAACAGTCATCAGGTGGTTCATAAGCAATTAACTCTACTATTCCACAGAATTGACGCAATATGCAAGAAAGCTGTGAGCTAGCGGATATCCGTGTACTGTGAATCTTAAGTAACGACGTAGACCTACCTAATTAATCAATAGCTACGAGATGTTTTGTGTCCGCTTTTATACGTCTTCAAAACTGAAAATGCTCCTAAGCACGTTTCAAAATATCTTTGTGATTATTTAGAAAAATATACAAAATATGCCTAGCACATTATTTGGAAAAAATGAAACAGGAAGATATCTCTTATAACTATGAAAAATTTAACTAGCCAAAACTATATAAATAGCGAAAATAGTTTTTTCTCTTTAAAACAGTCATTAAAAACGTTTAGTTCCTCGCAAAAATATTGATATCTTCTAATAGATTCTCTCGATAAACGTTAAAAAAAATAACGCGTATAGGTCTCTGAACGATCTTGTAGAATTAATTATCCGCTGCGTCCGTGTTCTCCATAACGCCATCATTAGCGGATCATGCGGCCTTAAGGACCGCAGAAGCTCATGTGATGATCCTTAATTTGCTTAGCCTCCAGACACTAAAGGCGTTCTCCAAATGGGGCAAGATTTTACTTTTAGACAAGCTGATATTATCGCGTTCATTTAAATGATCACACGCAGACCGACATCGTATACGAGACAGTTCAAACGAGTTTCTCTCTCTCTCTTTCTCTCCCGTCTACTTGTTGCACCAGCTTGGTCACGATAAGGGAAACTCGGTCTATTGATTTTGCATTGGCCTTAAAGCAATGAGATTTTATAGCGGTACACGTGGACATCCCTTCTTGAGACCGATCTCCATTGTTCTTTGGAATGTTTGCGTGATATCAAACGGTCAGTTTATTTCTGAATTTCGCCTCTATCTCCACCCTGTTGGCCAATTACAAATTTCTTATCATCCTGAAAGAGAAGCGAACGAGTGAGACCAAATATTATTTGTTTCTTTTCTTCGTCTTTATCTCCTCTATAATTATTTCACAAAATGATACCAATATGTTCGTTGTGATTTTCAATGTTTTCAGGCCTTTGAAGGAATTCTTCTATGTGTTAGGTGTTGAAAGTTGAGATTTTTGAAAGAATTATTCAGCCTGCAATTTTATCACGTACTTGGACGATTTCCGGGAAGATCGAGACGATTCCTTGAGTGACGCGTGCCGAAGGTTTTTCCGTCGAAGACAATGCCCTAGGTCAGAGGGACAACTGGAACGCCGTGAGAGGGTGGGAGTGCGGAGAAGTAGCTCCTATATTAAATCATGGCGAGGCCACTTCCCAAAGTCAGTTCTACGTTGAACGCTCAGCCAAGAAACTCTTCATCGGTGACTCTTTTTCCATCGTTTTATCGAGCAACACGTTATCATCTCTTCTTCTACTTTACTGTGAAGATATCCTTGTGAGCGGTGTCTATTCCTCGATACAATCAAGTGTAAAGAAAAAGAAGAAAATAAAAGGTAAATTTAAACAGAGGAGATCGGGATCTTGATATTCTGCAATTTGTTTGATATTCTTCGTTGAAACTAACTTTTGGGCGTTTGTGATTGGCAGAATTTTTCAAATATCACACTGAAGTATCAAGCTGGTGACTACGTTCTTCAACTAAATTATCTCGTGTATCAAGAGAGAGTAGAAGAAGTAGCTTCCGACGTCTATCTACGACAATTTCGGGCATGAAGTTAACAGCGTGGAATTCTGTGTGCATCCTGATAGTCGTCTTCTTCCTAATGGTTACCACGTCTGCATATCCTGCTGGCAATCCAGAGATAGTGAGTACCTCTCTTCATATACTTTCAGTGAAATTGTGTAACTTACACTCGAATAACGCTGACAAGTTACTTCAACTATCTCTGATTATTTAAATTTGTTGAAGATGATACATTTATTGTGTTACTTTGATCTGTTAAACGTAATGATACACGTCTTTCATCAACGTTCCATCGTGGTCCATTTATCATATTCTGCATCTCGTTTTTTATTTACTTTCCTGTAGATGGTTTAATACATCAATTCTTGATATGAATCTTGTTTGAAACGTAACCACGTGCTGAGAGTGGCGCGTGGGCATCTGCTTGGGGCTTTGACTCATAAAGTCGCGTTCCTCTCTGCGAATTAGGCACGTAGATGCGGTGAAAAGAACGATAAAGCGGATAAGTATAGGAAGACACGTTCGTGAGTCAGCCAATTATACAGCAACCGGTGATGTCCGGTGAATATCCAGAAACTATTAAATCAAAATGTAGTCTCTGAAAATGATGCAGCTTTCTTCATTGCATTAATTTTTCATTGCTTCATTATAATCTTCATTATAATTCTTGTTTTCGCAAAAAGAAAAAAAGAAATAATCGTTCTATCGTTTAAAAAAACGATAATTTCAAACAAGTCATGATTTTCTGGCAATCAGAAAATGTTATCGTTAGGTCGCGTGAGTTTGCATTGACAAAATGGAGCAAATAGATAAAGGGGAAACACATAATACACGTGTATAGCGATAATTTCGCCTGAAATGACATAATTCGGTCATCGATATTCATATAGATACAACAAAGACTTTCTCAATTAGATATAGGAGCTATAATTGAATTTCCAATTAATTATCATACGTTGACTGTTTCATAAGTTGTTAGTTTGTATGAAATATTTCCTTTCTTTAAATAAAGAGGAATTTTTGTTTAATCTTTTACGCACAGTACAGAGAAATCAATAGAAATAAATGGAATTCCGTGTTTCCCTTCTTATAAGCACGTGGGATGCATATGATAATATTGCAAGCACGAGTGGACGTTGCTCGCGAATGGTACTTATTAAATCAATCTCTTTTCTCTACTTGTATTGGTATATCTAATCAAACCGAACTGTAGGTGGTACCGTAAACAGAAATCATGCTTGTGAAAATTCCGTTCGAATCGTTCGATTATAATTAATTCCTCCAAAGTCACAATCTCGAGATTCTATTTCACAAATATTTTTATCACAATTTTTTTAATATTTCATAGCGATATTAAAATTGTAATATAATTGAGAAACGGAAGGATGATGTTAAATTACTTTAAATATATCATAGTTTTAATTTTGTATAATTTTTAAATTAAATTCTAAAATTAAATAAAAAAAAAACGTCACAATTATTAAAACAGAAATGATAAAAGTGATTTATAAATAAAATTTGCATAAAAAAGGAACATTTTAAATTGCGACTTCCTTTTATCGAAACGATTGTTCAATTTATTTATATATTTGTTTCATAGTGCACACAGTTCTTTAAGTTTTATTAAACGTTACCAATTATTTTTTTAAGATGTATAACTTGCAGGCGATCGAGAATATGCGACAGATCCCACAGTGGCACTGTTTACGCTACAGAAAATTCGATCTCGTACGCCGGTGTCGGAATTACCGTTTAGGAAGGAAACACTGACAAACACAAACTCATCGCAATCCCGTATGGACGACCGCAACGAATAAGTCACGATATTTCAAGTTTCATCGACCAGCTGTTCTAAATGTTCTGCTGCAAATACTCAAACTTATATAAAAATGAAATGAGATGTGGCACGCCATAATAACACTTTGGAATTACTTATGAACTTAGTTGATAAATGCAACTTGCATAGATTTTAATTTAATTCTTCATGTCTCGTTATTTACTGCAAGACTGTATTTCCAAGACTTCAAAATTTATCTTCATCTTTTAATTTGTATAAAATAGAAACGGGAAAGAAGATAGATAAAAAGATGAGAATATCTTACGGGATTAACAGTTTCCATTTTCCTAAGATTAAAACTTTGATAAAGATTACTATATATTGTATTAAGTTATTAATATTACTTGTACTTCTATATTTCCTACTTAATTATTTATACTATATTTTACGAGAAATTGTGTATATATAAACGCTCTTTGATCTCATTGTAAAATGAGAATATGTTCTAGAATAAAATTATTTTTTCTATCACGAAATTATTTTCAGATGAATATCACCTACCTGTCGAATCATACGTCCACTAATTATAAACATAAATTGCAAAGGTATATTTTTTTTACTTACCTCTTTTACCATTCCTTTTCCTGTTTTCAGTTGTTCGTGCATAAATAGAGCGGGTACTTCCTTGTCTGTGGTAGTTGTGCTCGCTATTAGATGGCTAAACGCGGTAGCAGGAACTGTTGCATTCGTAGATAAAATTTCAAGAGAAATAGTCACTTCAGATTCTGGTTCTAACGTTAATAATTCCTATTGATAAAACAATTAAATATATATAGTACATATGATCATTGTATTGGATGATTCAATAAATGTACAGATATTTTATATCAATACGTTTTGCATACATTTGCTGTGTACATACTTGATTAGAATCTAAAAAGAAAAGCTGCGATCTTCGTTGCCACAATCTGTACGATGAATCTCGTTTCACTTGTAAATGTGGTACAAAGGTGGCTCCCAAAATGAAACTATTATTTTCGATAAAATCTTTTCTTGTGTAGACGGGTGTCGATTTGTGGGGTGTGAATACAAACACTAAAATTAATAGATTACTTGCTATGCAAAAATAAAAATTTGGGTATCTTTTAAAGCAAGTTATATATTTACGTGAATTATCGGTGGTGAAAACAGCCATGTACGTTGATTTCGGATCTGCCGTAAGAGTTGCAATTTTTAGAGGTACGCTCCATATTAACGTAAGCGATAGGATGTTCCACACCGCAATATGCTGCGTGGAAACTGCTACCACAAGATGACAAGCATCTTGCTTTCCAAATTCAATTCGCCTAGTAAAACATATATAATAATCCCAATGCTGTTCTTATGATTATTATAAGGTCTATTTTTCATAAAACTTACGTCACTGGATACTGATATTGACAGTGTGTAAGGCTACATTTAAACGTACAAGTATCGGGAGTCCATATTGTTAGACTAGAATCGAAACCAATACCAACTAATGAACCATCAATTGAAAAACCAGCATCCGTTGCAGGCAGATTTCTGTAATCTCCTACACTATGGCACTGCCAGTATTTATTTTTTTCTACAACAAATATAATCTTAAAGTTTAATACTACAATTCTCTTATTACAATATAACTTTTACATACTGTGTAAGGATGAAGGTTCTACGAGATGCCATAATTTGAATTTTCTATCTCTGCCTGTTGTAACTGCCAGTGCTCCCTCGTCACCGAATAACATGCACGGTTGGAAGTGCAAAGCATTCACACCGCCATCGTGAGGAAGCTCGATTGACGTGTTTAATGCGTACCTAACAGGTTGACAACACAGAAACTTAATATTTACACATCAAGAATGCATATCTTGTACTTACTGTTGTTGTTTAACGTTATACATCCAAAATTTCAGCCTCACTTCTATACATGACATTTTATCGTTTCGTTCTTCAACAGTCGCCATCCACATACCATCATGATTTATTGCTATCTTTGTAACTTCCGTGTTTATAATAAGTACATTACGCTCTTGCGTTAAAAAATTTTGTGCCGTAATATTTATCTGAAAATTTATTAACAAGTTGATAAACGACATAGTGTAAATTTTTTACCTGTTTTATATTACACTGTTACTCACATTATATAATAAACTTTTCGTATGGGTATTATAAAATTGAACATGTCCGGTACGACTATTTAAAACTAAACAATTCGTACGTGGATCAACGATAAGGCCAGCAGGAAATAAATCTTTAGAAGATAAGGTCACGCCCCATGTAAAATTTTGTATAACTGATGTCAATTTTCTTTGTGGATTTACAACCACGATACCTATGAATATAGATATATTTTATAAATATATTTCATCTATCTAAAATAGATCTAAAGATTTAAATATCTAAAAATATTCATACCATTATCTAAAGTAGATACAGCCACATATAAATTATCAGGAGCAATAGTAAGGTGTTTAATAGGTGCAGGTAATCGAGGAAGGAAGGATTTTTGATGTGAATTTGCTAAAACCCATTTCACTAGAACACATTCTCCTCCTCCTGTATACATGTGACCACCTGCAATTTTTATGGTATATACAGTTATTGTACATGTTGAAATTTAAAAAAATATAAGAAATATATATCTTACCTGATTTACTGAATGCTATTTCTGTAACAGGTAACGTATGCCAATGATAAACTGCTGTATAAGGTCTTGTTTGAAACAAACCCTTCCATACTACGACACGACCAGTTGTATCTCCTGTGGCAACACATTCTTCTTCTGGATGTCCAGCAATGCATGTTGGTATTCTACCTGTTTTACCTGTCTTATGTCTGTGATCATGAAATACAGTGGCATTTATAAGTATTTTTTATTGAAAATTTCAGTTTGTCTTTAATGTTAAATAATTTTTCCTAAGTATAATACATACAATTTATCAACAAAATTTCTTGATGGATTCAATATATGCAAATCTACATCATGAAGGAGTGCTATTAAATTTTCACCATGATTACCAATTATATCAACATAGTATTCATAAGATTTTGTCCTGTAATAATATGTAAGAATAATACATCACATAAATAATACATAATAAGAGCTTCATTCATAATTATTGAAGTGCAAATTTTTCTTACGATATACACGTAGACTTTGCACAAACTCCATTATCTAGATCAAATAACACTATATAAATTTTTGTATTGCATTTGGAAATATATGTTACAAGCACTTGACGCAACTCATTTCCATTATGAGTTTTATAATTTACAATGTGAAACGTTTTTATTTTTGGCTCTATTTGAAATTTTAATTTCTGTAAAAAGTATAACAATTATGGATTTATAAAAGCCTCAAAAAGGAAAATCATGGTAAAAAATACATTTAAATGTATCCAATGTGTAAATCCATAGTGGATATTAATATTTATACCAATTTCTTTGTGATAATGCCGCTTTGACAACTCCAAAAATTTAATTCTCCATTTTCTGTACAGGCAATGATCAGATTAGGATTTTCTGGATGTATTATTAATCCTGCAATTCTGTAATTTGCTGGTTCTAATTCTTTAACAAAATCTCCAGTTTGTGTACTGTAAGCTCTTATAATATGCTTCCATACTATGTATAATGTTCTGTAACGTATATGTATTATTTAATAGAAATATTAACTATAACTTTGTTCTTGAATACCGTAGTCCAACATTTATAACGATATTTACTCATATAATTTCATTAACAAAATTAATGAAGTACATGTTTAGTACCATCATGTTTACAACCAGAAATTTTATATTTAAACGCCAAAAAAAATTATAATTTTTGTATATGCTGAATTAAAACTTACTCTCCATCGTGTGAAAAAACTGGCCGTTGATCAATTATACTTCCTCCGCCTTTTCTCGTTAAAACTAAATCGTCTACATCAATTACTTCAATATTTGTTGATTCGCGTTGCGTATTTAATTTCATCTGCATTTTTTCACTTATGTCGTAAGAGACCAATATTCCTAATAATTAAACGCGGTATTGTATACCCCATATATTAATGACACAATAAAATACAAAATACAGTAAAAAATATTATATTTTGATAACTACAAAAGCTTAAAACATAAATTAACCAAACCAAATGCCTATCACATGGTGTCTTCTCGTATCCAAAGATCCAAATACTTAAACAAACTTCATCTACCATTTCTGCAACTGTAATGATAAAAATACCTAAATCTTTAGGTGCAACTTCATTTCGAAGAATCATAGTATATTTTTTCACAATCGTAATAACAGCTAGTAATAATCTTAATAAATGTAAAAAAATTTGTATAATTATTTATATATTTAATATTCATAAATAAAAATATCAACTATAATAAAATATTTTAAAAACTTGTTATTAATTTACAGACTACACATTCATCTACTACAGCAATTGAAATTGTAGTTTAGCGACATCTGAAATACTTTATGCACGTCATAAAATGCATCGATAACTGTAGTATTCCTTTTATCGGAATCGGCAATACAATATATCGACATAGTAGATTCGAACCGTAGGGAATCTTCTTTATCAATAGTAGATGAACTAGTCATTTATTAATTCTACTAACATAATAGAATTGATCGGTTTTAAATTGAATTACTTCCTCTACCGATAAGTTTCAATTTCTTATTGTAAAAAATTGTATCTTTATAATGATTATACTCATATTATTGTATTCTGTATATTCGTTAAATATTAATGATGAATGTGTGATATTAATAAAAAGAAAGAAAATTGATAAAACATTAAACACAATAATGTTTATACTTTAACATACTCTATTCGACGAAACCTTTTTTTCGAGTAACTGTTGCTTTATTCTCCCTTAACTTTACACATTATGGACAGTAACATAAGTGGGAACTTAGAAAAAGAAAAACTGATCAGGCTTTCAAGCTAATTCAATAAATAAAGCGCATGAATTTCGGCTTTGAGTGGATGGTAAACAAGTACTGCACGCGAGCAAAGATTCAAATAAAGATTTTATTGAAATATAAGGAATCTGTACCAGACAGAACTAAAATTACCGTTTAAATTTGGTACTACCGGGGTTCATATCGTATATGCCTGCGTAATCGCTGGGTTATCTTTTCACATTTTTTCCTCTCTCCTTGTGTCGGTGTGTGTGTATCTGTGTTGACTTCATCTTTTTTTTTTTTTTTTAAATCGTTATAAGTAGAATCTGAATATTTCTATAAGTACAGAAACAATATTGAAGGTACGCGCACAGTCTATCTCAAAGTCTCTAAAGCTAAAAAGGATTTTTCTCCTAGATCAGCAGTTCTGCGATTCTTACATTTACAACTTAAAGGGGTTTCTTGCTTTCCGTTTCTCTATTTACAATTATGATAAACTGAAAGGTCTAAAGCTACGCGTTTTCTCTCTCTCTCTCTCTCTCTCTCTTTGTTTCATTCTCACTCTCGCTCTAAAATCGCTCCGTTATCATAGAATTGTAAGTGTTCAACTATTTACAATTTTTACAGAATATTTCTCTCTCAATATACAGAGTGTATTGGTTTACATTACACAACAATTTAATAAACGCGTATTTAAAATTCCTTGCAGACGCGAATTGCAAGAAATCGCGCGACCTAACTGCGCGCAAATAGTCCCATTTTTTTTTCTCGTTTAAAAAGATAAACCGTTACAATTCTGCTTCTCGCTTGGAAATAGATCGTACATAGTCAATCGGAAAAAAAAAGAAGAAATATTAAACATCTGTTACTAATGTATCGTCGATTTATCATTTTAAATTATATAGTTAATCAATTTTAATGTACGATAGAGAAGAAAATTTGTCCTTTCCTCGTAAAATGGGACGTATTGCGCGCATAGTCTCTAATACTATACTAAGAATGTAAAAACCAAAAAAAAAACTTTTCTTCCTTTATATTAGTTAGAATAAATAAGCAACGTATATGTATTTTTTTCCTTTTAAGATTTACGCTTATACAATTAACTGTATCACGAATTTACTGGTTCCGAAATTGGTGCACACGCGGCGCCAAATGTACGGTGCAGCGGAAGTTAAAAAGAGAAAGAAAGATGAAATAAAATAAAATAAAAGGAAGAGAATAGAGTCAATGTTTGAGGAAGTTTAACGACATTAATTAATTACATTGTTTGGATAGAAGATCATTAGAATTTGGTTGTACTCGATTCTCTGTTCATGATGACCGTTTTCGAGGTAGGAACATTCCTATTTGGTGAATACACGTCGACAACCCATCTTAAAAAAATAAAATGGCGCTCTCTCAAGGATATGCATAAATATTTCTCGAAATACATATTCGTAAGTATATATATGGTTGGAATTAAATGTCGCGTGTATGAAAACGTATAATACGCAGTCAGTCCTTAAATTCAAATGGAAAAAAAAAGGGAAATGAAAGAAAAGATACCTTTGAAGGTATAAAAAAAAAATGCAACATCTAACACGTTTAAACAATACTTAATCGATTCGTAACAAAAACACCGACAACCGATATAAAACATGTTATATAGATTACAAAGTTATCATGTACTACGTTGTTGATAACGTACATCGTTTTGCTTCCCTTTTTCAGCTTGTTCGTCACTGTGCATTGAACTGTATGTGTACGTGTGTGTAGGTCTGTTCGTGTGAGTGTGATGCTATAACAACTTGAAAAAAAAAAAAAAAAAAAAAATCAATCTGTTCGTGTGAGTGTGATGCTATAACAACTTGAAAAAAAAAAAAAAAAAAAAATCAATAATGCGTTCGTGCCTCTAAACAAATCTAAAATCTACGAACGAATGGTAC
The DNA here is from genome assembly GCF_000188095.3 of Bombus impatiens. Taxonomy (NCBI): domain Eukaryota; kingdom Metazoa; phylum Arthropoda; class Insecta; order Hymenoptera; family Apidae; genus Bombus; species Bombus impatiens. The sequence continues at coordinate 961,355 of NT_176468.1, forward strand.
ACCTCTTTTCATTTCTTCTTGTGACAAAATATTACTCGCTAAGAAAAAGAGACAAAGAAATGAGAGTGACATTCATCAGTTAAATACAATATAATATCATAATGCTGAGAAATACGTCATCAAGATAACATTAGTTCCTTTTTTGTTACTTTTGTTTCTATATACTCGAAAATTCATTTTTTTCGTATTTTCTTAAAACGCTTCTACGAAGCTGCTTTGATTATTCTAAAAATGAATTAGAAAAATATTTCTTTCCAGATCTGTACTATTTTATCATATTAAAATTTGAAATTAACTAATTTACAATGGTATTCCACCATTCTTTATCCGTTTTTTTTTTCTTTTCTGCAGAATTCTAATACAAGCGGAAATGCAATCAATGAGAAAATGTTATTTATCCTCTAAAATGTTTCTTTCAGATCTTTTTGCATTTTCTTTTTTGTCTGATTTTCGTACACAGAGTTTACGGTCTATCAAGCGTCTTTAAAATGTACAAGTGTATGCCACGACGTGACAGTGACTCGTGTACCCTTGTTCTTTCGCGTTTATTTGTCGCATAACGATAGTCTTATTATCTTTTATCCGCCGACTTACACGATAATTTTCTATTCGAAACGCCGGAACTGACCGTTCGAATTTTTGTCCCCAATCAAATCCACGTCCAATTTTAGGTTCACGTAACATCTTGTTCTAGGAAACTGCGAGTTGAACAATTTCTTTGTAATTACACATAACCTCGACCATCCTCTTCGCAATCACCAAAAAAGAGTCCGTTTTACTTTTTTTAGAAAAAGTCCTTATATATATATGTCGGAGAAGCGTCAGGAATAGAGTTGTGGGCGTTTGCTAGATCTTGGAATGGGCCATCACGGGGTTATAACAAAGGTACGGCCTGGTAATACTACGGATTCGACGATCAACCGCGGTGGTTGGGCACTTGCGATACTACGTTGGTCTTGAGTTCGATAACGAATCCACGGTCAACGGGAGAATAGATATACTTGCTCTAATTGAAACGTGTACCATTCATCGATCGTAAGACGCTACTCCCTTCGTCGATCAGATCTCAAGAAAGAATGAATTTTCGTCCCGATGATGCCACCGAGGAAAGCTATGATGGGGTGTGTCTACGGACACGAGTTCATCGGATTCGTCGAGTATAGCCCTCGTTCCGAGAGTAAGCGAAATTGACGTCGCTGTCAATTGGCCAATTTGGGGCAAAGACTGCTTGTCCGTTTGAAGAATCTTAATGACCGAAAAAACCCAGGTTTTATAGCGGATCTTCGGGCTAACTGGATTTGTGCTATGTAAGTGCCTCAACATCCGGTATTCATTGTCCGAAGGAACTGTTGGCATATTATACTGTCAGGTACCTCTATGGGTATTCTTTTAACGAGGATCATACTATCCCTCCGTACCTTTGTTAGATGAAGTGCCCGTCCCGTTGACCGCGGCTACGTTTGGCTGCTAATGGTCGCCTTGAGCCCAAGTTTATTATAACTGATCGCCAACAAGTACGATTGGATAGAATGACGGTAAGTTGTTTAATCACAAACTGTAAGCTTTAATTACAATTTTACGGATTTTCCCGAAGTTCCAGAGGGAAGGCTCCGGTGTCCTTTCATCTCCGACATATAATATAAGTATACATATACGTATATACATACATATATATATATATATATATATATATATATATATATATATATATATATATATATATATATATATATATATATATATATATATATATATATATATATATATATATATATATATATATATATATATATATATATATATATATATATATATATATATATATATATATATATATATATATATATATATATATATATATATACGTATATATATATACGTGTATGTATATATATATATATATGTGTTCAGCATTTTCGACTCTACACTTCAACGTGTGAAAATAATTTATATTTACAAGCTGGTTCAGTATTAGAAATTCGCGTTAAAGCGTCCTTATTTAAAGATCGTTAATAGATATCGCTCTTTGGATCCCTTTCCCGGAAGAATCCTTTTTCAGTCTTGCACTCCCTGATGGTAACGGTCTTCAAATTTACCGTCACGTCTGTAATGAACACCTGATCGGCAACTGGATTCCGCGCGTGCCAGTAGTCCGTACCAGGACTTGAAAGAGGGACATACATGTCGGTCTTCGAGATTTCCGTTTGCTTTACGCTCGATGTATTGCTATTGTTGCTATTACTGTTGTTATGATTGTTGCTATTGTTATGACTATGATGCCCATTGACGACGGTCGGTAACCTGTTGTTGTTTGTATATGAATCCGTAGGGCTAGGTGACTTGTGACCGTTCGCGTCTACTGTCACAGCTCCGTTCGACTTCTCTTGTTTTTGCTCAGACAAGTGCCTCTTTTTGGTAGGCTGTTCCAAAGGCGTGTCTATCTGAGGGGAGAGAGGTGCTGGCGGTGCACGCGGCAGCGAGGGTGGAGGACCGTGAGGCACGTCAGCTTCGGCACGCTTTTTCTCTTGCACCGCTGGAGCTGGTGTCGTCGGCACCGCTGGCAGCGGTTCCTCCGGTGTCGACTTCACGCTTGACGATGACGGCCTCCTGCCGTTTACCTTGTGACTCTGCAACAATCATTTATGTATTTACAATCTGTATTTACTCTGTATTTACAATCATATGTTTATTATTTTAGAATTTATTTCAATGTATTCCTTATTTATTTTATTATTTTTTGTCCTTATTATAATATATGTTACAAATTTTTGATAGATTTCGAAATTATGGACACTTCTGTGATTCGTTGTATATAATTGAACACTTTGTTAACTATCTATAAATTCAAAATATAGATTAGCACTGATTAAACTCTATAGATAAACTCCATAAGACGAAGAGAAGAAGAGGAACGAATGAATACTTACGTGATAAGAGGGAGACGTTGGATTACTCTTCAGGGGCAATAGTCGAGGTATTTTGTTTGGAGGAGGACTTCCACTACCACTGCTTGGACTGCTCGTAGTAATGGTAACACCAATTTTTCCCGATTCTTTGCTGAGAACCTCGGCCTTTCTTTTCGTACCAGTCGGTTCTCTCCTAGGCAGTAGAGGACTGTCTATACTACTATTGGAACAATCTGAATCAACACTGAACGCGGATGCAGATAATTCTGGGGCTGTTGGCGATTCGTGCCCATCGACGGAACTCGGAAGCGTATCTTCGTCAGGTGCAACGGGATTTAGGCGAGGCGCGGAGGTGCTACCGATAGTTGATTCGTCTTGACTATCTTCTCCAACTCTCTCGTCTCCGCCGGGCTCTTCCTCGACGACCAAGTTAGCCAAAACGTGTTCCTGTGAATTATAAAAATGATTTAGTTTATTGAAATATTTGTACAATTTTACGTTAAAAATTATAGAAGAAAATACAATAATTATCTTACTGCTAAGAATGGAAAAGGTTTCAATATAATTGAATGAAAGCTTAATTTTTAATAATTTCCATTTCCACACATTTAATTAAAAACACATTTAAATGCAATGTCAATAATTTAAATTTGAAAATTTGAATTAGAAAATATGCAGTATGTACTACAGTACACAGTAATATATTATCATATTACATATATATAATTTTGCGAACATGAATTGCGAATATGAATAAATTACTTACGTTATATCTAGTATCCCTCCGCCTAGGTCTCCTTGCAGTCACATCTCCACCTTTTTGACTTTCTTCGTATAATTCAATTAACCTGACGTCTAAAATGTTTTCTTCGGGTTCCCATGTGTTGTGTCTGTAAAAAGTGAAAACGCTTACATTCATAATCTGTTAATGATAATGAACCTGTTAACAACTTTATCAATTGTACTTTTAACTTACTTTTTGCTCCATCCTTTCCATTTTACGAAGTACTCTACTTTGCCCTGGCAGAAACAGAAATCATTTACTTATGACAAATAATTCATAACTATAAGAATAAAATATGGAAGTGAATCCGGCAATTATACACCTCACGAAGATACAGATCCGATATTTTTAATTGAAAATTTAACTAAATAATTTTATGCAGTTCAAAAATGAAGTATCTTTATTAGCGTGTTATTATTTTTATGTTATATTTTTAATAATAACTAAAATTTTTTAGAAGCTCATCTATATCAATGCTACACGAAATACTTCTAAAAAAAAAAACCAGTATTTTTAGTGTAATATTTTGCAGCTATATTACATGTGCAAGCATAAAGAATGGAAATCTAACTATTGTAAAATAAATGTTTATAAGATACTCCAAGGAGTACTAATATGCACAAATTATTACTCTCTTTATGTTAGGATCGTGAATGTAGAGTAACAAAGAGTAGTATCCTAAGCTTGATTCATCATCTATAAAATTATCTGATTACATTCAATGAATTACTATAATACACATATATATCGCTTATGATATTTATACAAGAGGAACGATATTAATATAATCAGTACTTAAATCAGATAAAAATATCCAATATCATACTATCAACAAAATTATGCCCTAATGAATTACTCATAAACCTAACGAATTATGTATTGAAAGATAACCAAGATGCAGGAATTGTATCATTTCTCCATCTGGAAGTAGCCTAACGAAACATCATCCCCTAAATCGTCCCTCCATTTCCCGGTACGACGCTTTTACCAAAAGAAAAAAGAGAGAAGCGTTTTAATAGAAACCAGAAGATTTTTACAATCTCTACTGAATTGTGCAATGCACATTGCACTCTTCCAAATCTTGCAGATCTGTGACATAGACGCAATGAGAAATCGAGATAAGACTATGACTACGATGTACGATTTTATCCTTTTCATATTAACATACGTACTATATGCAGATGACAATTTGTCACGAGGGTACTTGATACACAATTTTTCTAATAACTCATTAAAAATCAACGTGATGTTAACGCCATATTTATTATATTTTCGTAAAACGATAATCTTTATAATTTATTTAACTTATTTTTTCAATAATATTACGTTTACGCAATTTTCCTACATTATCCCACTACTTCATTCTTAATGGATTAATACGCTATATGCAGATATCATTTTGCAAAAGGATATTTGATACATGATTAAATTTTGAATTTTTACGTAATTTTAAGAATTGTACAATTTCGATATCACATAAAACGATAAAAAATAGATCTACAATGACTACGACTTTATCCTCTTTGTTTTACTAGATACAGGCATAATTTATGACGAACACATTTGATACATAATTTAATTTCTTATTTTTATAGAATTTTTATAAAATTTTTATATAACAAACATAATAGTTATGTATTATGTATGAGTGGTTGTTTGAATACGTCGACCGATAAAAAGACCCTTGGCGCCAGTCATCGTTGATCACGATGTCAGAATGTGGCCGATTGCAAAGATCCGTTTCGCGCGTCTGCGTCGGAACGACGGATTTTCGAATCCATCTCCGTAGGAGCGTACGGTCGATAAAACGGGCGGCGTTGACTTCCACGAGAACCGCTGATACGGCTCACCTATTGGCCGTCGGCCAACGAACGAAAGCATGCCGACCGCTCTAGGTGCGCAGCTAGTCTGACAGTTGGAAAACAATGACATAACTGTGCAGGTATAGGACACGTTGCTTTATCGCGCATGAGCCGCTCGCAGCTGAGAAATCTCGCGTGTTTTATGTCGATTTACAACGTTGCCAGCCGAGACCATGTCGTTACTCCGAAGATCACCGCCACGGTAAAAACGCACAAATTCTTGCATAAATCGCGACCGTTTTCAAACAACCATATCACAGATATTGGTGCAATAATAAATCAATCAATATTATTATAAGTTTAATGCGAGATTATTTGGAGAATTCTCCACTTGAAATCTGAATGTCAGCGCGTTTTTAATTGAAATATTGAATTTGTAAGTTTGGACAAGGATAATAGACTGTTGTGTAATCACCTTCATATGGTGTGAATATGATTACGAACATGTTATAATATCTCTGGCGCGAATTTTGAATTGAATATGAATATGAAATTCTGATATTTTAGTTTGTGCCATCATAAGTCGTGATATAAGGAAATGAAACGATTGTCAACTGAGAATTAAAAAATTTTTGTAAAATTAAGTTAATCAGAATTTCAAGTATATTTGTAGACTTCCAATTACTATCACGTGTTATACGCTACATATATAGTTATGACCCATTTATCTTTCAGAAGAAAACATTGTTTGGGTTAATTAGCAAGCAATAAGTTTCACAAATTGATTAGAAATTTAGTAATCCTTTCATTTATTACAAAGTTTCATTAAGTGTTTCAATAAATCGTAGTAAATTGTAATAAAAGTATCAATTAATAGAATTCGAACAAATTAAATGAATAATGAGTTTGAAAATTAAAAACTAAAAAGAAAAAGAAAATTATCATAACATTTATTTTTCCCGAAAAGGCACGCGGTAATGCATAGATATTTAAAGGCATATTTACAATATAACGAAATAAATAAACGTAGTATTTCCTATAAAACGTTAATGTACCAATAAAACGTGCCTGTTCGAGTTCGATGAGAGATATCGAGACCATCGTACATGATAGAAATCGCAACGGGAGGGGCAGAATTGTCGAAACGATAGAGGTGGGAAAGAGAAAGATCACGAAGAGGGGAGGAGGAACCGGCAACGACGCGTAGACAAACAGATTCCATGTAGTGGCGCTATCTGCTGGTGACGGTTCGCATTTCTCTTACCCGCTTTTCCCTCTTCTTTATAATCCGTTCCGCGGCGTAAACTCTGTCACCTAGATCCATGTTTTTAATCCTTGTTCGTTAGATCCGTAATAAAAGCTGTTAATATATCCAATAAGAGAGTGGAGGGTGTCACTAAAAAACCACACTGAGTAACGTAACACCATATGTACCTATGCCGTAATCTGACCACGATGCTCTAATTTAATCGAGATGACACACCGTGTAAACACAATAAACACGTGTTGTCTCGTATACGAGAAGACTCGGCATTGCTCGATGTTTTTCGCACTGATCGGGACTGAGTCGACCGACTGGTGATTAGAGTGGCTGCTATTTCA
>NT_176468.1:968897-970632 GCF_000188095.3 Bombus impatiens
TGCTATTTCAGCAGCGAGGCGGCAATGCGACCGATGTTTTTTGAAAGGCCAGTAGTCGCGGCAAGACCGGCGAACACGAGCGAAGTCGGCGTACACGCACGTCCCATCGGGAAGGGAATTTCAAGCGGCACAGTTTGCGCGCCGCGAGTTTCTTCTACGTGTGTTCACCTTACGGATAAATCTGCGTACGATATTTGTCGAGGAATACGAGTACGCTTGACTTGTGTGTCTCGTCTCCGAATTGGTATCGAGACTTATAGTGGTGCCTGGTGTTGGCCGGCAACACACGTTTTCTGCTTCTGCTGGTGCTGCTACTCCCTTCGTGCAAGATCGGGGTTCGTGACGTCAGCAATTCCCCCTCACCTCGTAAACACCAAACATGGCCGTCGTACGGATATACGCTGATCGAGTGCGTCCGAAACTGATGGTGAAAACTAACGTCGATATAGGCACTGGAAACTCGTGGATCCGTGTACGAAGTGCAGTAGGACGTTTTAAAGCCTCGTGAACGGCGTTGAGTCTGTCTATATACGAATATGTAAAAACTGGAGCGATCGACTCACAGCGTCTAGCACATTCTGCGGATCGAGGCCGACTAGAGCCGAGGTCTGCCGAACTCCCCTCGCAAGCTTAGTGGACTCGCCCGACCCGCTCGAGGTTAGGAGGGGAGGGGGTAACGGTAGAGAAAGAGTATCAGAAGGGGAAGGGAGAAACTCTCAACGGTACGTGCGCCGCGCATACAACGGAGAGAGAAAGATAGAGAAAGCAAAAGAAGGAGAGTGTGATTGAGTGACCGAGGACGAGAAGGGTGGGGAGAAGAGGGAGAGAAGAGCAAGCGCAATGGAGGTAGAAAAGAGAGACGGCGCGACCAGGAGCGCCAGGAGCGCCGTCCTCGGAACAAGAAAGCTGCCTGCCTGCTTGCCTGCCTGCCGCCTGCCTGCTAGCCAGCCACCCCAAGTTCCCTTCTAGGTACGTGTATGCGTATATTTGTGTGAGAGACCAGTCGATGCAACGTTGCCAACTCTATTTCGTCGATAGCACCGCACCAAATGTCACTGGCGTATTACCCGATTAACTCGAGAATCGACTATGCCGTCGTTACGTTTATCACTTGTTATCACAAACAAAACGAATCGATCGATGTGTCCTTCTAGAAACACACGCGTGATTTAATCACGATGCTTCAAGCGATCAAGGCACCGCTTTTGCCGTGTCGATTCGCGCCCACGATCTGGCAACACTGTATCCTCTTGCGACGTACTGTCACACACTACATAACACTACCGCACGGCATCGCATACGATGCTTTTATAATAAACAGACGTTTTCGAACGGACTATTCGCAAAAATCGGAAACTCGCCGGAATGATAACACACGGTATCGAGTACGATCAACGTAGAATAGAGCGCGTCGCAGTAAAACCGGCGGCACTGTTCGTGAAAACGTGTGCAACCTCAACGGATCCCGAAACGAGAGTGTCCTCTCCGTGCCGACGAACACATAGGGAGAGCGGTTCAGCAAAGGAAAAGGAGAGGGATACAAAAGGAGTGAGAGAGCCAGATGGGGGAACCTCTGCTCTTCTCCGTCCTTCGGCGCAAATAGCAGGATAAAAAAGCCACGACAGTGGCGCTCGATTGGTGGGATTCTCGAGGCGCTACCAACGCTTCTAACCCCGCTGAGCACGGCGACCAATCGACGAGTGGCACAGCCCACGTCCGTTCCCCTCGACTCGTC